>NC_138525.1:24595529-25195529 GCF_000230855.2 Cajanus cajan | reverse complement strand
AAGGCTTAGTTTTATTAACGAATACGTCACAAAATGGGCCTGACCATCTTGGCATACATCCCCAGTGGTCACCATCTGTCAGAACCCCACTGAAGACAGTCTGGCGTCCAATTTAAAATTTCACCAACGTTGGAATGTCCTATGAGCAGACTAATCCTCCGTTGATGGTTTTGAAAGGTTCATGGAGTCGCCATCAATATGTTGCTCAAAACATCAGAAAAAGAAAATCATTTTTGAACCAGAGTTGGGCTCGGGGGTCGGTTACGTGTGAGGAAGGTGTTAGACACCCCACAACACCTAGTATTAGTACCCTATGACGTATTCATTAGTAAAATTAAGCAGGGATTACCTTTTTTTACCCTTTTTTACAGATATATGAATATGTTATCTACATGAATGCTAATCTAAACATAAATTATTTAAAGCAATAAATAACGGAATAAATAAGATAAGGAATAGAAAAAGAACCTTCAAAGAAAGCTTTTATTAGAAGAAAAACTTAAAGGCGCTTTGCGATAGCCTCCCCACTCTACAGAAGCTTCTCGAACGCTCAAAAATTTAAACTATAAACATCAAAATCTCAATCGAAGGGCTTGAGACCTCTTAATCAGGCTCTCAATGAGTTTATTTTTACTCAGAGTGCTTTTGAATAGAGTCAAGAGAGAAAGAAGTCCAAATTTTTGAATTTTGGAAGTTGTGTTTAGTGTGGTGGAGCCAAGCTCTATTTATAGGTGTCAGGGAGTGGGAACGACTGTTCTAAGGGGAGAATGGCCATTCTCATCTATTTCTGCAAGGGTAATTTTGTGTTTGGGAATGGTCATACCCAATTTGGAACGACCATACTTAGTGACATTGAGTATGATCATTTTCATGACCAATATGTCCATTCTCAGTGTTCAAAAACTTGTTTTCTTGGTTCTTTGACTTCTTGGAATGCATTCTAAGGGTCCACTACCTCCTTTTGAAGCATCCTTGAGTCTACAACTCGTATTGGGTGACGTTTCCTTCATTTTTGAAGCTTCTCGCCTTCAAATTCTCAACCCGGACAGAAACTGGTGTCTACAATGACCCAACCATAGGTAGCAATAAACCATGATCAACCATATATGAAATCTCATGACTAAGAACGTCCTTTGTAGTGGAAAAAAAAAGGAGATAAGAGAGGATCTCCTTGACACACCCTCTTTTATAAGCAATATATCCCGCTAAAGAGCTATTAACACCAACCGAGAAAAACATAAAATGATTTTAATCCAACTGCCAAAAATCTCATTAAAACCAAAAGCCTTTAAATTTAAAAGTAAAAGTACCAACCAAGAGTATCAAATGCTTTCTTCATATGCAATTTAAGCACCATATTCCCTCCAAATACCTTATGATCAAGCATATTAATAACTTCAAAAGTCAGACAAGTATTATCAACAATATGCCTACTCTTAACAAACCCTCGTTATAGGCATGACAAACTTGTTGGAGCCAAAACCACTAGTCTATTAGCAATAGCTTTAGTAATAATTTTAAACTGAAAATTAGCTAATGCAATGGGTCAAAAGTCAAATAACTTATCCACCCCTTGAAAATTTGGAATAAAAACCACCAAATTCAAGTTTATACTTGGAGGGATCCAATTCTATTGAAAGAATTGTAAAATTGAATTGAAGACATCTATCTAAATGACGTCCCAAAAAGCATGATACAAGTTTCCTCTAAAATCATTTAGACCTAGAGCACTGGTTTTACTTAGAGAAAATTGCCCATTTCACTTCCTCCAAAGAAGGAATATTTTTTAGCATGATATTATCTTCAGTTGTGACCAAGGAAGGCATTACCGTATCAATCAATTCATTGTTAACACAACTACTCTAGGAAGAAAAAAAAAGAATAATAACTTACCACGTGAGATTCAATATGCATAGGAAAGTCAACAATGACATCACCTTTACATAAAAGACTCATTTGGTGTAAGGCTCTCTTGTCCTTCACCACTCTATGGAAGAAGGCTATATTCTTTATCACTGTTCACAAACCACTTAAGATGAGTTTTTTCCCTCCAAAAAGCCTCTTCATATAAAAGTGCCTATTGGAGATCCTTTTGAGCTTGAGCTTCTAATTCAATGTTCAAATCAGCATTACATTGAATATCTTCAGGTGTCTTACTCACAACATGCACCCTCAAATGCACATTCCCAAAAACCTCAATGTTCCACCTCTTAAATTCCTATTTCAATAGTTTTAATTTTTTGTTTCAAAACCACCATTGGACATACCACAATAAGAACACTCCAAACTACTTCAACCAATTTGCAACAATTTGAATGTAGAATCCATATATCCATGAATTTAAAATGTGATTTATATGGTCGAACTTGCTTAACTAAAGATATCAAAATAGAAGAATAATTCAACTTGATTCTTACTAGTGAACAAGTAATTGAGTCCTAAGCATCCACACATGCAAAGTTGTAAATAGCTCTATCCAAACTCATATCAATATAACTATTACCAATTCTACCATTCGACCAAGTAAGTTCCATACCTCTCGTAGGAAGATGCACCATCTGATATCCATTAGGTACATTGCCACCCCTTTTCTCATGTGCTCCAAGAACTACGTTGAAATCCCCTAGGAAAAGCCAAGGCCCCATAAAGGATGTCTAGAGGGATCCCAAGTCTACCCAAAGTTGACGTTGTTGCACATACTTTTGTTGAACCATATACTGCAGCAAAATAACAAATTTTATTATCCAGTTGAATAGAAAATGCAATCAATTAAAAAGTGATTAATAGGATGGTAGGAGAAAAACATACCAAACAAAAACCCTTAAGGTTTAACTGATCTCTAGAATTCATAACAAATGACTTAAGGCCTAGTTCTCTCCAAAGGGTAGTAGGAACTCCCTCCAAAGAGGTCTAGGGTTCAGCGAACACCAAATGTGGCTTATGTGTGACACACAAATGCCTTGAGATCTGCCTAGTTTCTACATTAGCTAGGCTTTTAGCATTCCAATAAAATGCCTTCATTATGCACGATTTCTAGGTCCACCTTGAGAAGATAAGGGCTGAATTTTGATTGCCTTAAATTTTTAGTCTCCACCTTTGAGATCTAGAAAACACCTCCTCAAAAGGAGGAAGGTTATAATTATTGAATTCACCCTCCTCCACTTGATCACTCCATAAAGGAGAAATGACATCAAGGTCCTTAGCAACATTGCTTCTAGCTACCAAAAAAGGAGAACAATTCACTAGCATGCTAACTGAATCAAATACATGGCTCAGAGTAGCAACCTCCACTTCCTGATCTAGAACAATTTTAGCCAACCCTTCCATAGTACCCTAAATATTGCTTAAAGAATGTACATGAGACCTATCAAGATTCTCTTTATCCATAACTTTCTCATGCCCTCTCTCCAAGTCAACATCCATTCCCACTACATCACCTATATCGAACCCTTAAGCAATATTCGTGGAGACCACATGAAACGTAGCAACAACATTCTCCTGCCCATTCTCCATACTAGAAACCCTTTCCACAACACTATTAGACAAATGCACATGTACAGTATCTGTAAAAACTTATGACCTTACATTCTTATGTCGTCCTTCAGCCACTCATTTGCGATTCTGCAAGGAATGGCCAATAGATTGACATGAAGATCAAAAGGTCGAAAGCTTTTCATAAACAATGTCCACATAAAAAGAAAACCCAATTCTTTCTATAAGAATTTGATCACACAATTTTTGTTTGAGGTCAACGTCCATTAAAATAAGGGCAAAATGTCTAAAATTCTTATTAGCACTAGTATTATCAAGCAAAAGAAGAGAGCCAATGCCATGAGAAATTGCAAATAAGATCTTAGGTTGCTAGTATTCTTGGGGAAGGCCAAGAATTTGAATCCAACATTGGGCATTAGATTGTTGCACACAATTTGGATGAAAATTAGGAGTCCATGAAAAGAGTCTTAACACCCCCAGCTTGAGGTCCCATTATCCACCACCCAAGACTTTACGTAAGTATTCAAAAAAGGAGAAGGAGAACTCAAAGAATCCCTTCCACATCGAGGTCATCTACTAGTGATCCAATGATTTCCATAAGTTACAATGCTTGCAACGTAACTCAAGAAGCCATGGAGGAGACGAGCCTTTCAAAATCACCAACCAACCATGCAAATTGTTTTACAGCCCTCTAAATCGACTCTATATATATTCCTCTTCCAAAATTTGAAACTGCAAGAGAATCCCCTTTCAAGCAAGGCACCGACAATTGGCTTAAAGGAACATCAGAAGCATTTTGCAATGCTTGGATAATACGTTGAATAACTTGATTAGACGAAGGAGTAGAGACATCATTCGCAAGGAAAATCCATGGTACCACAACATGATCACCCTTGACAACATGCAAGAGCTTGTAAAACCCTATAAAATCGTCATTCTTCATCCTTCACTTTTTGGATTTACTCTTATAAAAATTCCACTAAGTGATATTAGACACATTTTATAAATAAGTAATTTATATGTAGCAAAACTAATGAAGAAATTTTATAAGAACTAATGTGCCATAGACTTTCTATGTCAAATGTTTTAGACATTTTATGTTGATCTTAGATGCAACATAGATCATGACGACATAGAATATCCACACATTTTATGACAGGTCAACACATGACATAGAAAGTTCACTTTCTTTGTTAAGTGGTCAACGTTTGTTATAGTATGGGTACCAAATGTGATGTTTTAATCACATTAGCACCCATATTCTATGACAGGTGTGACCACATGTGACATAGTATGGTCAACTACCTTGATTGTGTTTTTAAACCTGTATAGAAAAAACACAATCCAAGCATTTCAATACAACATATAGTTGTCATGTTCAATACATATCTATATAATATACAATATCTCTCATTTAAATTCAAATAATGTACAAAGTAAACTAACTAGCAACCAAAAAGAGTTAACAATAAAGTTAAAGTGGATAAATATTATCATTAATTATTAACAATGAACAATTACTATAAGAATATGCCAATATTATCAAATAATAATCAAACTAAAGTAAACTAGCCATCAAAAATAAATATGAATACTAATGTATGTCGGAACCCGAAAGAGTTCAATCTTATCCACAGATGGTTTAGACTTCTAATTGAAAATCTCATCAATTAGAGAATGCTCAAAAATTCGACTAATCCCTAACTAATGGTTTTGAAAATGAGTTCGAAGTAGTCGTCACCGATGTTTTACTCAAAACATCAGAAAAAGGAAAAGATTTCTTAAAAATGCCAAAAATGGACTTTACAACCAGACTTGGATTCAGAGGTCTTTTACATATAGGGAAGGTATTAGGCACCCTATAATGCCCTAAATCGGTACCTTATAATGAAACTTGCGCGATAGAGAATAATGGTTTAAATATTAAGTTCCCTTTATTGATGATTACTTACATGCTTGAATTTAAATTCATAGGGTTTACACTAAAATATATACATGATTGCTTTTAATTATAGTAACGCTTATAACAAGAAAACGAGACAGAGAAAAGATTAGATGAGAATACCTCTTTGAATGAGCTTTTATAAATGCTTTGAATGTGGGGTCTTGAGGCATTTTTTGGCTACCTTTCACACTTACAATATACATCACTACTATTAAGAAATAAAGAAGAGGGGGAGAGAGAATTTTTGAGTTATTTAGGACTCTAGTAGGTGAATTTCCCGGTCCCCCGGGAGTAGTTTCGACTTTGGTATTTATAGACATCAAACCTGACAAGAACAACTCATTTTGGTTTTAAAACGACTAGTTTTGGATCAGTTTATGAAGGCAAAAGTTTGAATTTGGAACGACCCGTTTTGGAATTGGAAGGGCCTATTCCATATTTGAATTTTACCTTTAACAACCTGTGTCGAAACAGCTTGTTCCAGGCTAAGAACAACCCATTTCGACCTTGGATTTCTAGGCCTTTTTACGAGTTTGGAATGGCCCGTTCTAGATTGTGAATGACTCGTTCCAGGTTCCTAATTCACCCTTATTGGACTTTGGGCCTTCTGATGTCATATCATTTCGTTCTGATGTCATACTTGGGCCTTCAGGGACTTCCTTTGTCTCGTGCTAAAGTCTATTTTTGGTTTGCGAGCCCTAGATAAAATTAGGTGTCTACAATGTACATAAAGAAATGTAAAACTAAAAAAAAAAGTCATCCTCAAATTGACTCAAGAAAGTCAATGTCAATCTTTTTCGGATATCCTTCAGCTCTTCGTCGACAAATGGAGTTAGATTTTTTAATACCTACAATTAATTCAAAATAGAGAGAATTTAAACATTAGTCAATTATTAAACATTTAAATAATTGTTAAAGTAATTAAATTAATTTAAAAATGTATTACCTCCCTCCATGAGTCCCTAATATTGCCGATAATAATGGTGAGCATGTGTTGCATTAAGTAATAGTCACACTCATGAAATTAGAATATATTTTAATTCAATTATCAGTATTAGGTTGAGAGTTGACTTACTTCTGGGACAATATATTGAAGCATCATTCGAGCTATCGGATGAAGCCCCATAAGATTAAACTTGCATCCAAAGATCTACGAAAATGAATGATAAACCCAAAATAGTTAAATAATCAAATTATTATTTGTATGATGAAAATAGAAAAAAAAAAGCCATAAATATTCAAATGAGATACTTACGAGTCAATAAGGTGCCTAACAAGCAACTCAATAGTTTTCTTGTGTAATAAACACGGGAGAACCACAAGAAACTACCTCAAAATTATAATGAGGAGCTGCCAATGTGCCTTGCATTTTGTAATAGTGTTAAAAACTTGTAAGTTAGTGTAAACTTTAAATAAAATATAGTATAAGTACTTACCCATTCAAATAAAGTGCTATGTATACCTCATTTTCTCTTAACCTGAACTAGTATATCAAATACTCATTCATCTCAGTGTCTTTATTCCCAACACACTAAATGACAACTAAGTCAATGAAATCATAATAAAAAAACATTTTACATCTCTATAGAGACGCGACGAAGAGACCTTAAATTGTGAAAATAAACATAATGTTAGGAATGTGTAATTGAATATATTGAATTAAAAACCATTACAATTAATACTTACAACATTCATAACTAAATCATTGATATGGAAAGGAGGTCATCACTAGAAATGATGTTTGTCACATCACACTAGCATATAAAGAAAGAGATAGGCTCCTTCCTACTAATGACCTTGAGAGGCATGGTTATCTCTACATCACGCTTCTTAAGTTCCAGTGTTGTCAAAGCCAAACGATAGAGAGGAGAAAACTTAGAAAGTGTTGGATTTGTAGCAACGACCATTTTCCATTTTATAGAATTAACCTAAAAATCATAGAATATAAGTTATTAAGTTAGTGAAATACAATTAAGGACATCATTTATAATTAGTAAGTCGAAACATTAATTACCTAAGGCACAAGAACTCGAGCGTCATGTTTTCTACCGTCGACAACCTCCACACATACCATATCATCTAGAACTACCTAGCTAGTGGTGGATGATTGACCCCAACATGTACACCTTAGTTATAGCCACCAATTGCTCCAAGGTGCCATCGATGTGTAATTGCACCTCTAGTGGTGCCTCATCAGCAACATCCTCCCTCAGCATTAAGGACAACATAGCTCCTCTTCGTGCTAATAAGAAGAGAAGGAGGACAAGGATGAGAAGGTTGTGTAGTAGGACCCATCAATGCAAGCTCTACTCTAAGGTTCACTGACAACTCTGCCTTCATGTCTACATACATGTCAAGTTGAACCTCAACTTTAAGGCATGCTTAATTATCATCACTAATTTATGATCTACTGACATGCCTAACCAACGGAGGTCTAAAGAGAAAGCAAATTCCTCTGGCTCGTCCAGTTGTATAAACACAACCTGAATGCTTTGGTTTACCAATGACAATCGTCAAAATGTCCTAACACCCCTCCTCAACAAATTTCCCTGTGTGAGCTGGTCTTCTAAATCATCCTACAACACAATAGTTTAAATAAATATGTTAGTAACCCATGATCAGTAATACATCCAACATATGAAAAATATAATACTTACAATCTTCCTTACTAAAACCCAAGTCGACTCATTTGTGTACTCCTTGGCTTTCCTATAGTAAGCCTTTTTCCATTTGGCATGACGAGTAGGTTAATTCTATTGACTAATCCCTGATTCACCATACCATCATAAAACTTGTCATATCCCCCACGAGACAATACATGGCTATAGATATTAAGTGCTTGGAGGTTCTATGCTTGCTTTATCTTTTCCTATTATATACATAATAGAAACACATAATTGATTAGTAATAACAATACACATGTAAATAAATGATTTAACTGGTGAGTTGACTTAATTACCAAAAACAATCTTATGAATTGAATTTCACAAAACCTTTGTTAGGTCTGTTAATCAAGGTATTGATACTTTACACAAGAGTCTTTTACTTTATTTTCACAAAAAATGTAAGAACTAGTGAATTGACTCTTAAAATCCCTCCAATGTTGCCATACATAAGAAATATTTTTGTTTCCTTAACTAGTCAATGTTGGAAATGTCATAAGTGAGTTGCATATGACATATATAACAATTTTGTTGTTAAATGTTTAATAATTAATTAACAATCATTAATTATACAAAGTTAATGTTTCATATCGTTATAATATCTCATATTTGTTTCTTCATGCTCTTTGAAACATGGTACCAACTGTCATAGGTAATTAAATCCTTGCTTCTCTTAGTCAAGGCTAAAAAATTGTGAAATCATTTTTTAGTTGGCTCATAAGCAAACCTTGTCTCCATGTTGTTAAGTCAAAATACGATCTTGGATCCCTCAAGTTTTAATGATAGCAAACGAAATATTTTCTTTTGAATAAAATCAATTATCTATAAAATATTCTATATCAGACAAAGTGTAAAATGTATATCTTTCGTAAAATGAAAGGAATCAAATGAAACATACAGTTTGTATCATTATGTATTAAACATACACTTTTAAGTGAGACTAACAATAATTTCCATTAAGCATTTTATTCCTTAACAGATCGACCAAGAAAGATATCTTGGAATTCTCAAAATCTATTAAAGAAGAAAAAGTCAAACTATTTGTCAGAACCAAAGGCAAAATCTCGGATATCACAAAAAAGCAGAAAAAGGCTTTGTGTTGACATTTAATATCGATAAGTAGCCTCCTAGATCAGATAAGAAATACACATTTTACTGAAAAACATTTAATATTCTCATTTAATAAAGCAGCCATAACCTTTTCCCTCCAGGATCAATAGTGAAGACAAAAAGCAACTTGAGAGTTCAATTCAAAGTGCCACAATGGTCATCTTCTCTAAAGTTACAATATAAAGATCAAGCCTTCAAGAAAGAACAAATAGAGATACACATTCAAAGAAACACTCATTGTGAATTCTGTATATACTTCTTTATAGACTATCTGTACTTTCATTTTTGGTTGCAACATGTCTATAAGAGGCAAAACAACCTCATAATCTTCTGTAACCTTTGTTGTAACGGGTTGAGCTTGGAGAGGCTTGTTTGGGAAAGAATACATGGTGTTAAGCCTGAAAAGACTTGTTGTTCAAAGAATACTTGGTTAGTTGCTTGAAAAGGAAAGTCAAAGACTACTTAAGATTTAGCTAGAAATGGCTTATTAAAAGAATACTTGTATCATGTTTAAAAGATAGTGAAACTCAATCTGGTTAGGTTGAGAACTGGACGTAGTCTTAATGGTTGAGACGAAGCAATATAAAACTCCTATGTTTTATCTTACTTTTCTTATATTATATATTATTTTATTTTATTTTATTTTTAATTTTGGTTTTATTATATTATATATTATATTTATTAATATTTTAGATATATTATTGTTTTGGTTCCTTGTCGTATATCATTTTTTTTTCAGTTTAGTTTCTTGACTTTTAAAAAAGATTCATTTTAGTTAATATCTTTATTAAGCCAATTGGTCTTCTATTAACTAAACACGGTAACATTATCAACTAGTTAAACTATGAAAGATGTCGCATGATGAGTGTCTGTCACATGATAAGTAAAAGGCAAATCAATTAAGTCTAATAAACATATTTTAATAGATTAAAGTGAGATTTTTAAAATTTAAATTAATATTAGAATGTAGGTTTTAACTTAACTCAATCCTATAAATGAGAAATTGTCTTTTAACTTATATATACTCTTTATTTTTTTTATCTGTGGAGCTTAAATTTTTTCGACAAGTAATAAACAAAAATAAACAAATAGGATGAAAAATCAAAAGTGAATTATAATTTTTTTCTTCTTCTTATAACATATACACCCTTTTATTGTGAAATGGTTATTTTTGTTTCTAAGGGTAGACAAAATTAACAAGTACACCTGATCCAACCCCCCCCCCAATCCGTAGGTAATTTTCCACGGATAAATCCGTGAAAAATTCTGTGAAAAATTATTTTTTTTTAAATTCAAAATTGAGGAGTTTCAATACATTCTTAGAATGTAAACTCATAAAAAAATTAAAAAAATTAATTTAATTATAAAATGAATAATTCAAATTATATTTATAAAATAAAAAGTAAGATAAAATTAGAGAGATTAAAATTATAAAATTTTAATAGTGTTATAAAACATTAAAAAAGAAAAGAATTAATAAATAATAGAAATAAAATATTATTTAAATTACAATATAGAAATTCAAAAATTTAAGACAAAAATATACTTAAAAAATAATTCAAATTAAAATATGGAAATTCAAATATTTAAAGTGAAAAGACAAAAATATACTTAAAAAATTATTAAAATTAAATTATTTAAATATATAATCATATTATTACAAATAAAATTAGAATATATAAAATAAAAATCAGTTAAGGGTATGATTATCTATTATTTTTTAGACAAAATCAGTTACAAGATGACGTATAACTTTATATTAAATGTGAATTTTGTAAATTCAACCGTTAAATTAAAAATATTTTACTCTTAAATCATATATACAAAATGTTATATTAATCGAAGATGATTTCTTATAAAACAAAATTAAATCTGTTGAAAAATTTATATTTTCGATGAGAAAATTTTTGTAGGAAAAGCTATATTATTGATGAAATATTTCAGACAAATTTATATTTGTCGAAAATGTAAGAACTGGTTTTAAATTTGATATGAAAATATTATGATATTATTAGATAAGATTTTAAGTTAGTATTTTATTAATAGTTGACAATTAAAAAATAAAACAAGGATAAATACATTTTTTGAATTTTATATGTTTGATTTAAGATAACTTATAAAATAACTCTTTGGTAAAGTTATTCCGCTCAGTAACTCATGGCGTGTGTTGAATTTTATCGATCTAATTAATTGTTAAATTAAAAGTTACTAAATTTTACTAATAATTAATATAAAAAATTAATTAGTTTTGGAATAAATTATTTGTGAATTAACAATATAATTGAAACATTAATTATTTTAAATTATTTAACTAAAATTTTATTGACAATTTACTATATGATCTTAATATTTTTGTATAATTAATATCTGGTTTTACTATATGATCTTAATATTTTTGTATAACTAATATCTGATTTTAAATTTGAATATAAGGACTAAAATAAGATTTTTTTTAAATTACAAGGACTAAAAACAACAATTTTAAATTTAAGGGACCAAAAACAGATTTACCTTAAATTTGAGGAACTAAAAACATATTTAAGCCATTTAAATATTAATTGATTCGCCATATTATTAGTCTTAACAAGTACTCCTCTTGTTCTTTATTATAAAAAGGAAAAATACATATATTTTTTTTAAATTAAAAAAATTCAATTACTTTTAACTTATTTAATGATATTTTCCTTAAAATATTCTTTCTTTGATGCATGAATTTACATTTATAGTATTTTTTTTTTACATTTATAACAAGAATAAGTTAAGAAAAATATTATGAAATTAATAAAATTTAATGTAGATAATTAATTTTTTTAATAGGTGTGAAATCAGTGTTTTGCTTATAATAGATTTAAAAAAAAAAAAAGAGTATATATCATCAACAGAAACATAAGTACTATTGAGGAACATGAGCCTTGAAGTTTCTTTATCATAAATGCTATGGCCATATAATGGTCCATTTCAATCATTTATAGCATCGTAAGCTAGCTAGGGCAAGATGATTACAATATTCAAAACATATAACCTCGAGTGATGTAATAGAATTATCGAAAATTGAAATGAATGGCAACAATTAATAATATGCATGGTTGTATATCCATGCAAGTATAACCAACAAATTAGCACACATGAATTTGATATATATATATACATGCATGAAGATTAAAATCTACACGTGAATGGAGTTCACAATGGGAATATGTGCCGTGAGACTGAACACAGAGACGTTGTGTAGTTGTTAGCTAGCCACAGTTTATTCTGGCACATTGATGCTAACAAGTCCTCACGCATATTAGGTCCCCCACCCACTCAGTTCGATGTTTTTTTTTTCCCTCCTGCGAGAGATGGAGAAAGAGGGACGTGCAAGTTGTGTACAATTCATCACTTGGTTTGTTTCGACCAAAGAGGTGTGAGATATATTTGAAGATGCTATATATTGCTGTTTGCTAATGCATGAAAAATAACATCGTTTTGGGACACGAGCTTCCTCTTCATGCATGAGTAGGCATCACCAATCCTCACAGTCACATCACCCTAATTGTTATGATCAAAAAATCATAGCCTCAAACTGCCACAAAGGACATCCGTTATTTTTATATGTACAGACCATACATGAACTCACACACCTACCTATACAATCATACCGTCCGTGAATCTATTGGCACATATGGTTTTACAGTTTTAGGTTGAATCCTGTGGATGTAAAGGAGAAAGTACTTGTAAGTTTTATTTTGAATTTGTTGAAATTATGTGTAACTCTAAAAATTTATACAAAAATTTTAACCTTTTAATAATTGTTTGTACAATACAAATTTATCGATTTAACTATTGAATTATGTGATATTATGTTCAAGATTATGTATATCAAATTTTCTATATTTAAAAAAAAAATCGTAGTTCATCAATGTTAGGATATATATAATCAAAGTTTTACATCGTTCAAAGAAAAGGATGAACAAGGGCTCTTATACATAATTATCTTCATTGAATAAAGATATTGAATAATGATAGAAAGCAAAATCACGAGCCTTTAGATCTAAAGTGAATAATATCTTATCAATATGGAGATATGTACGTAATAAATTCCAATATCATGTTAATGATGGAGTAATGATGCAAGTACTTAGCTTATGCTTGAGCTACTTATTGGATGCACTCGTGGATAACTTCCGTTGTAAAGGAAGGTAAGAGATAAGTCATGATCTTTTATTTGTGGAGAGGATTATTGAGATATAATCAAAATTCCATATCATTCAAACAAGATAATGAACATGAATTTATATGTATACAATAGTCACCATCGGTAAGAAAGACCTTTTGGGTAATGATGAAAAAAAAATTTATAAGGATTTAATCTTAAAGTAAACAATATCTTATTAATGGAAATGAAAACATGTATGTGTGAAAATCCTCCGGTATATAACAATCACATAAATTTGATATATATGATCTTGAGTATAATATCAAATAATTAGATCAATTAAATTTGTATTGTACAAAAAGTTATTGAATTAATTAATATTTAAATTTAACATCAAATAATATGATTTTCTTTTTTACTTCATTTTTTCCATCCAAATTATTCGAATAAAAAACATTTGCTCAGAAGATGCAAGCTTGTTTTACTCATAACTACATAATGTTGGTAAATATGAATATATAATAAAATGACCGATTATTATCTTTACTACATATATTATATATGATATAATATTATATATAAAATTTTTTATATATGATCTAATATTTTGTAACTACATGATGTTGGGAAATATGAATATATAATGTTGATTACATTTAAGTTGTTGTTCAATTTTAACAAAATTTGATATAAACATATAAAATGATATGAACTTTCAATCTAACGGTTAGATTTACAAAATTTACATTTAATATAAAATTATTAAGCAATATAATACTTAGTAAAAGTTATACCGTTATTATTATAACATTCCTCTTTTTATATATATATATATATATATATATATATAATTTTATGGATCTAGGTTGAATTAGTATTTTTATGACTTGTGATGATGACTGTGCTTAAAAACCTCATGCATGAATTGATGATGACGATACATTTGAATGCAATTTAATTAATGCTGTGAAATTGCAAAAAGTTGAGTGGAGATGGGATTGTGCATAGAACTACCACGAGTTCCAAGAAGATTTTGAGGTTGGTAATCATGACTCAATTTCTTTCTAACTTCTTCTGTAAATTACTTATCTTGCTTTTCCTTGTTGGTGCCATTTTGAGGCATGCCAGAACTCCACTCTTCTAGCTATTTTCCCTTCTCAACATAAATAAACTTATCTAGTAATGTGTGTTTGATTTACCATTTGAAAAATACCGAATGAAATTTTATATATTCCAATGCACAAAATATTGTAATAATTCTTTTGTCCCATTTCATAAAAATAATTTATATACAAAATGTATAAATAATTCTTTTGTCCCATTTGATAAAAATAAGTTATACATAAAATGTAAAAATACTTCTTTTATCCCATTTGATAAAAATAAGTTACATTAAATGTAATTTTTTCACAAATTCAACCCTAGTGTCATTATGATTTGTGAAGAAGTAATAAAATATTATTACATTCATTTATTTTATTTTATTTATAGCATATGTATCTTTTTATCTTATTAAGGGTTTGATTTTGAATTGATATATATAGAAAAATATTTATTGATAAAGGTCAAATCTAATTAAATGAATTTTAGAATTTCAAAAAATTAGTTTTTAACTTCGATTAAAAAAGATATATAAGTTTTTTTAACAAAAGTTTTACTTGATTTAGATAAAATTATTATGATATTTAAATTTTTTAATATTTTAATATAGTTGTATATTTAATTATTTATGAAATTTCTCTGTAACAAGCTTTTTTATTGCTTCTCACAAACTTTCCTTAATTTCTCTTTCATTTTTGTTTTCTTCATTGCCTCTCTTTTTTGCTTTTGTTAATTTTTTTTTCTGCAGAGACAAAGACGATCCTTCGTGCGGAAGAGGAATGGATGAAACTACTTGTTTAAGAAAAAAAAAATAGAAACAATTTTTTTATGGGTAACATATACAAAATAAACTTTATCGAGTAACAATATATAAAATAGAAGGGAATGTGTGTTGCATTTATTTCTTAATTAAATTTTTATAAGGTAAAAATAATAACTACTTTTATTAAAAAAATAATTAATGTAACGAAATGTTTAGAGTTTTTAGTTAAATTGTGTTTTTAATTGGTATAAAACTTTTATGATTTAAAATATTTTGCATATTATTAAAAGATCTAACAACTCAAAAGATTATAATGTGAATAAAGCTAATTTTTAATTCAACTTATTATTTAGTGTAAAACTGTAAATGAAGTTAGAATAAAAGAATATCTTGTTAGATATAATTAACAAAAGAGATTTTAATTTAAAAAATTGAAAAAGGAAAACATCTGAACACGATATACTTAGTAATTAAGCAATTTTTAGAATAAGAAAAAAAAATGATAGTGTGTAATTTTTTTTTTCTTTTACAATACTCTTTTCATCCCATAATAATTGTAGTTTAATATTTTTACATATAGATTAAGAAGAACAGTAAATATATCAATTTTTTTTATATACTACGATACGTTACTTTGAATTTGTACCGGAGGGATCTTATCGATCACGTGGACCAACACGTGTCGTTTCGTCAGACACCCACGCGAACTAGAAACAGCCATGAACCTCCTCGTTAACATCGGTTCGGCATCTAGCCGAAGGCGGAGAAGAGTTCGATAGCAACCTCGGCCCAGTCGATGACCATAAGAATAACACCACAATGCGTTTCCAGGCGTTGCGTATCGGCTTGGGCGGATTCCGATAGGGTTTGGATAGCCGAACAAATGCATCTCGGTCCGGCCAACGACCGAACACACCTAGTAACCCAAGCACTTACCTATCGGCTCGGCAACGAGCCGAAAGGCAAAAGCAGATTACAACAATGATCATGATTAGCAAGGACAAGTACATGATTAAGGCATAACCAGCCGATTAAGATCGTATTACCTAATTTGGTAAAGGTCAGAGAAGGCCCACCATGCTCAGGCCCATGTCAAGTATTATAAATAGATCACACGTAACAAGGTATGTCACTGTTCATTAATTATCCTAGAAAATCGTGCATGTGCTGACTTGAGCGTCGGAGTGCCTTTTGCAGGTACCTCCCCCCTCCGAAGAATCCACCAGAAGCATCCGTTCGACCCTTCACCACTCAGAAGACTACGAGTGTACCCTCAGACAGGTACATTTTGGCGCCCACCGTGGGGCCGAACCGATAACCATGAAGAAACCTTTTGAAGAATCATGGCAAAAACACGAAGAACTAACATGGAAGACCACCATTCCGAAGATGAGCACCGATCTGGGGTAGACAATGCCTAGACGGTAGAAGAGACAAACTTGACCGATATGGTACGCCAAATGAAGGAAGAAATGGTTGCCATGAAACAGCAACGGGAAAAAGATGCTGCCGAGATGGCTACGTTGCGAGAAGAGAACGACACCCTTAAAAACCAGTACCGGGATCCTACATGGAAACCCTCTAACACTACCCACACTCAGGGGTCGTTTCACTCGCACGGCCATCACACCTCTATCCCTCACACTTCTATTGCTGCCCCAGACGTCCATGCTTCGGTCGGCTGGCCGATACAACTAGTGCCGGCCGGAGCACACTGACACCCCTTCACCCCAAACATCATGCAATCTTCACTCCTTGACTATTGGAAGTCCTTGCCACTCGACAAGTACGATGGTACAACCGATCCAGATGAGCACGTGGATGTGTTCTTAACTCAGGTTACCCTAAGTACCACTGATGATGTCGCGTTGTGCCGAATCTTTCCAACGTCATTAAAAGGGTGAGCACTGAGCTGGTTTACTCAACTCTCGGCCAACTCTGACGACTCGTTTAGCTCATTGGCATCTCAGTTCACTATCCAGTTTGCTACGAGCCGACCCTACCAGCTGACTTCGTTGGCCTTGGTAAGCATCCGACAAGAGAAGAAGGAATCCCTTCGGGCGTTTGTGAGCCGATTTAACAAGGCAGCACTGGAGATCTGAGATCTAAACCCGGCCGTCGCCCTTCACCATCTAACCACCGCCCTAAAACCAAGACCGTTTGCCAACAGCATCTGCAAAAAACCACCAACCGACATGGATGACTTACGTCGACGCGCCGAGAAGTATATGCAGATGGAGGAACTAGCCGAATTTCGCAACCAAGCAAGGGCGGAAGCGATCGTCAAACCCGAGAAGCAGGCCGAGAACAGCTTTCGAAGCCGTCCGAAAAAGCTCCTCCCTCGAGAAATCCCCCCCGCGGGCCGAGGTACTCACAATACACGCCACTCAACTCCAACCGATCGGCTATATTGGAACAAGCGCTCGCCACCGAAGTGCTCACAATCCCAAAACGAGCATCGACCCCCCCTCGAGCTGACACAAGCAAGTCGTGCAGGTACCACCGAAACCGAGGGCATTCGACTGAAGAATGCTCGGCTCTAAAGGATAAGATCGAGGACCTAATCAAGCAGGGACAACTCCAAAACTTTGTGGACCGACATAACTCTTCTCGGGATGTTGAACGCACTCGTCACCATGAGCGAAACGATCGACAGCAGACCGAAAGGCGCCCTCACCGGGAACGCAGCCGATCGAGGGAACGAAGAGAGGAAGAACCGACACCCCAAACCCGTCGAGTCATCAACACCATAGCTGGCGGGTTTGATGGCGGTGGTACCACCTCTTCAGCTCAGAAAAGACACTTACGAGCCGTCCGAGGCATCCACGCCGTTGAGAAGGTTCACTGCAAACTACCGTCTATCACCTTCTCCGAGGCCGACTTCAAAGGCATTGATCCCAACCAAGATGACCCGATGGTTATCAGTGTCGAGATCCACAACTGTATTGTCCGAAAGACGCTCGTTGATCAAGGAAGTTCGGCAGATATTCTGTATTGGAACACTTTCAGACAGCTCGGCATTCCGGACACCGAGTTGGTTCCAACAACGAACCGTTGGTGGGGTTCTCCGGCGAGCGAGTTCACACTAAGGGGTACATCAAGCTGATTACACGGTTTTGCTTTGACGAAACCAAATACACAGACATCTCAATAAAGTTTGTCGTAGTGCATGCCAGCACATCCTACAACATCCTCCTCGGAAGAACCTCCCTGAACCGGTTAGGTGCGATCGTGTCAACCCCGCACTTGGCCATGAAGTTTCCATCAGAAACAGGCCGAATCCTCACGATCCATGCCGATCAGAAAGCAGCCAGGGAATGCTATTTTGCAAGCCTTCGGCTGCCACAACTACAAGCTGAGCCGACCGGTCCGAAACGCATCCACGCAATCACGCCCGACACAATAGTGTATTTTGACCCACGAATGGAACAAACTGAAAGGGTCGAACCCATTGAAGATCGGTACCCACTTGTCATTGGACCAACAGATTCACATGTAACCTATCTCGAATCCAACTTGCCCGAACAAGCACGCCGCGAGATCAGACAAGTCGTGACTAAGAACAAAGATCTTTTTGCATGGCAACCTGCCGATATGCCCGGAATTGACCCCAACTTTCTTTGTCACAAGCTCTCGGTATGCCGAGAGGCAAAACCAATCGCCCAAAGGAAGAGGAAAACGGGAGAAGAAAGGAAGAAAGCTATCGAAGAAGAGGTTACTAAGCTCTTAGACGCTGACTTCATTCGTGAGATTCATTATACGACCTGGCTAGCCAATGTGGTTATGGTTAAGAAATCAAACGGCAAATGGCGGATGTGCACCGACTACACAGATCTAAACAAGGCATGCCCCAAGGATGCTTATCCCCTGCCGAACATAGACCGATTGGTCGACGGCGCGGCCGACCATAAATTCTTGACCTTCCTCGATGCATATTCTGGATATAACCAAATCCGTATGTATCCTCGAGACGAAGATAAAACAACATTTGTCACCGAATCGGCCAACTACTACTACCAAGTGATGCCGTTCGACCTGAAAAATGCGGGAGCCACCTATCAACGGCTCATGGACAAGATCTTCCACGAACAGATTGGGAAAAACATGGAGATATACGTGGATGATATGGTCGTAAAGTCGGCTGAGACGCCCTCCCATGTAGCCGACTTGGCTGAAGTTTTCCAATCACTTCGAAGGCAACAAATGAGACTCAACCCTGACAAGTGCGTCTTTGGTGTTTCGGGTGGCAAATTATTGGGTTTCATGCTATCAAACTGAGGCATCGAAGCAAATCCAGAAAAATGCCAAGCCATCCTAGACATGAGAAGCCCTTCAAACCTCAAAGAAGTCCAAAAGTTGGCAGGCCGATTGACCTCCTTGTCTCGATTCCTACCCTGCATGGCCGAAATCTCCAATCCAATCATCGCCCTTCTGAAAAAAGCCAACTGGTTTCAGTGGACAGAAGAATGCGAAGCTTCCTTCCAGATGTTCAAACAACGCCTCGACACGCCTCCAATACTAGCCAAGCCAACTCCCAGCCAAGTAGTTCTCTACTTAACGATTTCTAGTGAGGCCATCAGTGCCGTTATGATACAGGAGAAAGACGGTCAACAATATCCCATATACTTTATTAGCCGAGTGCTACAAGACGCTGAACGTCGATATCAGTTATTGGAAAAGGTAGCCTTGAGTTTGATATACGCGGCCCGGCGACTTTGACAGTACTTCTAGAGCCACAGGGTGGTAGTCTGAACCGATTTCCCTGTTGCCAAGTTGTTGAGAAAATCGGAACTGGCAGGTCGTATGATGGCTTGGTCAATCGAGCTATCCGAATTCGATATCCACTTCGAGACTCGGGGTTCTATCAAATCACAGTGTTTAGCCAACTTCATCAACGAACTATCCCCTCCCGGACAGTTCGAAGAAAGCACATGGACCATGCATGTTGATGGATCTTCCAACCGTCAAGGCAGTGGAGCCGGCATCATATTGGAAAGTCCGTCTGGTATTACACTGGAACAATCTTTGCACTTCGGTTTCCGGGCATCTAACAACCAAGCCGAGTACGAAGCATTATTAGCAGGAATGCGCTTGGCAACCGAGATGGGCGTCCGTAAGATCGTATGTTGGATAGATTCGAAGGTCATAACGGAGCAAGTTAATAACAATTTCCAAGTTAAAGACCCCAACCTTCTGAAGTACTACCACCTCTTTCGAGGCCTAAGTGGTCGTTTCGACGACGTCCAGGTTCGCCACACACCGCGCAACTGTAAAGAACGGGCCGACCAGTTGGCACGGCTAGCCAGCAGCCAAAAGTCAGGTCAACTCCGAGCAACTATACACCTTGAGCGCCCCAGCCCAAGCGTCGCGCAAGGATGCATGCCGGTTGATGAATCCCCCAAGACATGGATGACCGACATACTCGATTTTATCGTCCACGGCAAAGAGCCAGCCGATTCGTCCGAAGCAAAGAAGTTGAGGACACAAGCTGCACGGTATTCTGTCGTATCAGGCGAGCTTTACCGAAGGGGATTTTTCACCCCCTTGTTGAAATGTCTCGAGCATCAGCAAGCCAATTATGCCGTTTGTGAAGTTCACGAAGGCATTTGCGGATCTCATTCAAGAGGACGGACATTGGCCACCAAGATCTTGAGGGCCGGTTATTATTGGCCGACCCTAAAAACCGATTGTGCTGATTATGTGAAGAAATGTGCACAATACCAAAAGCATGGAAACCTCATACATGCCTCGGCCACCGAATTGCATAACATCAGCTCTCCTTGGCCGTTCGCCTTGTGGGGAATCGACATACTCGGCCCCTTCCCTGTCGCAAAAGGGCAAGTCAAGTTCCTCTTAGTAGTCGTGGACTACTTCACCAAATGGATAGAAGCCGAGTCGCTTGCTTCTATCTCGGCCGCTAACGTCCAAAAGTTTGTATGGAAGTACATAGTCACCCGCTTCGGCATCCCTTATGCTATCGTTTCCGACAATGGACTTCAAATCACCGATCAGAAGTTCAATTCTTTTCTCCAAAACCTGGGTATTCGGCATCGGTTCTCATCGGTTGAGCACCCGCAATCAAACGGACAAGCTGATTTGGCCGTTGGTCCCGCCCCACCACCTTGGGAAGTTGGTGGATTCCCGCGCACGCCGGTCAGGGTCTTATTCACAGTGGTTGCCGCCACTTGGTTCCTGATCAACGTGCGGATGTCTAGATCGTCCTCTTCATAATTCGCCATGATACCTGCACATCATTAGTCAAAATCAATGATAACGCAAGAATTTAAACAAGTAAGAAAGGTACTATACCAATCAATTCTTCAACTACGTCGGTCGATTCACACAATCGGACCAAAGGACGACATGGTAAAGGCCGAGGCAGATTCTCTAAAAAATTCAAACTCGCCCTCTCCTCTGGGGGAATTCGAGATTTGGACAGCGTGTCGTACTTCCTCGGCTTCCGAGTCCAGTACAACGGAAATAGTGATCTCCCTTCGGCATCGAAGAAATATTTGTTCCCTATGACCGGCCGAATCATCACCTTGATAAATCCCACTTTGAAATTCTTGTAGGAAGTGGTGAAAGGCTGTAACAGGCAATCACTATGCCGAACCAGTGACAACCACTTAACCTTCTTCGTAGGCCGAGACGAATAGAAATATAGGAATAGGTGCGGAGTGGGTTGGATGCCGAGAGCCAGACACAACTGTCTAAACCCTTGCATCGCCGCCCAAGTGTTTGGATGAAGTTGACTCGGTGCCACGTTCAGAAGTCGTAGTATACCCATAAAATAATCATCAAAAGGGAGAGTTATCTTCAAATCCCGGAACATGTAATCATACACATAAAAGAACTGGTATTTGCACGACCCTTGGTTCAAGTACACGAAATCCGGATTCGGCCCTCCATCGCCTCGGCATGGCTGAAAGAAGATGGGAGAGGGTTCCTCTTCCTCGGGAAAGGTCAAGAATTTCACCGCTAATACGAAACGAACGATAGAGTTCTTATCGGTATATCGGCAATACACGCTGCCAACCTCCCCGTGCATCCACGAGTACCCAAGGGTCGCTATGGGAGCAAAATGCCTGGACGACCCACCACCCTTGCTCGGATGATCATCAGAGACTATCGTCGACGAAGAATCACTCCCACTCCGCGACCGTTCGGACCCGGAAACGGACTCATGATCCTCCCTATTGGAAGCCGAGGCCGATGCGGCGTCTCAGTCCGGCGACACTCGCAACCCAGAATCACCTGTGTCCCCAGAGGAGTCAATATGAACAACATTTACATCTGCCATTATGTACCTGAATGTTGAACTTGACCAATCTTCGCTGAAGAATACTCGAACACGGCAACTCAGTTGATCTAGGCTCGGAGCAAGCGATAAACGTGTATCTTTGGGGACCCCTCCCACACGCCTATTTATAGACGCTCCTTGCAACCATATCAAACGTCACGCCACTTCACGCACCGTTGGATCAATCAGATCCAAGGGCCCACAGCGCACAACCCTTTGAATTCCGCCAGCGGTTGTAACCCTTAGCATGTCATCAATGCCCAACGGTTACAACCCTTCGCATTCTGCTGAGCAGTTGTAACCCTTAGTATGTCATTAATACTCAACGGCTACAACCCTTCGCCTTCCCCCAAAGAGAACGTCGTTTCGTATCCCTAGAGCACACACATTTATAGCTACTACCTGAAACTAAATCATTATAGTTACCCTTTGCGTCGTCCTACTCCTTAAGGCTGGGGGGCTTGTGTACCGGAGGGATCCTATCGGTCACATGGACCAACACATGCCGTTTCGTCAGACACCCATGCGAACTAGAAACAGCCATGAACCTCCTCGTTAACATCGGCTCGACATCCAGCCGAAGGCGGAGAAGAGTTCGATAGCAACCTCGGCCCGGTCGATGACCGATAAGAATAGCACCACGATGCGTTTCCAGGCGTTGCGTATCGGCTTGGGCGGATTCCGATAGGGTTTGGATAGCCGAACAAATGCATCTCGATCCAGCCAACGGCCGAACACACCTAGTAACCCAAGCACTTACCTGTCGGCTCGGCAACGAGCCGAAGGGCAAAAGCAGATTACAACAATGATCATGATTAGCAAGGACAAGTACATAATTAAGGCATAACCAGCCGATTAACATTGTATTACCTAATTTGGTAAAGGTTAGAGACGGCCCACCATGCTCAGGCCCATGTCAGGTATTATAAATAGATCACACGTAACAAAGTATGTCATTGTTCATTAATTATCCTAGAAAATCGTGTCTGTGCTGATTTGAGCGTCGGAGTGTCTTTTGCAAGTACATCCCCCCTCCGAAGAATCCACCAGAAGCATCCGTTCGGCCCTTCACCACTCAGAAGACTGCAAGTGTACCGTCAGACAGATACAGAATTGTAGTAGTTGAATAATTCATAATAGATAAATTAAGAAAAATTTAATTAATACTACATTAAAACATGAGAACATCATTTGACATGTTTTTTTAAATATTTAATTAATAGATAAATTAAGAAAAATTTAATTAATACTACATTGAATGACGAGAACATCATTTGACATGTTTTTTTAAATATTAAAATTACAGTCATTAAATATTTAAAGAAGCATCGTTCAACTTTAAATACTATGTACAATGAATTTTTTAACTTTGATAATAATTAAGTTTTTTTTATTGCATTAATAATTAGCCTTAATAGACACATAAAAACTAAGTTTTAATTGGTTCACAATTAAATTTTTGTATGCATAAGAATTATATATATATATATATATATATATATATATATATATATATATATATACATTATAATATTTATTTTTTACAATACATATATAAAGAAATTATTCTTACCACAATTCACTTATGCATTGCACTGACATTTATGATAATTTTATTGTTGTAATATGTCTTATCCATTATGTGTAACCTTTAATGTTCTGAAGTTTGTGATTTTAATACAGATCATAAAATTTATCACAATAGTTTGAATGACCTATTGAAGAAAGAATTTAGAAAGGTTTGATTAAGAAGTATTAACACAAAAATGATTATAGAACTATGGCTGATTTTGCTCTATAAGTTTATTTTTTTTCCAATGAATTTGCCTTAAATCATTTGCACAAGAATTTCAAAATGAAATATTTATTTCTTCTAAGGAGATAAGTGTCGATTGATTCTCCTTATTACATACTTTTTAAACTAATTTTACATTATCTTTTAACAGTAAAAGAAATTAAGGAAATTTGAATATGTATATATATAATTACTCTCCTTGTAAGAAAAATGCATAAATTTATATACATATATAAATAATTTTTGAATATATTTTAATTTCAAAATGTTCGAGTGTTCTGTTTTGAAACTGAATTCAACATGAAAACAGGCCCAGATTAAAAGGTAAAACAGTCACAACCCAATTAAAAACGAGTCAAACTGTTGGGCTTCTTTTTCTTGTAAATTTGCTCACACTGAAGGTTGATGATATATACACCTCCTTTTTTCTATATGTACACCTCTTTTTAAAAAAATAATTAAATTTTTAAAATAATTATTTTAAAAAAATTTTAATCCTAAAACATTTTATTTAGTACCTTTTTTTACACGTTTTCCTTTTTTTTTTTTTTTTTTTTTTTAATTTTTACATGTACTCTGTTATCTTTCTTTCACCCGACCTATTTTGTTAATATGTGAAAATTGAAAAAGAATAAAAAGTGTATGAAAAAAAGAAAGTAACAAATTAAAAGTTGAAGGTATAAAATTAGAAAAATTAAAAAAAAATATAATATTTTATAATTTTTTTTAAAAGATAAAGGAGGTGTACTTGTAAAAAAATGGAGGTGTATATGTCACGAGCCCACACTGAATCCAAACTCTTGGGGAGGCCCAGGCCCAAAATTCATAGCCTTCAGTGACTCGACCCATTAGTATGATTTTAATACTTAAATATACTTTTCATTATTTTTTAACTGATAAATTTTCTTTTACAATTGATGTTTTAATTATTATTATTATTATTATTATTATTATTATTATTATTATTATTATTATCATTATTATTATTAAGTCTTTCCGTAAGTGCTTTTACTTAAAAAATTTAAATTCTCATTTTTTATTATCAAAATCTTTGCGATATAGATTTATTAAGTTATTTTAAATTTTCTTCTAATCAAAATTCGTCGATCAATTTAGTTCTTAAAATTGGAAAGTTGTGATGTGGTGCTTTGGTCTCTAAATATACGAATCTATATACATATTGATTCTCAAAATGATAAAATAATTTTTTCATTGGTCAGTGTTAATGAAATATAACAAAATAATATTACTTATAAGCTCTTTTATAAAAGTTCATCTAAACATACCCAATATATATATATAAAATTTTATCATCCATTTAAATATTTAACATGGAAGCCTTAATAGTTCGTTTGATATTAATGAAATATTGAAGAAATAGTGTGGGGAGTGAAGAAATAGGTAAAAAAATAATAATAAGAGAGGTATGTTTGAAATAAGAAAGAAATAAAAAGTGTGGATCTTGTACCTTTAAATTTCTTCGCCAAAATGATTAGAAATGAATAGTATATATGGTGATTTAAAAAAAAAAAAAAAAAGAGATTAAAACATTGTTTAACCGATTAAATTGTACAAATTGAATGTAAAAGGCATCACAGGCAATGCATAATCGATTGGGAAAAATATTAATAAATTGTTTTGTATATTTTATTTTATTTTATTTCTCTCTTTCATATTTTTTTTCCTTAAACTAAACACTTTTCTTTAGTGTTAAACTAAACATTTTTATTTTCATTATATTTCTCATTTACTTTATTTACGCATTTTTCTCTTCTCTCAATTTTCATCTACTTTATTTATCAACACTGTGGGATGTGAAAGTTATAAAGCAGTTATATTACAATTTATTTTTGAAAAACAATAATTTAGTAGTTAAATTAATTAAGTGAAATTACCAAGTTATCATCTACTTAAAAAATGAATTATGCAGTTATCATAATAAATAAATAATAAAAATATCTTAAAATTTGTGTACACAAAAATAATGAAAATCATTTTTATATATTGTTATAAATATTTTTTTTTGTCACACAGAACAATTTTTTTTTTCATAAATGATTTGGGGTTTTGAAAAAAACAGTGAATTCATGGATAAATGTTAGAATAAGAGGACCCATAAAACAAAAAATTATTGGATTTGCAATAAAGATTCGGCGCATGATTCACAAAGATCAAATTATATATTAACTAATCAAAAGACATAATTGATTATCAAATTTTCAATAATTAATTATGAAATTTGTTAATTCACACCGATTTTTTTTAAAATAAGATAACTAAGTATTTCTAACTATATTTTAAAAATCATAGTTATAACTCTCTAATATATTTCTTTTAAAAAATGATTGGATGTATGTTAATAAACTCCATAGGCATTTGTTAATATGCACACTTATTTTTTTAGTTAAAGTATATTAACAAGTTAGGCAACAGATAAATTTTTTAAGTCAATCTTAATTTTAGTTTTTTTAACTTCAACTAAAATATAAGTGAATGTAAGTTAACAAATCTCGTTAGTTATTTATTTTCTTACAAATGATTTCAATTTAGCAATAAACTTTTGTTTTATCATTGCAATTATAATTATTAATGCTTTGAAAATTGATTATTATAAATTATTATAAAGGGTGAAAATACTAGGATGATACACTTGCCTCTCAAAATGGTACACTAGTCAACAAAATACTAGGATGATACACTTGCCTCCCAACCCCAAGCATTGAAACATGAAGGGGTTTAATTGTTGTTTGGAAATGAGGCAAAGTCAGCAAAATACCTAAATGGTACACTTGCCTCCCAGCTCCAAGTGTTGAAACATGAATGTGCTAAATTGGGCTTGGGTCACGACTTGAAACATTATGTTGATTTGTATGCCAGTGAGGTGAGCATTATTATTGTATTGTGTTGGATCATTTATGATACACATTAAATGTCCCATGTCCTTCACCACATGAAGGTACATAATTTGCAAGTTTTTTTTTTTTTGGAAAAGACAAACCTTGGGCATCATGTTCGTCTCAAGAAAGCCACCATTTCACATGCATGGCTTTTCATATAGAATAATGATCATTGAATTGAAACAACACCCTTGGGTTGCCATATTAGTTGGCTATATATACCTAATTGGATTGTCCCAACATAACTATGAACTCTTTTTTTAACATAATACTGACATTACAAAAGATTTTTTGTAATGCTCTGGTTGTAGTGAATAACATTCATTATTGCTTCCACTCTCTTAATAAAAGTTGTAGGCACACCATTGTCGCATATAAATATATATATATGTTCCTTCAAATTCTATAGACATATAAATTGCGATACAAACTTTTATTGCTATGGAATATTATGATCAGAATAAATGGGAAAAAATGATGTTTCTTCAATCCAGTCTAGTTTGTTCATTGTGGGCATCCATGGAAACTTGCAAAGGGAGTATACCTTTACACAAGACAGGAATGAAGTTGATATTATTTATGAACCTTGTGCTGATAAAAAGCCACTATATGTAGGTCCAAATTTAAACATGAGGTGTTTACATTTTGCTATGAAACCCTAATAATGAAACTCCATGTAAGATGGCCTTTACCTAAGTGTGAGCGAGGTGTTTTGTTTGCTCTAAATGCAACCCTAACATAATTACACCAAAATAGTTGTGCTTTTGTGAGGGGATTCAAGATATTGTGTGGGGGTCTTGGCATTAAACCAATTATAGAAAGTTTGTTTTTTATTTCTTTGTGTTATGTATTAATAAAAGAATGACTTGGGTGTTTGTGAATAAGGTGTCTAATCAGAGAATATTGTCTCTCTATCAATCCTCATATAAAAACATTAAAAACTCATTTTTTTATATCCATTGTTCCAAGCACAACCCCACACTTCTAGAAGGTATGCCTCGATTTGGACACCTAATCCGAAGGCATATGGAGGACTAGAAATTGAATTACTACTAAAAGCTGACCAAGAAGACATTAAAAAGATTGAAAAATTGTGTATAATTTTTAGTACAACAAAATTATTAGAGCTAGAAAACAAACTAAAATATTTGGAAATTTATATAGGTATAACTCATATCCTGAAAATGTGTATGTGGTATATCTTTTGGAAATTTGATAAATTGCTCATATTTTTTGTTATAGAACGTGGCAACTTTGTTGAAGCAGGAATTGACCAAGATTTTAAGCAACAAACGACTGCTAAGAAGGTTGAAAAGGGAGTGGCAACATCTAGTATGGTGGCTAGCGGCACCCTTATAGTTGATAACAGGAAGAATTTCAAGATGGCTGTGAACAACAAGCATCATGTAGCTAGGAAAGGCACAACTCGCCTAAGTCAAATTGAGGACAAACCAATCAATGATGTTGAAAAAATAGGCTTTGATGAAGAAGTTAAATATGTCGAGTAAATAATGATATTTTGTTTAGGAGAGAATTGGGAACCAATCGACCAAGGTATCGAGAAAGGTAACATAGCATCCTTTTAGGACTGTAGGTTTAACCATTAAGCTTTTGTACGAGACCAAGTGTTGCTAGAGGAAGACAAGAAAGAGCTAGATCGATTAAGTGTGTTTATTGTGATGAAGGGAATTGAGTGTCTTATTAATCGTCTAGTAGCGATATCCCTTGTGAATAAGAAAAAATTAGGGAAATGGTGAAAGAGAACAAGCACCAAACAAAGAAAGTTGTTGCCCTGGAAAAGTCTAAGAAAAAGTTAAAAGAAAACCTAAAATGGGTTTCTAATGAGAGGGACATTTTGTTGGAATCGCGACGTGAGGTAGAGGAAAAAAGAAAAATGTTCGATGAGTCCGAGAAAAAATGGAAAGCAGAAATAGAAACTTAGAAAATGTTAAAAGGAAAAACACTTGAATTTGCACAAATATTTGAAGCCAAAGTAGAATCTGGGAAAATAGAACTACTATAAGGCAATGCAACCATTCAAGCTACCAAAATCGAAGCTATGGAGAAATTTGTGAGCAACTTTGATGCAATGATCGCCCAAGTAAAATTTTTGCATGTTGACATTGATCTAGGGAAAACACACTATTTTAAAAAATTGTTAATGGGGAACTTGTTGATGTCCAAGAAGAATAATGTGTAATGATGTCTAATTCACTTTTGATTTTATGGTTATTGTTCTGGTATGGAGGGCGATCATTAGAAAATCTAGCATCTATCCAGACCTAGAATATTAAAGAGTATGTCTATCTTTTTAGTTTTGAGGAAACATCTATATATTAGGACTAACTCTCAAGCACAAGTTCCTTATTTGGATGCCTTTATTAAATGATTACAACTCAAGTCTATGTGGATCAATAACTTGGACTTTTGTTACTTATGATAATTGGTATACATGCCAAATGTTACACACTTCTTGATATAAAAGTGTTTGAAGGATAGTAGATGATGCTTCTATTACTTTTGAAAATGGTAGACACTACGAGGGTAACGTCACAACATTTGTGTTAATCATTTGTCTTGTGGTAGCCATGGGGGGAGTCCTTCTTGGTTATGATCATTGGGATACAAACAAGGTCCTACATCGGTAAAATAAGAAAAGAAATAACAATTTATAAAGTATACACATATTTTAATAATTGAGAGGCCTTTTGGGTGATAATCAAAAATAAAATTGTGAGAGCTTAGGCCTAAAATGGATAATATCTCATCATTATGAAGTTGTGTATAAAATAAATTTATAAAATAACAAAGTTATAACCCTTATAAAATATCCCCTCAAATAAGTATCATAAAATAACCCCATCAATGATCCCAGTACAAGAGGAGTGACTTCTACGGAACCATTCCTTACCAAATTCTTTTTTTGATATTTATAGACAAATGAAAGATGAAACAAGCCATAAGAACGAGTATTGTAAATTTGACAATCACATCCTTATGTTGTTCACTCTTCATTATACATTGAAACTAGAGATGACAAATAAACTCGTACCCGTGGGTAATACTCGAACCTGTCCCAACTTTGACGGAAAATACCTAGTTTGACTGGGTACGGATACGGGTATGGGTATATACATACCCGCCCCGTACCCATACCCGATTTAATTATATTAAAAAATTTAATATTTTATTATGTGTAATTATTTATTATAATGTGAAATATTTATAGTTGTGTAATTATTAAGAAATCTCTTGATTAAAATATGAGATAAAGAAATAATCTAATTATAATTATAATATAATAAAAAAATAATTTAAAATTATTATATATTTTTTTTGTAAAAAAAAAATTACGGGTACGGGTACGGGTATACCCGATACTCGACGGGGACGGGGATGAGGATGAAAATTACATACCCGATGGGTACGGGTACGGGAATAAGTTTGTATCGCGGGGATGGGGACGAGTATCATAAAACCCGTACCCCGACCCGCCCCGTTGCCATCCCTAATTGCAGCATTGATAGATTCTTTTTTTGCTTCCATAACAACAAGAATGTTGGGTCATAACATTTATATGGGTGAATTTTCTGGTATATTTGTTTGAAATGGCTATAACAAAGATTAAAGGAGCACTTACCATGGGTTTTCCAGTGATGACTACAATTGGCATCCTAGTTGCAAATTTGATAAACTATGGAACTGCAAAGTAAGATAATGGATGGAGAATCTCTTTGTATATTGGAGCTATTCCTACAATTTTGTTGTGCATAGAATCTCTTTTCCTAGGTGACACACCTAACGATTGAAAGCGGCCAACATAAAAGGCTAAGGAAAAGTTGCAAAATATTCGTGGCTCTAATAATGTTGATGAAGAGTACCAAGATCACATTGATGCTAGTGAGGCAAGCAAAAAAATGGAACACCCATGGAAGAATATTATGCAACCAAATACTGCCCACAACTCACCTTTTGCTCATTCCATTTTTCCAACATCCCACTATTTAGTAAATTTTACAACCATGTGTAATTTAATATATAGAGTTCATCATACACAAAAATTACACTCTAGGGACCTTAGATAACATATTTCTCATTGCTATTATACTCCATAATTTGTATAAGAAAGTTTAGAAGACATAATTAGATTTATTATGCAATTCTGAATTTTCTAATAGGTAGTTCTTCTCCCTTCTCTTTCTTCTTTTACTTGGTCTCTATGATGGTGTTAAAACCCCTTTAATTGGTTCTTAGCATTTTTTAATTTCTCACAATTTCCTTCATAAGAACAACAACTCGTCAAAACAAAGAGAAAAAGGTTATCCTTTTGAAAAGCCAACTCTTTAACTCCATAACTTCTTTTTTCAAATTATTTATCTTTAATGCCAAAATTACCCCTAATGAAGTGAGAATGAAGGCAATTAAATTTAATAACTTAAAAATAATCCCAATGACTCTTAATATATCTTAAATCAAATAACCATCACATTAAATATCTTTTCACTAAAAGTCATTCTCCAGTTACATGAATCATAATTAGAATAAATAATTTAACATTCTCCCACTTGGCTCATGTGATGACTTGAAGATTTAACATTAAATTGGAAGTGTACATCGTACGTTAAAATTATAAATCAGCATCTTTAATTAAATTAAAATGATTGAATCATGGCAATTGCAAGTAATCTTAACAACTTGGTTCCTTCCATATATCACAAATCATTCAATTCAACTCAACTTTGATTAAAATGATAACATGTGTCTTTATTATCCTTTATAAGGTACATTTTATCATTTCACCAAAACAATAATATGTACCCTATAATGTGAATGACAAGATAAATAGAAAAAACTATAATTGGATTCACAAATATCATACAATACGAGCATTATAACTATAATGTATATATACACATATCATACTACATCATTTACAAGGACTTATCCATAACATTCATCCTTTCAACATGGCCAATTAATGTCTTGGGTGATAAGCCTTTAGTTAACAGATTTGTTATCATTATTTTTGTACTAATATGCTTAATAGACACACTTTATGTTTTTGCATTTCTTTAACTAGCAAAAACTTTAAATCTATATATTTTGCTCCTTTGGAATATTTTTCATTCTTAGAGAATAAGACAACTACAAAGTTATCACAATAAATCCTTAATGGTCAGACTATACCATTAATAATATCAAATCTTAAAGTAAAGTTCCACAACCATAATACTTGAATTATGGCCCCAAAACATGCCACAAACTCAACCTCCATGGTAGAAGTGGCAATCATGGATTGTTTTACACTTTTCCATGACATTTTTCCTCTAGTCAAAAGAAATATGTACCCAAATGTAGACTTCTTTGAGTCCATGCATTTAGCATATTCTAAATTTGAATAGCCAACCACATCAAGATGATTTAACCTACTATATGTGAGCACATAATCATTTGTACCTTGTAAATACCTAAGAACTTTCTTTGCAACTTTCTAGTAATCTATTCCAAGATTACTTTGATATCAACCCAACATTCCTACGATAAATATAATATTTGGCTAAGTACATGTTTGGGCATACATCAAGCTCCCAACAAATGATACATAATGGATAGACTCCATTTCTTTTCATTCCAAGTCATTTCAAGGACATTACATTTGACTAAACTTATCCCTTTTCTAAATTGGAACAATCCCTACATAACACTTTTCCATTTTGAATCTCTCTTACATCTAACTGATATATCCTTAGGAGTGTTCAAAAAAATTAAAAAAACTGAACTGAATTTAAAACTAGACCGAACCATTTTAAAAAAACTAGAACCAATTATAATAAAACTGAACCAGATTTAATTTTTTAAAATAAAACGAAAAAACTGAACCTATTTTTTTAAAGGTTTGGTTTACTAATATATTTAGATTATAGCAATATGGCTCGCTCGCTCGGACTCAGAGACGGAACTCTCACACTCACTCTATCTCTCGCTGCTCAAAGGATGTCTTAGGAGGAGTTTCTTACATTTTGTTGCTTTGCGAATGCTCTTTTGTTCATTATGATCATCTGGCAGACCCATATATTTCTTTGGCCCCATATATTTTTTAAAACATATTAACAATTTATTTAAAACTAGTTTATTTCTTAAAATCGGTTCAAAAACTGGTTTGATTATGAAACTGGTTTTAAACCGATTATAAACTTGTTTATTAAAGTAATTCAGTTTTAAACTGATTTGTTAAAGTGGTTCACATAATTTATAAACCAGTTTATTTTATTAAAATAGTGTGGTGCAGTTTGGTGCGGTTTTTTTAAAAAACCAAACTATGCACACCCCTATATATCCTTTCTAAGACAATCCCAATAATCCTTATGATCTATCACAGAATATTTTTATTCCTATCACATAAGATGTTTCACTCATATCTTTTATTTCAAAGTTATTAGATAGATATTTCTTTACATCATGTAACATAGCAACATCATCAGCAACAAGCAAAATGTCATCAACATAAAGACTATTTATTAAAAATATGCTCCCACCAACCTTTATACAGATACACCAATCAACAATGTTCTCTACAAAACCATACAACATAATGGTATTATTAAATGTAAGATACCAATTTCTAGAAGCTTGTTTTAGTCCATATATTAACTTCTTTAAGTTACACAACACATTTTTCTTTCCTATAGAAATATAGCCTTCGAGTTGGTTCATATAAACCTTTTCCTTTAAGTCACCATTTAGAAAGTCAATTTTTACATACATCTAGTGAAACTCTAAATCATAATGAGCCACCAATGTCAACACAATTCTCAAAGAGTCCTTCTCAGAAACTGGAGAAAAAGTCTCTTTATAATCAATGTCATCTTTTTGGTTGAAACCTTTGGTGATGAGTCCAACTTTATACTTTTCAATATTGCCTTTCGAGTCATGTTTGGTCTTAAAAACCCATTTACAACCAACTCATTTTGAAGCTTCAAGCAATTTAACTAGATTCAATACTTTATTGTCATCCATTGATTTCAACTCCTCTTTCATTGCATTCAACCACTTTTCAAAATTGTCACTTTCTATGACTTATCTAAGTGAGATTGAATATTTATCAATGGTCAACTCACATTCATGTTCAACTAAATACACAACATAATCCCTTGAAATAGCTTGCTTTTTTATCCTTTCAAATCTCCTTGGTATTATTTCTGACACCTCTTCTATCACTTGTTCATTTATGACTTGCACATTTTTTGTTGGTTCATTACCTATATGTTCATCTTGTGGGTTTTGAATATGATCACGTCGCCTCTGGGTGTGATTTGATTGTAATATAATCAGAGGAACAACATATTGAGGAGGGACTATAAGTGAAGAAGATTTTACTAAGAGTCTTTATAATATTCCTATTCGTGATTTCTCACTCCCACTATACTAACCATTCTCAATGAACCTAGCATTAAACCACTAAACTGACACTTGTCAAAAGACTAAATATTTATTATATATAACTAAAACCTATATATATATAATAAATTATATATACAAATAAGTATTATATTTGAATATATAAATTATATTTAAAATTTACATAAATAGATTTTTAAATATAAATTACTTTTTAGAAACAAGATAAATAATTTATATTATGATAAAAGACTATTTCTAATTATTGACAATGTATTTTAAAATATTAGAATTTATTTCATAAATAAATATGATAAATAAAAAATTAAATTAGATAAAAAGTTAAAAAGAATCTATAAAATTGTTCCTATTAAAAAATAACCCCTAAAAGTATTTTCGTGCTAGATGATTATTTGCATTTAATATATAAATGTTGATTTAATTCATAAATAAATATGATAAATAAAAAATTAAATTAGGCAAAAAATTAAAAGAGTCACTACAAACATCATCATCAAATAAGAGTCTTTAAAATCGTTTTTGGACAAAATAACTATTTGTATTTAATTGAAAAGATTAAATAAGAAAAACAAAACAACCTCTTATTTACTAATAATAACTATCCATCTTTTTATCACTAGTATGAATAACGAATATTACGTGAATCATAAACATGGAAAAAAAAATGCATTTATATGAATATCCAAACTATTAGAATCAGTCTATGGAGATTGTGGAGATGCATGAGAGCTATTCTTCAATATTCCTGTTATACATAAGTAAACAAATAAAAACAATTTGTATGACGCAAGAAGGAATTATACCCTTGGAGATCTTTGATTTAAAGGAAGGGGCAACCTATGATTTGGATTTGGACAAGTGTATATACTATCTTTCTTATAAGCTAAAATGTCAATACAAATTGAGTACAAGTGAGTGGACCAATGTATATATTTTTGATTCAAAGTGGACCAGTGTATATACTATCAAAGAATCTTACAAAGGAAATGCAAAATTCAGTTCAGCCGTGATGACCAAGCATTTTTCATATAAATTATCTTGAGTGATATTTGAGACCACAGGCACAATGCTTCAAATCGATGTATAGAAGCTCTTGGTCTAGGGTCTAGAAGAGAAGCATTGTGATGATTTCACCGTTTTTGGAAGTTAAATACTTTGATTCCAAAGGCGAAGATAAGTGCAAACAACACTGAGAAACCAGCCACCACAATTGCAACTACTCCTAGAAAATCATGTTCAAACCCAAAATAACTCTTCACAAATTCTTCAACCCTTTGACCATTCTCAAGTGTGTCCCTACTGTCTCCATATTGGGAAGCCACCAATCCATACAAGGTCCATGCAACAGGGCAAATCCAATAGTACCACTTCCACCATATGGGTATTCTCTGAAATTGTTTTCGTTTTCAAAGTTAGTTCATGTCATCCACACTACAAGAAAAAAAATGTCATGCCCTAATGGAAAAATATGTTAGGCATATCCTTTGCTTGGAAAAAAATAAAATTATTAGTACACTACAAGAATGATGTACTCATAGTATATTTTATATCAATTAAGAAATACTAATAATACCGGCTCTAAAACCTCTTCTTAATACTTTCTCTACTATTGATTCAAAATCACAAATTTTAGTAGATCCTATCATTTAATAAGTAAACTCTTTAAATGAAGTGTATGGCCAAATTCTTTTTATAATTTCTAATATAAATTTCAATCAATGATAAAAGATAGTATTAAAGAAAATGTCATTATCACTCCTCGTATCAATTTCTTAAATCAATAAAATCATAAGCAAACCCACAATTTTATACTAATAGTTTAAGAAAAAAATTGTTTACCAACAAAATAATTTTATATTATCATTTAATCACAAACTATCATTTGTATTAAGGGAGTTACTATTGTACCGTAAAAATCAAAGAATTTTAATACTTCAAATTATGTGAACAAATAAGTTTAAAAAATAAATTCTAAATAACAAAAATTTCAAATTAAAAATTAGTATAACATGAATTAATCAAAAAGACTAATTCATAAATTTCAAAATATCAATTTTCAAAACAAATTTTGTTTATATGTGACAGAATTGCAAAAATTAAGAATAAAAGATTGTAATAATACTATAAAAAAATTAAAATAAAAAAGAGAAATAATAAATAATACAGCTAAAAAACTAATTTATACTATAAATTCAAAAAATTAAAATAAAAAAAACTTAAAAATATTAACAAAATATTAATATTAAACTATTTAATTATAATAGATGCTATAATAAGATAAAACATTAAGAAATATAAAAATAATATAAAGATATAACAAAATTTATAAAGATAAATTATTAAAAAATATTAAATTAAGATAAAAACAAAAACAAATAACTAAAAAAAAAAACTTTAAATTAAGATAAAAACAAAAACAAATAACTAAAAAAAAAAAAAAAACTTTGGACTGTTTTGGTACCCTCAATTGTAATCGGTACCATAAAATTTACCTTATAACAATTTATTGATTTTTACAATAATTATCTTAAAAGTCATACCAATAATATTTTTTTTATAGTGCACAAAATTTCACATTGAGGATGCATTACCATTGTACCCATAATTTAATTTCTATTAGATAAAGATTATACCAACGAAGCAAACTCAACCTAGCTATTAGTATGTGATATCATTTTATAGTGACATTCAACAAAGAGATATAAGCAAGGTTGTAACTCACAGATAAGGGAATGATGAAGCCTGAGAAAAGGCTCCATATTGCATAGAATGCACTGGACAATATGCTAGCAACGTGTGCGTTGGGGGTAATGGCCATTGTCATCATACCATAAAAGGTGTAGTATAAGAAAGTGAAGTACATGAAGAAAAGATACCACAGGAACTTTGATGTGATCCAGTCAAATCCCATCATGGCATATACTATAATACCATACATCAGTGTCTGCACCAAGATGTGGGGAAGTTCAATAATAACCTGCAAATATAATACAATCGTTAGACTTCAACTTTTACAGTTCATGATTGAAATTTTGAGTGCTGAGACTCTTCATTATTAGATTAAATTTATTATAAATTATAAATTTTGAGTTTCATATCTGATTTAATTAGTCTCTCTCCTTATGTAATAGTAGAGAACTAGAGTAGAATACATAGAATCTTAAATTTGAATCCTGGTACTGCCATTGTATTTTCAATGGATTTAAAAAAAATCTCTCTCATTTAATGATAAGACCCACCAAAACTTGTGATTTTTAATTAATAATAAAGAAATTATTAGAAAAGGAATATTAAAATAAGTGTCACTATCATTTCTTTAAAAAATTTGTTGTAGTTTTGAATTATAATTGGTAGAGAAATAAAAGGAAAGGTTAATAATATACATTTTAATACATTTTTTCACACCGAAATTCATTGAAAATTACAAAATTTTGTAACTTATTTTTTATTTAACTTGTCTCACTCATGATTTTGTGGTTAAAAATTCAAAAGAATTTAACTAGTAGAACATGTGCTAGAAGGAATATGTTGCTTAGACTATTGAGAGAAATAATGATTAACATATTTTGTTCTTTTTAAAGAGTTGCTTGTATTGAAGTTAGTATTTTACCTGTGCAAGTGCATATGGCAAAGCTGAATACATTCCTGCAGCTCTCTCTCTGTAGAAGACGGTTCTCTCTACTGCTATTATAGGCTGCACTGAGGCACCATTCTGTACTCCAATGAAGGTAACTGCAGCATACATTGAACCCATAGCATTGAAAAGATCTTGCTCTTTTCTCCTGTTATTTCCATTAAAGGTATTATTAGCCTATTAGGTAGTAAGATTTGTTTTAAATTTCATTTTCACATCATTTTATTTATTTTATCACAATCTATAGTATTTTTACACATACCTTTTTAAGCCAATGTCCCAAAATATGATCCCAAATAACAATGCTATTAGTATTGTAAATAGGAGTCTGACTGCTGTATATGATGTGTTCCTCCAGTATGATAAATTCTGTTTCCATAGACAAGCTTTACATTGTGTCACCAAAGTCCGTGAATACTGACTATCAAAGTGTAGATCCATTGAACCTTCCTGAGGTATACTATGCTCTTGGATCAATTGTTTGTTTCTCCTAAACAATTGGAAGTATCAGTCACTAACTGATCATAATCTTCAAACACTACTGCATTAAAATCATAACCTGAGAAATTTGTGCATCTTATATTCTCATAATCCTGAAACTTTGAAATCTGAAGCCTTGGATTGAAACATCAAAAGGAAAAATGGAAAGAAACAAAATAACTGCTGATTACTAATATTAGTGAGTTAGGAGTCTAACCTGTAGAGTTCTGAGTTTCTGTACAAATTGGTGAAGTTGACCTTAAGAGATGCTTCTGTTCCTGCTGATGTAACTTCCAACATCCAGGTTGCAGGATTATAACTATCCTTGATCTTAGGTACTCCTTGAATAGCCTATAGTAATCAAATCATGCAGTGTAGTGAATATGCTAATGCCACAGTAGCATTGTCTGTTATGTGTTCAATCTTATTTTGAGTATGTTTGGATATAAGATATAAGCGTTTTTGATAACTTCTCCACTAGGAATAAAAATATTTTCAGTAAAAAAATTCTCAAAAGCGCTTATAAGCTTATATTCAAAAAGTTCATACACCAGATATTCACCTCAAAGTACTGAATCAGATGAGAACAGCGGCTTCCTAATGGACCAGCATATATCTGCTCTCCTCCCAATTTCAAAAGTAACAGCTGAAAAGGTGGAGAATGTAATGCTTAATTCTTTGAAACATAGTTCCCAAAAGACCTACACAGAATTTTACCTCAATGCGAAGACTACTTAGGATCTATTTGAATAAACTTTTTTAGAAGCATTTCTAATAGTAAAAAAATAAAAAACAAAAAATGAAATAAGTTTCTTCATGAGTTATCCGCTAGTTTGTAAAAGCTCTATCAAATAGCTTCTTCAAAAAATTACAAATTAGTTCATGCATAAGCTAGTTTTAACTTAAGGAGAAATTTATTTCATTTTCTCTTCATATTTTTTGTTCTATGTGTTTCTGGAGAAATTTATCTAAACAGACTCTTAGAACATGGTTCTATGTACTTACCTCATCGAATGCATCAAATATATCAATACTTGGCTGGTGGATGGTGCAAACCACGGTTCGCCCCGTGTTCACAGTGTTCCTCACGGTTCTCATTACAATTGCAGCTGCTCTAGCATCAAGGCCTGAGGTTGGCTCATCCATGAAGATTATTGATGGGTTGGCTACAAGTTCAACTGCAATTGTTAGCCTCTTGCGCTGCTCAGTTGAAAGTCCAGTCTCACCTGGTAATCCAACAAGTGCTTCTCTTATTGAGTTAAGCTCTACAAGCTCCATAACTTCCTCAATGAACATCTACATCTCATAAAATTGAGTTGAAGTTAACAAGTTATATCCTCAAACCTAATGTTACCACAACAAGTGTATCAGATCATTGCAAGTAATTAATAAAGACTAAATTACATAAGCACTCTTGAGATTTGGTGAGATTGCACATATACATCTCCTACTTTTTTTACCCTTATACTAACCCTCTTAATTGTTTAAAAAATATTACACTAATATTTTGTATACATTACAATAATCTCTCTTAATTATTTGAAAAACATTACACCGTTACTGTGAAAGTTAATATAAACTCAAGGAAATAAGGGATCTGTGTGCAATACCACGAAACCTCATGTAGTATTAGTGTAATTTAATTCATGAATAAAAGTATAAAACGGTGAAAACTGAGTATTGTACCTTTCTTGTTGTGCGATCAACTTCACGTGGTAACCGAAGCCATGCAGAATATAGCAAAGATTCATAGACTGTAACATTAGGTGAGTGGATATCAAATTGTTCACAGTATCCTGAGATGCGAGCAAATGTTTGTTGCCTCTTAGGGTACCCAGATATTGTGATGCTTCCTTCAATATATCCACCAGTTTTCCTTCCAGCTAGAACATCCATTAAAGTAGTCTTACCAGCACCACTTACACCCATCAAAGCTGTTAGTACTCCTGGCCTAAACACACCACTAACACCCTTCAAAAGTTCTAGACGGTCCTCAAAAACTCCTTGCCTTTTCATTTCCTACAATCAATATAAAAGTCAAAATTTAGAACAATTATAACTCTTTTTCCCTATATATTTTTCCCTTGTGAGGGTTGGATTGAAGACAGATGGGAATGATATTGAGAAACACAAAATCATGAAAATACTGTTGATGAAATATCCTGTTGCTGGGGTTTCACAAAGTGAAGGATTGAAAATACTAGAAGCAATGTTGGTCATTCAGACAAAGTTCAATGCTATAGCAATTGTCTTGACCATTTGGTGCCAAAAGTTGAAGTAAACACTTAAATATATTTTCAATACAATCATACAAATAGAACGATTAAGTGAAAGATTACATCTTAAAAGTAAGTGTGTAAAGTACCTGTGGCATGTCTACAGAATATTTGATCTCATCAAAAGTGAGGGATAGAGGTTGAAAAGGGAGAACCATACCCCTCCTTCCACTTATATTAGCTTTATCATCAGTAACACTTCCAGAAAAAGACCTGGATGTTATGCTTGCTTCTTCTACCATCTTTGTTTCTGACTTGTCATCACAGTCAATAGATTATGGCCTTAATACCGAAAAGCTAAAGCTAAAAATAGAGAAACTATGAGCCTCGTTGGATATAGTCTAGAAGGGTTCTTAAGAGTTTCTCTACTTAAAATAAAACGTATTTTCTCGTAGAGAAGTTCTTATTAAAAGTCTTTCTAAACTTGTATCCAAACATACTCTATAACTTGAGCTCAAGGACTTACGAGAAGAGCTCTTTCCATTTGTTAATTGAGTTAAATTTTCAGCTGTTGAAGCATTTCTCTCAAGCAATTTCTCACGGGATAGCCCTGCTTGATCCTTTCTGAATGCTGCAGAAGCCATATCCAATGATCAGAAATTAAGTCTGGCCAGAAAAGAGATTCAAGTAAAGTTCTTATCTTAAAAGATAGATGAAAATAGTACTTACGACTTAGATATTGCAAAGCCAATGTGAACAGGAAATTATACAGAAATACATAACCAATTAATGCTCCTACTCCAATCCAATACCAATAAGCTTCTGGGAAAAATCCACGAGTTTTCAGTACCAAAACTCCCAGAGTTTCATTTGAGTTAGGTGTAACCTACAGCAATAACAAATCATCTTCTAAATATATTTATCTTTCCAAGGCTCATTGTTTCTCACGAAATATATTCATCATTGGAAACAAAGAGGGTTACCTTTCTCCAACTATGACCAAGAAATTCATTCACAGCTATAGCATTCTGTCCATACATCAGTGGTGAGGACCAGTAACCCCATACAAACCATTTGTGCACATTCTCTGCCTCAAAGAACAAACTTATCATAAAAAGGGTTCATTAGATGAACCAACATTGAAGCTACATTACCATTTTCTTACCTCGTGAAATCACAAATCCTCCTAAAACAAGAACTACAAGCAATGCAAATCCTCCAACGGTGTTTGCAACTATAACATCCCTTCCTAATGCTGCCATCAACCGAAATAGTGAAGATGCCATCTGGTTAATGCACAGGATTATCAAGTACTGTTTTAAAAGCCTGCCAATAGAACCTCTCATTAGATTCCAAAATGAGTAACCAAACCAGTATCTTAATTGATCACTTGTGATGTTGTGGCTTCTTGCCTTACAAAACTTGGATCAAAGCCAATGGCATAGTAAGATATGCCTTCCCAAATAGCTACTTCTATGAGAGTTATTGGTATTTTGAGAATCCATGGTGGAAGAGAATAAGCCCATGAAGGATAGAAAAGAAGGTCCCTTTGCTTGTAAAAGATAGGAAGTTTCATGATGGCCATATTTAGCTCTGATATTCCATTGAACATCGCCACGGTGACTGCGAAGAAAAGGGCACCCATGTAAGTTCCTCCATCCTCCACAGTATCATGATGCATCCTAGTTCTTAGAAATAATGTTGTAGTCATGATAGCTAAATAGATGAGCTGAAAAGGAGGAACAAGACTTCCATAAGGATCCAAAAGGAAAACATGTACAAGAAGAAGAAAAGGATACATAAAAGTTGGAACACTCTAGTTAATGCTTGAACCTAGTTCCAAATCAGATAATATGAACATAATAAGAGTCTGATTAGATACAAGTTAGAAGTGTTTTTATGAGCTTCTCTACTAAAAATAAAAAAGTTTTTTTTTCTCCAATAGAGAAGTTCTAAAAAAACTCTTCTAAGTTTATATCCAATCGGGCTATTGGTGTTTGAATGTTTCTCACTTGTGTGACTTTGAATATGTAGACAAATGAATTTCTCTTCATAAGCAAAAATTCTCTGCTAGCACAAGCCCTCAGAAGCTCCCTTTTGCCAACACCATACTTCTTTGTGGTCAATGCATTTGGATGGCATTTAGACTTATCAAATGGAATGGCTAGCTCATCTCCAAGTTTTTGACCTATGTGAAATAATTGGAATGCTTCAGCAAAATCCTTGACAGTGACAAAACTATAAGGTTCATCTTTTCGCACCCAATACTGCCATTGATCCTTTCTTGATGTCACCTGTTGCACCCCCATATGAACAAAATTAACCTTCCAGCAATAAAATCAAGAAAAGTTAAGCTTTAAAATCAACACCAAGTGAATCACACTCATACTTCTTGCAAGAAGTCAGCAACTCCTTTTCTTTCAGGACACTTGAAACCCATTGATTCAAAAAACTCAAGTACACTTTCTCTTGGTCCTTGGTACACAATTTGCCCATCTGTTAGTAGTATTATATCATCAAATAGTCCATAAGTTTCTGGCGCTGGCTGTAGCAGAGACACAAGTGCAGTTCCATTCAGAATATGGATTGATTGCCGGATTGAGTTGATTATCTGAAAAGTTGTGGAACTGTCCAAACCAGTTGATATCTCATCCATGAATAACACCTTTATAGGTCCAACCAGCATCTCCCCTTCATTATTCCGCAGAAAATTTTATTAACCAAACTCTTTATAGGTTCCAAATTTTGTATTGTTCTTGATAAATTGAAACTACCTGTTGTGACTCTCTTTTTCTGCCCTCCAGAGATACCTCTTATCATTCCATCTCCTACCATAATGTCAGCACACACTTCGAGTCCCAAAATCTACAACATTTCAGAAGGGAAAACATTAAAAAAATCCTGTTATTGTTTTACAAGTCATCTTTATTTCCTTTATTTGATGAATCTGGACTTTCACCTTAAGAATATAATCCGTGACCACGCGTGTCCGCTGTCTTCCTAGTGCTGCAGCCTACACAGTTGTGATTGAATTCTTCACAATCCTATGTTTTCAGCATTTTATTCAAGAAAAGTTCAATTCTTATTTTGTCAAATATTTTTCTCACCTTCATATAGGCATCAATATCAGGATCTGGTTTAATCTTTGCTTGCTTCTCTCTTCTTAGTAGCTCAGCTAACATCTCTATAAATCAGTGAAATTCAAATCTCTGATTAAGAGAATTTAAGAAGGTTGAGATTTATTTAAATTTTTTTTTTCCTCATGATTTTATTACTGAAAATGAAGCAACAAACCATAATTCTGTCCAACCCCTTGACATCTAGCTGAGAAAGCAAGTGTTTCTCTCACAGTCATTTCTCCAATGTGATTATCATGTTGACTTATATATGCTGATGTCCTTTGTGGCACAAACTCTTCAAGGCCATGCCCATTGTATGTTACTCTCCCAGAATGCTGAGGTTTCATTACCAATCATATTAGTTATTATAATTCGAGAATTACGCAAATGCAAACAATAATTATTATAATTAGAGCATTATATTAGTTATTCCCTCAAATTTATTAAAGATGGTTTTGCTTACTTTCAAATCTTTACCAAGTTTTCCAGCCAATGCCAAAAGCAAAGTGGTCTTTCCAGAGCCTGGTGGTCCCAAAAGCAATGTCATTCTGCAAAAAGTTCATCATCAGAACAAGGAAACAATACATTCTGCTAAAGCAACTGGTTCAAAGGTGCTTTTTTAGAATAAAAACAATGCATAAGTACAAGCATGTTTGCGCACATATATATAATAACAATAAAAAAATAGTGATGAATTCACCTTCGAGGCTTTATGATTCCACTAATATTCTGAAGTATATGTAACGGTTTCTTTGGACTTGGAATTATGTGAAGATAATTTAAGAACCCCTTGGCAAACGGAAGAGATCATTTTATAATCAAAGAATCGAAGATTAATTCAAGAACACTGTAGAATCAGCCTGTGCTATGTTGAATTACCTCTATTACATTAGCAAAGAAGTTCAGCAATGAAGGCAGTGCTCTTCCTCCAACATAAACTTGTGCTTCCACATTTATATGCTCAAATCTAACTTCAATTGTTGGAATATCAAGCCCAACTCTGCAAATTCATGTCAACATAGCAGTCATAAACCACAAGCATCTTAATTCTCAACCACCACATAGTTTCTAATCCACCAAATAGATCTTTTCAAAAGAAAGCCTCAACAACTCATCTCTTGTTTGAAATGTGTTACAAAAAATGGTGCCTTCATTCATGAACTGCTTTTGCAATGATATACAAGACCTTAACAAGGTTATTCCCCCACAACATGGCAGACTATCATAAGAATGCAAGATCAGACTCTGATACCATCTTAAGGAAAGAAAACCTGTAAGAATTATTCCTCACTTAACAAGGTTAGTCCCCAACAACATGGTAAACTATCTTAAGAATATGTGATCAGACTCTGATATCATCTTAAAAAAAACAAAACATGTAAGGATTATTCCTCGTTTATATACTTTATTTTGGTTATATCATCCGGCAAAGCCGGGTTTTCAACAAACTAATGTTCGAATCCCCGCTGGGAAAGGTATCCACATCTAGTGTTCGAACAGGATTGTATCTGATGGAGGTAGGATACCTGTGAGAAACCAAAAACAAGAGAACAAGTTTCTATTTTCTAACTAACCTGTCCATCCTTTCCCTGAGTTTCAACAAGAACCTTTCATTATCTTCTTCTGCTATCTTCACAAGCCTCTCCACAAGAATCTTTCTCTCAGTGAGGCCTAGTTGCTTGATGTCAACCTCTCTCCCTCTCCCCTCTTCATTGTTGAGTATGCTTCTCTGAATGCGTAGATACGTGGGGAGTCTCTCTATAGCTGCCCATTTGAGAGCCTCTTCATCATCTTCACGTTCAGATGTTGAGAAAACGTCCATGCTGTTGTTCCTCCATATGTTGGAGGAACCACCACCTCTTGCACTATCAACTCTGGATATGTCACTTCCTTCCATTGATCTCACTCAAACCAGAACTCAGCTATGAGTGATACCAAACCTTTGAGCATGCCCTTGCTCTCATGCCACAATGATTCTTGTTTTCACTTTTTGAAGAATGTATTTGCGTTAGTATTAGTTATTTATGCAGGAAGAATAACCAGTACTATCTCATCCTGCAAAGCACTCTTTTAAAGGAAAATTATTAGATAATCCTGATGTATTATTATTTTTTCTTTTTGTAAATTAAAAATTTTAAATGTATGTTATATGGTGATTATATGGACTATGAATATTTATTATTTTAAAATAAATAATAATTTCTCTTTTCTAATCCATGCACTTTTATCGATTAAAATTTATTATAAAGCATAAAATTATAGGTAAAAAAAATTGTCAAGAAATGAAATCTATAAATTTTTAATAAATTTTAATTAATAATAAATAAAATATTTGAAATAGTACATTTTTTTACAAGAATTTTAAATAGAACATATCAACATTTTGCTTTAACTACACATTTTCTGGCACTGTTTCAGGTGGGCCTTACAAATATCATTTCCAACTATTAGTCCTATTTCTAATTAACAAGACCATATTAATTTCAACTAATTATCATAAGATTTTTTTTTTCAAACAGATTAATCTCCAAAAATCACAACTAATTAAAGTGGCACATTAATCCAAAATACACAAACCGATGTTGAAGAAAACGGGTACATCTTAAAGATAACATAACGAATAAAGGAATGGTTGGAAAAGACCCGCAACCATAAGAAATGTGTATGGTTTTCTTTCAACAACATATCAATTTCAGTGATGTATCTGATACCCCATTTTTTCAAGTGATGCATGATATACCATGAATTTTATCCTTAAGATATATTTAAATTAATAGACTATTATACACCTTATTAATTGGATCCAAATTTCTGGATTTTTTACTAAAATTATTTTTTTTAAAATTACCGAAAAAAAATACGTGTTACGATGCACTGACGCAGCTGCTATTCACTTTTCGGAACAGACCGTTCTGAAATCAAAACGGGTCATTCCAGATGAAAAAATAACACATGAATAATGGATCAGAACGGGTCATTCCAGATGAAAAAAAAAACACATGACGAATGGATCAGAACGGCCCATTCCAGATTCAAAAATAACACATGACTAGTTAAACCAGAACGGGCCGTTCTGAATTCGAAACGGGCCGTTCTAACTACAAATTTGTCATTAGAATTTTTTTAAGCAAAATAATATTTTTTTTCATTCTACTAAATTATATTTAAAATTTAAGTATAGTTTTTCAATTGATAATGTTTTTCTATTAGAATTAGAGGTTTACATTAATTATATGCGTAAATTTCTAATTCTAATTAGAAAATAACACCAAACAAAATTTTATTATAAATATAATTTTCTCTCATTTAAATCATTGCAAAAATTTGTTAATTTTAGTTTTATATCTCGACATTTTCTTCTTAAAAAAATGATGTTACCAAATATTTTTAAATTTGATTTACATTAGTTTAATTGCTTTTAAGACTTTCGTGGTTTTGCTGTCAATGCTACAAACATTAGGCGTTAATTAAATGTCACCTAGTGTGAGGAGAGTGTCGCAACCCGAAAATTTCCGATCTCGCGATTAATGGTTTAGACATCCTTTTAAAAGTCTCATCAATTAAGGAATGCCCGGACACCAGACTAATCCTTAATTAATGATTTTGAAAAATGAGTTCATGGAGTCGCCACCAATGTTTTACTCAAAACATTGGAAAAAGAAAAGGTTTTTAAAAGTCCAATAATGGCCTTGATAACCAGAATTGGGTTCGGGGGTCGGTTACGTGTAGGGAATGTATTAAGCACCCCTACAGCGTCGTAAATCGGTACCCTATGATGAAGTTAACGTAATAAGAAATAATAAATTAAATATTAGATCCCCTTTTATTAATAATTATTTACATACTTAAAAATTAAATTATACAATTAATCCTAAAATATCTACATGATTGCTTTTATTATAAACAATATTTATTAAAGATAAGAAATAAAATAAAGAGAAGAAAATTGACTGAAATACCTCTTGAATGAGCTCTATTGGATCTTCAAAAAAGGTGCTTTGTGGCAACCTTTCGCACTACAATTGCCTCACAACACTCAAGAAATATAATAGAAGAGAGAGAGAATATAGAGATGCGACACAAATCTCAAGAAATATAATAAAAGGGAGAGAGATCGAGAATTTTCGTGCTCAAAGGAGTCTTATTCGAAATTTCTCTAGCCGCCTTGAGAACTATGCCCGAGATCTCTATTTATAGGCATCAGATGTGGGCCGGAACGGCCCATTCTGGATTCGAAATGGCCCGTTCTGAATCCGAACGTTATGCACCATTTTAGTACCCTAGAACGGCCCGTTCTGAAATCAGAACGGCCCGTTCCGGGGAACTAGAACGGCCCGTTCTGATTTCAGAACGGCCCGTTCCGGACTTGGGAACGGCCCGTTCTGGTCTAGAACGGCCCGTTCCAGATAACAATTTTTAGGCAATTGAGGAAGCCTTGGAACGGCCCGTTCCAATTCGAGAACGGCCCGTTCCGGAGTTGGGAACGGCCCGTTCCAATTTTGGAACGGCCCGTTCCAGGCTACTAAAAAAAGTTATTTTGGGTTTTTGGGTCCTCTGATGTCCTATCTTGTTTGTATGCCCCCCGGACGAAATTGGGTGTCTACAACTGCCCCTCTTTACTTGTCCTTTGGAATAGCTGTGTTGTTTTTCCAAAGGCAAGTAAAGACGTAGACATTTCATCCGGGTCTTCTTCTCGTCTCTGTGTTGATGCTTCTACGTTGCTTCCCTTGGACAAATGTATTTGCTTGTATCCTCACCCTTTAGAGCAGTTGAGCATTGATTGCGTACTCTATTGGGTAACAAGGTTGACAAACTGTACACCTGATCTTCAGTTTTCGAGTAGAAGCTCCATTGTTTCTCTTTTGATAGTGAGGTGGAGATTCGGTTCTTCAACCTGCTGATGTTGAGTATTGTTGTGTCGGCCTCTCCAAGCCGCCTGCTGATATTGTGGGTATTATTGTGTCGGCCTCTTCAGGCCGCCTGCTGATATTGTGAGTATTATTGTGCCAGCCTCTCCAGGCCGCCTGCTGATAGTGAGTATTATTATGTCTAGCCTCTCTAGGCCGCCTGCTGAATGCTGAGTATTATCATGCCTAGCCTCTCCAGGCCGCCTGCTGAACGGTGAGTATTATTATGCCTGGCCTCTCCAGGCTGCCTGCTGAACGGTGAGTATTATTATGCCTGCCTCTCCAGGTCGCCTGTTAATGTTGAGTATTATTATGCCTAGCCTCTCCAGGCCGCCTGCTGAATGCTGAGTATTATTATGCCTAGCCTCTCCAGGCTGCCTGCTAATGTTGATGATGCGATTACCCTTTTTTTATGGGAGGACGTCTGATGAAGACGAGGATTGCTAGTAGGTGGTGCCCTTGTGATGGTGGGCAAAGGAGTAAATGATGAGTATTATTATGCCTGGCCTCTCCAGGCTGCCTGCTGATGATGATGATGTGATTCCCTTTTCTTTGGGAGAACGTCTGATGAAGACGAGGATTGCTGGTAGGTGGTGCGCTTGTGATGGTGGGCAAAGGAGTAAATGATGAGTATTATTATGCCTGGCCTCTCCAGGCTGCCTGCTGATGATGATAATGTGATTGCCCCCCCTTTTTTTGGAGGACGTCTGATGAAGACGAAGATTACTGGTAGGTGGTGCCCTTGTGCTGGTGGGCAAAGGAGTTGATGGGTGACAGAGATTCTAGTGTTGCCCCTGCCATGTGAGTATTGTGATGCCTCTCCAGGCGCAATGTTGAGTCCTTTTGATTCATTGATGACTGATTGTTTAATTGTTGATGGATGATTGTGGAATGAAAGACTGCCCCTAGGTGGATGGGCAAGAGATGTTTGTTGTGCCCCTGTGTTGGTGGGCAGAGAAGTGGATGGCTGGCAGGGATTCCAGTGTTGCCCCTGCCACTTGAGTATTGTGATGCCTCTCCAGGCGCCTGCTTGAGGTAGGTTTTTTTTTTTTCTATTCGTTGATGACTGGTTGTTTATGCTTTCCTGTTTGATGATTGTTGATGCCCCTAGTTTGGGCTGCATTTTCCTCTTGTTGGGATGATATCGATTGGAACTTATGTTTCCTTTTTTGGCTTTTCTTGTTGAGATGCAAAAAAATGTTGAATGCTTATTTATGCATGATGATAGTTATTGCATATTTTGAATAATTCCCCTTTGATAAAGAAAATTTTCTAAGTGTGTGAAATGATTTTGAATGCGTGCAATGCATATTTTGATTTTTGTTTTTTTGTTTTTTTGTCTTTTTTTGTGTTTTTTTTTTGTTTTTTTTAGAAGGTGGCTCTCCTTTTCTCCTTCTCACGAAGAGACTGCTTCGATCGATGCGCAACATTAGTCATATTGGTCGTTTGATGTATTGAGTCATTTTGGGGCTCTTTTTTTTTCTTTTTGTTTAGAAACCCTAACTTTTGCCTAGGATGTATCCTAGCAGGTATTTTTTTTATATCTTTTCTCTCTTTTTTTTGCCCTAATTTTTGCCTAGGACGCCCTTTGCGGGTTTTCATCCTAGCGGGTCATTTTTATTTATTTATTTTTTTTTTTACATGTTCAATTTTGACAATCATCAACAATATACGTCATTGTGATTAGACAAGACAGAAAGGATGAGAAATCATGATTTAGAATGGATGGTTAATGGAGGTAGGATGATTTAGAATGAATGGATAGTGGAGGTAGGTGAGTGTTTATGTTTTTTAAACAAACATTTCCTTGGATAATTATTATAATCATTCTCCTAATTATCTTGAACTACATATCTGAGTCTCAGGCAGAGTCTTCGCAGAATTTGGCCCCTTGTAGAAGTGTTCAAGTCGCCTTTTAGCTTTCAACTATGGGAATTGTCACTTGCTATTTTTCTTTTTAGATCCCTAATTTTTGCCTAAGACGTGTCTTAGCGGGAACTTTTGATTTTGATTGATTTTTTTTTTTTTGCCTAAGATGCCCTTTGCGAGTTTTCATCCTAGCGGTATTTTGCAAGTGATATATTTTTTGGCATAACAGTTCTTTGCTTTGACAAAACCTCTTGCCATCTAGGTCTTGGAGGACCAGTGCCTTTAATGATTAACACTGCCCTTGTCGCATACACCAAGGAGAAAGATGATGCCTCGGCCTATAAGTATTGGGAATTCTTTTATGGACTGAGATTTGTGCTTCCTTTGTCAAGCGAAATTGAGTTGAAAATTTTGTAAGACTCCTTTTGTGCAATGAGAATCTTATGGTTCTGCATTTGATCACTTTCTCATCTATGTGTGTTTTGAATAAGTGATCTCCTTATCTACCTTAGACTCATACAATGCGTCGTAGATGTTAAGAGTTTTGATTAATTTTATTATCTTCAGTCATGTTTGTTTGTTTGTTGTTTTTTTTTTTTTCTGGTGATTGATTTTGGAATTAGATGTGTAACACAAGAGAGAAAAGAATAATCACAAGAGATTTATGAAATGACGTATATTATTTGATGAATGCAAAAAAACTTGTACAAGCCCTTATTTTGAACTCGTGACCGTGGGCAAAGGTTATGAGTTTGAACAAATATTTTTTTTTATTTGAAAAAAAGAGAGCCCCTAACAACTGTCATTCCAAGATGGTTACTCATCTAGTCATTCCTTGATGTGTGCTGTGTTGGCCTCAAACTTGAGCTGCCCGGCGTCAATAAGCTCTTGTACACGAGATTTCAAAGCCTTGCAATTTTCTATGGAGTGGCCTACTGCCCCAGCGTGATAATCGCATGTTTCCTCTGGCCTATACCATAGCGGGTAAGGCGGTTGTTGCTTTCTTTGTGGTGGGGTTCTTACCAGCATGGATGCCTTCATCAATTGGGGGAATCGCTCTGTGTAGCTTATAGGAATTTTGTCTAGTTCCCTTTCCGCTTTTCGTGATGCTTTGGTCGTTCGAGGAGTAGCGGAAGAGGTTAGAACATTAATTTCATTTCCCCCAAAAATCTTCTTATACCCTTGGCTTTCAGGGGATTTTCCTATCTTCCCACTTTTCAGACCTTGCTCGACTCTTTCGCCGATAATGACTATGTCGGTAAAGAGAGTCGAAGTGTTCCCTATCATCTTGTCATAATAGGGTCCACTTAAGGAATTGATGAACATTGTCACCATCTCCTTGTCAGATAATGAAGGCTCTACTTGCGCAGCCGTTTCTCTCCATCTCTGTGCATAGGTTTTGAAGGACTCGTCGCCCTTCTTGCTCAAGCTTTGCAAATCAGACCTATCAGGAACCAGGTCGATGTTGTACTTGTACCGATGAAGAAAGGCGTCGGCTAACTGTTTCCATGTCTGGATCTTCCCTCCATCCAACTGCATGTACCAATTGAGGGCAACATCTGAAAGGCTTTCTTGAAAACAGTGAATTAGGAGCTTTTCATTGCTCACATAGGCTGCCATCTTCCTACAGTACATTGTTAGATGTCCTTTTGGACAACTGGCTCCAGTGTACTTTTGAAAGTCAGGGATTTTGAACTTGGCGGGGAATTGGATATCCTGCACCAGACACATATCCGCAGCCTCTTGAACGTCAAAACTGTGGCCTTCCACAGCTCTCAGTCTTTCTTCCTAGGCGTTCAGATGATCTTTGGAAATATCACCGACGTTGCTAGTACTATTATCGTGCTGCAATTTATTCATGGCCTCAAGCATTCTAGCCATTTGTTCCTTGAGTTGTTCAAGCTCCTCATTAAGAACACGATTTCTTTCCTCTAGGCCTTCCATAGCTTTTATCTTTTGAGCTCGTGTGAGTATGGAATGTTGAAAAGCCACCTTTAAGGGAAAAGATAGTTTCCTATCAAGTTTATTTAAATGGTAATGCATGAAGGGAGTTTTTATCAAAGACTTGATGGCTCATCCTTGTCGAGAGGTGAGTTATCGGTGTTCCTCTTCATAATATTTTATGATGTGACAGAGGTCACACTGATTTCTCGTCTTTGATACAAATTCCCTTGTGATCCTAAATATATGATATGCACGTTCCCTCTTTTTTCTTTTTTATTTTGTAGAAAACGCATGATGCCCCCCCCCCCCCTTTTTAAAGGAAGGAATGTATGCTTCTCACAAATCTTATTTTCACGCCAGGTTTTCTCTCACATGATAATGCATTTTTTAATTTTTTTGTGTTTTTCTTTACCTTAGGGGAATTATAAAAAATAAATGAATGATTTGAATAGACAAAATGCAACAAACATATGCTCATACAATCCACAAATAGTCGCATATACATCCATGGTCTGTGGTCCCTGTTAAAAAAGTGCATTGTATAAGGCAGCTCTAATTACCCTCACTTTGGTCTTAAGGCCCCCAAGGTGCCCCCATTATAGGGACCCAGTATCTCTGTCGCCGTCACCTAGCAAACTCTAAGGTCTGTCGCAATATTTCAGGCTAGAGTAACCGGTTATCACCTTGAGTGTGATTTCCGACAAGGCTCGCAGGCTCCAAGGCCAAACATGGGCCGGTCGTACGTCAACCACTCCCTATGTTTAATACCCACATGCCCCCGGGTGTAGGGGGACTGTTGTGTGCTATGGTTTGTGTGCAATTTGTTAATTCAAACATGTGCGGAATTTAAATAAGCATACAAATAATAAAGCCAAACAAGCGAAGCAAACAAAGTAAAGGGGAAGAAATATTTAAATTATTATTTTTATTTTACTAACTTCATCAATTAAATGGGCCTGACCCTCTTTAAACGTCCCCAGTGGAGTCGCCATCTGTCGCAACCCGAAAATTTCCGATCTCGCGATTAATGGTTTAGACATCCTTTTAAAAGTCTCATCAATTAAGGAATGCCCGGACACCAGACTAATCCTTAATTCATGATTTTGAAAAATGAGTTCATGGAGTCGCCACCATTGTTTTACTCAAAACATTGGAAAAATAAAAGGTTTTTAAAAGTCTAATAAGGGCCTTGATAACCAGAATTGGGTTCGGGGGTCAGTTACGTGTAGGGAAGGTATTAAGCATCCCTACAACGCCCTAAATCGGTACCCTATGATGAAGTTAACGTAATAAGAAATAATAAATTAAATATTAGATCCCCTTTTATTAATAATTATTTACATACTTAAAAATTAAATTATACAATTAATCCTAAAATATCTACATGATTGCTTTTATTATAAACAATATTTATTAAAGATAAGAAATAAAATAAAGAGAAGAAAATTGACTGAAATACCTCTTGAATGAGCTCTATTGGATCTTAAAAAAGGTGCTTTGTGGCAACCTTTCGCACTACAATTGCCTCACAACACTCAAGAAATACAATAGAAGAGAGAGAGAATAAAGAGATGCGACACAAATCTCAAGAAATATAATAAAAGGGAGAGAGATCGAGAATTTTTGTGCTCAAAGGAGTCTTATTCGAAATTTCTCTAGCCGCCTTGAGAACTATGCCCGAGATCTCTATTTATAGGCATCAGATGTGGGCCGGAACGGCCCGTTCTAGATTCGGAACGGCCCGTTCCGAATCCGAACGTTATGCACCATTTTAGTACCCTAGAACGGCCCATTCTGAAATCAGAACGGCCCGTACCGGACTTGGGAACGGCCAGTTCCAATTTTGGAATGGCCCGTTCTGGTCTAGAACGGCCCGTTCCAGATAACAATTTTTAGGCCATTGAGGAAGCCTTGGAACGGCCCGTCCCAATTCGAGAACGGCCCGTTCCGGAGTTGGGAACGGCCCGTTCCGGAGTTGGGAACGGCCCGTTCGAACTTTGGAACGACCCGTTCCAGGCTACTAAAAAAAGTTAATTTGGGTTTTTGGGCCCTCTGATGTCCTATCTTGTTTGTATGCTCCCCGGACGAAATTGGGTGTCTACAGAGAGATACTCATTTTCTGTTTGGATTTGCATTGGTTGCTAATGTATGTGGTGTTAAACATAAGTTAGACAAAGGCCTTTTGCCTAATTAGGGTCGGGCGTGAGTTTTGTCATACCAGACACGAGAGAATAGGAGACTCTTTGCCTCAATGACATTAGGTGCGGGTAAATTGGTGCTAAGCGTGAGTAAGATATGAAGCCCATTCCTCAATGACATCAAGCATCCTATGAATGAAGCCCAAAACTAGGCCTAATAAGCTTAAAACTCAAAAGTCTTATACTGAGACCCATAATACAAGACCAAACAATATAAACTCCTATACTACCAAAAATATGAGAAAGGTGGTCATCCATGTAAAGCCCAAGTAAAGAGAATCCTAGGCCCACCAAACCCATTGGGCTCACTGAGCTCAGAAGTAGTCAAAAGCCTAAAGGCCCATGAAGTCCAAAACTAGGCCCAATAAACTTAAAATCCAAAAGGTCTTATACTAAGGCCCATAATACAAGACCAAACTATATAAACTCCTATACTACCAAATATATGAGAATGGTGGTCATCCATGTAAAGCCCAAGTAAAGAGAACCCTAGGCCCACCAAACCCATTGGGCTCACTAAGCTCATAAGCAATCAAAAGCACAAAGGTCCATGAAGCCCAAAACTAGGCCCAATAAGCTTAAAACCCAAAAAGTCTTATACTAAGGCCCATAATACAAGACCAAACAATATAAACTCTTATATTACCAAATATATGAGAAAGGTGGTCATCCATGTAAAGTCCAAGTAAAGAGAACCCTAGGCCCACCAAACCCATTGGGCTCAGTAAGCTCAGAAGCAAACAAAAGTCCAAAGGCCCATGAACCCAAAACTAGGCCCAATAAGCTTAAAACCCAAAAAGTCTTATACTAAGGCCCATAATACAAGACCAAACAATATAAACTCCTATACTACCAAAAATATGAGAAAGGTGGTCATCGGTGTAAAGTCCAAGTAAAGAGAACCCTAGGCCCACCAAACTCATTGGACTCACTAAGCTCATAAGCAATCAAAAGCCCAAAGGCCCATGAAGCCCAAAACTAGGCCCAATAAGCTTAAAACCCAAAAAGTCTTATACTAAGGCCCATAAACCCTAAACCCTACTGGTTTAACTGGACATTTGTTATTTTTGAAACTGGAACGGGCCTAAGGTTCTCTTTACTTGGGCTTTACATGGATGACCACCTTTCTCATATATTTGGTAGTATAGGAGTTTATATTATTTGGTCTTGTATTATGGGCCTTAGTATAAGACTTTTTGGGTTTTAAGCTTATTGGGCATAGTTTTGGGCTTCATGGGCCTTTGAGCTTTTGTTTGCTTCTGAACTTAGTGAGCCCAATGGGTTTAGTGGGCCTAGGATTCTCTTTACTTGGGTTTTACATGGATGACTACCTTTCTCATATATTTGGTAGTATAGGAGTTTATATTGTTTGGTCTTGTATTATGGGCCTTAGTATAAGACTTTTTGGGTTTTAAGCTTATTGGGCCTAGTTTTGGGCTTCATGGGCCTTTGGACTTTTGTTTGCTTCTGAGCTTAGTGAGCCCAATGGATTTGGTGGGCCTAGGGTTCTCTTTACTTGGGCTTTACATGGATGACCACCTTTCTCATATATTTGGTAGTATAGGAGTTTATATTGTTTGGTATTGTATTATGGGCCTTAGTATAAGACTTTTTAGGTTTTAAGCTTATTGGGCCTAGTTTTGGGCTTCATGGGCCTTTGAGCTTTTGACTGCTTCTGAGCTTAGTGAGCCCAATGGGTTTGGTGGGCCTAGGGTTCTCTTTACTTGGGTTTTACATGGATGACCACCTTTCTCATATATTTGGTAGTATAGGAGTTTATATTGTTTGGTCTTGTATTATGGGCCTTAGTATAAGACTTTTTGGGTTTTAAGCTTATTGGGCCTAGTTTTGGACTTCATGAACCTTTGGGCTTTTGACTGCTTCTGAGCTTAGTGAGCCCAATGGGTTTGGTGGGCCTAGGGTTCTCTTTACTTGGGCTTTACATGGATGACCACCTTTCTCATATTTTTGGTAGTATAGGAGTTTATATTGTTTGGTCTTGTATTATGAGCCTCAGTATAAGACTTTTTGGATTTTAAGCTTATTAGGCCTAGTTTGGGCTTCATTCATAGGATGCTTAATGTCATTGAGGAAGGGGCTTCATATCTCACTCACGCTTAGCACCAAACTACCCGCACCTAATGTCATTGAGGCAAAGAGTCTCCTATTCTCTCGTGTCTGGTATAACAAAACTCACGCCCGACACTAATTCGGCTGAGGGCCTTTGTCTAAATTAGTTTAACGCCACATACATTATCACCCAATGCAAATCCAAACAGAAAATGAGTGTCTCTCCTCACACTAGGTGACATTTAATCAACGCCTAATGTTTGTGGCATTGGCAACAAAATGAAGAAAGTCTATGCGCCTTAAAAGCAATTAAACTAATGTAAATCAAATTTAAAAAAATTTGGTAACATCATTTTTTAAGAGGAAAATGTCGAGATATAAAACTAAAACTAACAAATTTTTGCAATGATTTAAATGACAGAAAATTATTTATAATAGAAAATTTTGTTTGGTGTTATTTTCTAATTAGAATTAGAAATTTACGGATATAATTAATTTAAACCTTTAATTCTAATAGAAAAACATTATCAATTGAAAAATTATACTTAAATTTCAAATGTAATTTAGTATAATGAAAAAAAAATATTATTTTGCTTAAAAAAATAGTTAGAACGGCTCGTTCCGAACTCAGAACGGTCCGTTCTGGTTTAACTAGTCATGTGTTATTTTTGAATCTAGAAAGGGTCGTTCTGATTTCGGAACGGACCGTTCTGATCCATTCGTCATGTATTTTTTTTCATCTGAAATGGTCCGTTTTGATTCATTATTCATGTGTTATTGTTTCATCTGGAACAGCCCATTCCGATTTCAGAACGGCCCATTTTGAACGTGAATAGCAGTTGTGTCAGTGCATCGTAACATGTGCTTTTTTGGGTAATTTAAAAAAAAATAATTTCAGTAAAAAATTCAAAAATTTTGATCCTGTGTGGTAAAGTGTATAATATGCTATTAGTTTAGATGGATCTTATGGTCAAAACTCATGGTGCACCCATACACCACTTGTGCTGGTGGTCTATCAGAGAATTCACCATCAATTTCATATATATATATATATGAGGAGGGATCTATTTACTCTAGGAATAAGTTTAATATCTTATGTTTTACATCAAATTTCAACGATCAAACCGTTGAATTTAAAGTTCTTAATATATTGATCAAATTTGAAAATTTTAAAAAAAAATTGAAAACTATTTGATACTTTGTTTCATTAATTCAAATCAACTTATAAAATGACTTTATGATTATCCGTCAATTTGAATTAGGGAACTGTTATGGTACCCATGAAAACTGAAAGGGTTTTGGTACATTAAATTATGTGAATAAATAAATTTTAAAAAATAAATTCAAAATAACAAATTTTAGATAAAAAATTTGTATAAAATAAATCAATCAAAAAGACTAATTAAAAAAATAATCAAAAGGTCAAATTTCATAACAAGTTTTGTTTATATTTGACAAAATTAAAAAATTAAAAACAAAATATAATAATATTATAAAAACATTAAAATAAAAAAATAATACAATTGAAAAACTAATTTATACTATAAATTTAAATAAATTATCACCAAAGAAAAACTAAAACATATTAACAAAATATTAATATTCAACTTTTTAATTAGAATAGATGCTACATTAAGATATAAATAAAAAAATATAAAAAATAATATAAAGTGTTCTTACCAGAAATCTACTGTAGAGCTGATCCGCCAGGTAAGATCGGTGAGCCTCCTTCACTGGTATGTTGGTGCTCCAAGACGGGAGTGGTATCTGCAAAAGAGACTCCGATGCTAAAGTTAGTGTTTGTGTGTATACTAGTCTCGTATAAGTAATGCACGTACCTTAGCGTGAATTAGGGTTGTCTTGGGCCTTGGGCCTGAGATAAGATGTAATGTGATCAGATAAGGGATCTCGTCTGGGGCGAGATCCTCGGGAATCAGTTATGATTCACTTAAATGCCGAGCCGATGTCGCGTGGTGCGCGTCCGAGGATGGCTTGCTTTATGGTACCGAGCTCGGAGCTCGGTTACGCAGTACGGATAGTACACTAGCCCCCCGAGCTCCGAAGACCGTAGGTCGAGGAGTTAAGACCGAGCTCGCTGGGGGAGGTGACCTTTCGCGTACGTTTGCTCATTGTGGTTCCATGTGTCATGACTGTTCATGTCCCGGAAACGCGCAAGTGGCGCGTTATGGGAGATGACGGTTATGTAATGATGGGTTTGCAATTAATTGTGTTGTCAGGCGTGCCCTTATGTTGACACGTGGCATGGCCGTTTCGAATTTTGGGAGAAAACTTTCTTTTCTCTCACACGCGCCTCTTCGCTTATCACTTTTCGCTTTTTTAGCTTCTTGCGTACGTTGTTCCTCTCGTTTTTATGCTCGTCTTCCGTCTCCATTTTTCTCTGTTTTTGCCGTCGTTTCCGGTAACCCAGTCACTGTTAGGGTTAATTTCTGAGGGAGAGTACCAGGTACTTCCTTTCTACAGTCTTTTTTTTCCTTCTTCCCCAAACTTCTTCAAGTCTTTCTTGTCTTTTCCATGGCTGGGGGAGGTAGTGCCGGTTCTTCTGCGCCTTCTCGGGGCAAGGCGCGTGGTAAGGCGGTGGCTACCGGGAAAGCCGCCGCTGAAAAGCGGGATCCGCCCCGGGGCCTGGAGCCAGGCATTCCTGGCTATGACTGGACCAAGTGCGAGGTGGGGGGCATCCAAAGTGTCTTTCGGACCTTTCTTGAGGTCAATAGGATCGCCAGGTCGTGTAGGGTTTGCGACCCTTCTATCTCTCGAATGATCCAGCTTGAACCCTGTCAGGCTGGTGAGGGTGTGTACATGGGGAAGTCTACCGACTCTCCCCATTTCTATATGTACTATTGTTTCTTTAGGGATTTAGGTGTCTGTCTTCCTTTCACTCAGTTTGAGTATGATTTTTTGAACCATGTCAACGCGGCTCCTTGCCAGTTGCACCCCAATAGTTGGGGTTTTTTGAGGGCTTTTCAAGTCCTGTGTACAGTTTTAGGGATAGAGGTGTCCCTTCCCGTCTTTCTTCATTTTTATCAGTTGAAGTTAGGCGTTCCGCCATATGGCATTCTATCCTTGAATGGGAGTAGGGATGGGGGTTTGTTTACCCTCTACTCCCAGTCATATAAAAATTTCAAGCAAGAGTTTTTCCGGGCTGCTCTTGTGAATGTTGACCTGCCGCAATTCCCTTTCTACTGGTGCCCCCGACCGTCTAGGTTTCATGGGGTAGGCCAGGTGAAACTGAGGGCCTTGGAGGTGGCCGCGATCGACAACCTCGCTGCACTTCCTCGCCCGCTAGATTGCAAGCTCGTTCTGTCGCTTGCGAACTCGGCATACAAGGAGAGGGGTTTGGAGAGTGAGTATTTTGTTTTTTGGTGGCTTGGGGTTTGTGTAGCTTTCTTTTGCTGATGTGTTTTGCTTCTTGTCTGTAGGTATCATGGGGAAGAATTTGTGGCGTGAGCTCAAACATCGCTATAATGTCATAGAGCTCGAGGTCCCCGAGCCTCAAGAGGAGGATGTTCTCCCTCTAAAGGTCAGCCGAAAGAGGAAAAGGGGAGCGAAGGAGGTCGGGGGGACCTCTGCCCCTGCGGACGCTGAGGAGGTGACCTCCACGGCTGTTGATGCGAGTGCGGTGGACCTTACCGAGAGTCCATCGCCCAAGGAGGCTCCTCAGGTGGTTTTTGAGGAGGTGGTTCTGGCTGCCAAGGTGGCGGCTCCGGCCACTAAGCAGGTCGCCCAGGCTGTCGAGGTGGTGAGAACCTTGTTACTGTTCCTTTTTTAATGTCGTTTATTGTGTTTTTCTGTGTTCTGACCTAGGGTCGTCTTTCGCATGCGGGAGATGCCGCCAAGGCGGCGACGCAGGCTGCTGGGTGAGTCGCCCAGGCTGCCGAGGTGGCTGTTCCGACCACCGAGCAGGTTGCTCCTGCTGTTGAGGTAAGTAGTATTCCCTGACTTTCGTGGTTTCCTGTATGTCGCCTTATTTATTTTTTGACATGGGGCTGGTTTTCGCAGGCGAGGTTGAAGGTTCCCTCGTCCACCGCTACAGCTTCGGCGCCGCCGTCTGGCTCATCACTGGGGGCCTCTCGGAGCCGATACTTGGCCCATCGCTTCGGGAAGGGTCTTCTAAAGGTGCGGCTGGATCACGTGAGCGCCTTGGCCGACATGGACTCATTGTGGAGCTCGGGGGTGACTGCTGAAAAGTTCTTCCCTCAGGGTTCGTTGAGCTCCGAGGACCAGGGGCTGATAGAGGAGGTCGGCCCTGAGGATAGTTTCGATGCTGCTCAGGTCCTGCTACAGAGGGCTATGGGCATCTTAGGCCACTAGAAGCCGAGGTGGGTCAAGTAGTAGGAGGGTCTGGCCAAGCAGAAAGAGGAGTTGGCTAAGCTGAGGGGCCGACTTCAACCCTGGAAGGATGCGAATAAGATCCTGAGGGAGGAGAACAAGGCTCTCAGTGCTGCTGTTGGTGAGGCGAAGCGGCAGGAGGCGGAGCTTCGGTCTGCGCGAGGCGATCTTGCAAGGGTGCAGAAGTCTCTTGAGATCGCTTTACGATCCAACGAGGCTTATGCTTCCCAGGTGGGGGAGTTGCAAGAGCTCGTCGCCTTCTCTCGGGGTCGCGCTCACTCTTTGGAGGATGAGGTGACGTCTTCTCATAGCCAAGTGCGGGCTCTAGAGGACGTTGTGACCTCTCTTAAGGGAGAGTTGGTGGCGGCGGCTGAGGAGCGCCTTCGTAGCGAGGTCATTCTTGGTGGCCGTGAGGACGAGATTGCCATCTTGAAGGCGGAGCTCGCGGAGCTGGCGGCGGGGAAAGCGGCCGCGGAGAAGAGGCTTGCGGAGGTCAAACGCTCCGTTGTGATGGAGCACAAGAGGGGCTTTCAAAAGGCTGCTCGTCAGGCACGTCTCCTAGCTCCTGGGTTCGACTTCTCCTCCATGCATGTGGAGAAGGTTGTCCGCTTTGGGAGGCTGGTCGGGGAGGATGATGTTGATGACAGTTCGAGTGGAAATGCCTCGGCCTAGGCCGTTTTTGTTCTCTTTGTTTGCTTTATTTTTTCCTTTTTCCTGACTTTATGTATTGAACCTTGGAAACCTATGTATATATGTGTTTTTCTTCATCTGCGACTGCGTCTGATTTTCGATACTTGCGCGTTCTAAGACATATGTTTGATGTCCATGGTGTGCTTTGGACTCGGCCTAAGTTTGAGTGACCCATTGAGAGTTTGAACTCGTCGTTAGATTAATATGTTAGGTTTTGTATCTGATCTTAGGAGAGGGTGACGGGGTTCGGACTCGACCTCAACTTTGAGGGAAACGATTGAATTGCGCTTGTGCTCGATTTCCGTTGTGTATGCACTCTGATGTCTGTTGTATGCTTTCTCTGAAACTTTCGTCATGCGGGTGCAAATTTGACCTTGATAGCACGAGGTTCGGACTCGACCTTAGGTTTTCGTGGAGGTTCAAGTTTGACCTCCAATACGAATGAAACGATTGAGCTGAGGTTCGTACTCGGCCTAAATTTTGACTGAAACGATTGAATTAAAGCTCGAGCTCGATCTTAGGTTTGAGTGTCGAGGTTCGTATTCGACCTCGGAACTTGCACGTTTGGGGTTCGTGCTCGACCTCAATTTTTGGGGGAAACCATTTGATTAAGGTTCGAACTCGACCGTTAACGGGAGTGCCGAGGTTCGTATTCGACCTCGGAGCTTCGTGAAGATTCAAACTTGACCTTAATAAACCGAGGTTCGAATTTGACCTTAGATTTTCGTGAAGGTTCAGACTTGACCTTAATAAACCGAGGTTCGAATTCGACCTTAGATTTTCGTGAAGGTTCAGACTTGACCTTGATAAACCGAGGTTCGAATTCGACCTTAGATTTTCGTGAAGGTTCAAACTTGACCTTAATAAACCGAGGTTCGAATTCGACCTTAGATTTTCGTGAAGGTTCAGACTTGACCTTGATAAACCGAGGTTCGAATTCGACCTTAGATTTTCGTGAAGGTTCAGACTTGACCTTGATAAACCGAGGTTCGAATTCGACCTTAGATTTTCGTGAAGGTTCAGACTTGACCTTAATAAACCGAGGTTCGAATTCGACCTTAGATTTTCGTGAAGGTTCAGACTTGACCTTGATAAACCGAGGTTCGAATTCGACCTTAGATTTTTGTGAAGGTTCAGACTTGACCTTGATAAACCGAGGTTCGAATTCGACCTTAGATTTTCGTGAAGGTTCAGACTTGACCTTGATAAACCGAGGTTCGAATTCGACCTTAGATTTTCATGAAGGTTCAGACTTGACCTTGATAAACCGAGGTTCGAATTTGACCTTAGATTTTCGTGAAGGTTCAGACTTGACCTTGATAAATCGAGGTTCGAATTCGATCTTAGATTTTCGTGAAGGTTCAGACTTGACCTTGATAAACCGAGGTTCGAATTCGACCTTAGATTTTCGTGAAGGTTCAGACTTGACCCTAATAAACTGAGGTTCGAATTCGACCTTAGATTTTCATGAAAGTTCAGACTTGACCTTAATAAACCAATGTTCAAACTCGACCTTAGATTTTAAATGGACTATTTAATTAAGGTTCGAACTTGGCCTTTAGCGAGAGTGTTGAGGTTCGTATTCGACCTCGGAACTTGCATTTGCGCGTTTAAGGTTCGTTTTCGTCCTTTATATAAGCAGAAAGATAAGAGTATGGATTGAGCAAAATGAGTAATTTTATTTATTATGCATGTGTGCCGTTAAAAACCCTCTCAGTCAAAGACTGGGGCGGGAAAAGAGTGCACAACTTTGTTCATACTGAAAAAAGAAATGAAACTTAAGAAGCTGCGGTGGGGGGATCCCTCTTGCTTTGCTTGCTGGACGAGGAGACCTTCAGACTCTCGGCATAGCATTGCCGAACCATTTTCTGATTAGCCTTGACGGAGATGATTTTGTCGTCCTTGCCCGGGAACTTCATAGTGAGGTGTGGGGTTGACACTACTGCCCCGAGTTGATTCAAGGTGGGCCTTCCGATGATGATGTTGTAGGAGGTGTTGGCCTCCACGAGGAGGTATCGGACCATGACCCGCCTTGTATCCGGTGGTGTTCTGAAAGTTGTTAGTAAGTCTACGTACCCTCGAGTGTGAACTCGCTCTCATACGAAACCGACTAGGGGCTCAGTGTGAGGTTGGATGAGAGAGTGGGAGACGTCTAGTTTGAGGAACGTCGGCCAGTACAGGACGTCGGCTGAGCTCCCCTGGTCGATGAGTGTTTTCTGCACCTCCCAGTTGGCTATTTCTACGACGATGACCATGGGGTCATCTTGGTTAGGGCTGACGCCAGCGTAGTCCTCGTCGGAAAAAGAGATCGGCGGTGAGCTTTGATGCGGGGCCGAGGTGGTAGAGTGGACGCAGTTGATGCTTCGCAGATGTCTTCTTCGTGCCGAGCTGCTGGCGCCTCCCCCCGCAAAGCCACCTGCAATTATGTTGATTACTCCCCGTAAGGGAGCCGACTCTGTCTCTTGGCTTATCTCGGCTTGTACTGCGCCACTAGTATTTTGTTAGGGACCCGAGTGTGGGTCAGTGCGAGATCCCGAACCACGGCCTCTGCCTCGTCCCCAACCGCCGTAGCCGCCTCGGTTACCCTGTTGTCGCTGGACGTACTGGCCGAGGTGGCCTGCCTGAATGAGCTCTTCGATACGATCCCTGAGTGTGTGACACTCCTCCGTGGTGCGACCATGGTTCCTGTGGTACCGGTAGTGCTTGGACTTGTCGGCGCTGTTGGGAGTGTGACCTGGTGGTGGAAGGGCGAGCAGGTTGCTATTGCTGGCTTCCTCCAGGATGTGGACTCTAGGTGCGTTTAGGGGAGTGTAGAAGTCGTATCTCCCCCCTCTGTTTGCCCTGGTTGACTTCTTGAACTGGCTATCGTTGTTGACCTTTATTTTGTCCTTATGCCCTTGCTCTGACTTTGCTGGATCTTTTCCGCGAACTTGGTCACGAAAAGCGGAGTGTTCCTCCATCTGGATGTACCCGGCCGCGCGAGCGCGGAGCTCGTCCATATCGCAGGGGGGGTCTCGGCATAGGCTGTCGATGAAGGGGTCGACTTTTAGGGCCATGAGCATGGAGTGCAGGGCGACCTCAGGGTTCAAGTTCCGGATCTGCACCGAGATGCTGGAGAAACGTTCCATGAAGGTTCGTAGAGGTTCATCGTCATTCTGCCTGAGTTTGGCCAAAGCGGTCGAGGTTGAGTGATGAGGTCAGCTTGTGGCGTATTGCGCCATGAATCGTCGGACCAGGGTGCTGAAATTGTCGATGGACCCGGTGGGTAGCTGGGTGTACCAGTAGAGTGCGGCTCCTTTGAGCGAGGTCGGAAAAACCCTACACAGGATAGCGTCACTGTTAGTGTAGAGGTTTACCTGGGTTGTGTACAGGTCAATGTGCTCATCGGGGTCCGTCGTACCGTCATAGCGGTCGAGATGGAGAGGTTTCCATCCGCGAGGGAGTGGGGTCTCCATGATGCCGTCCACAAAAGGATGTTGGCGGAAGGTTTCTTGGCCTTATATGGCATGAATGGGTGCTCTGCTGGCTTCTAGGCCCGACTTGTGCGTCGATGCATGAGATTGGTGCGTGGCGGGTCATGAAGTCGGTGCCTTAGTCGCAGTCCGGGATTGAGAGGCCGAGTGTGCCTCGTCTTCATGGATGTTGCTCTCGTGAGGAGAGTGATCAGAGGGGCGTCGAGGGAGTTGGGCGCGAATGCGCTCGTTTTCGGCGCGTAATGCCGCTAGGTCCGCTTCATTGGTGGCTCTCATCGCCGCTAGGTCGGTTTCGTGCTGGGCACGCATATTGCGCAGGTCAGCGTCGTGCTGTTGCCGCATCTGTTCGACCTGGTCGATCAGCCTCCTCAAGGTCGCAGCGTCGCTGTTGTCGCCACCGGCCCGAAACGGGCTTTCGGCATTCGCGAAGGATGGTTGGACTCGTTTAATTGTTTAAAAATAGTGGATTGCTAGAATGACTTATTCTCAAACTGAGACCTCGTCAAACGAGCAATTTTATTAAAAGGCTCACCAATCCATATTAATCCCAAGCGGGACCCTCCATGGATTAGTGGTTTTCGTAAAAGGAGGGTTCGTGGAGTCGCCACCAATGTTTTACTCAAAACATTGGAAAAAGGGATAAGGCAATTGATTTAAAAATCAACTTTGGCCACTACAACCAGAGTTGGGTAAGGGAGTCGGTTACGCGTGGGGAAGGTGTTAGCACCCCACAGCGCCCCTTTCGGGTTCCCTATGACAGATTATTTTTAAAAGAACAGTATAAAATTACTAAATTACCCCTATTTATTCTAAGCAATTATAAATTGACTATCTACATGATGACAGTTTAAATATGCACACAGAAAGCAGTAAAAGGAAGGATTGAAGGGAAACCTCTTGAAGCGTGCTTTTATATATATTGCAAAGAACTGGGAAGCGTTTTGGCGTTCCCTCGCTCTACAAGCCCGCTCCTCGCTCTCCTAGAACAAAATTTTAACTAAGGGAATCAAAAAGATTTCCCCTCGACTAGGTTCGATCCTCAAGCAAAATGGCTCGGGGCTCAAGAACTTCGTCGGATCAACTCTCCGAGTGGTTTCTAGGGCAGAACACTGCTCAAAAACCCCAGAATACTCAAGGAGAGGGTTGAAACTATCTGAAAAAGTGTGGAATGACGTCCAATTGACGTCATATTTATAGGGAATAGGCGCAATACGGCCTACAGGGGCAATACGGCCGTATTGAAATTTTTGAACTTCAATACGGTCGTATTGAAGTTCAATACGGTCGTATTGAAGTTCAGAGATTTCAATACGCCCGTATTGAGTTCGCTGCGGTTGTATTGAAGTGTCAATACGGTCGTACTGACTTCAGTATGGCCGTATTGAAGCTTCAATACGGCCGTATTAAGTTCAGTACGGCCGTATTGGGCTTTTTCCCTCCACTTCTTTATTTTGAGCTATTCTAAGACCTCTAGACCTACAGAGAACCCTCCTAGGGCCTTCGCGGAGTCCTTCTGGCTGATTATCCTTCAGTCTTCGAGAGTCTTCAAGCTTTATTTCCGACCCGGACAATTTTAGGGGTCTACAGCTGCCCCCCCTTTACTTAGTCGGACGGCCTTTTGGTGTATCGGCTGACAAGTAAAGGAGTTGACCCAATTGTCCGGGTGTTGTGCCGACCTTCTGACTTGTAGCGTCTTCCGGCGGAAAATTGTTGAGTAGCCTCTCCAGGTGGGTGCATACCTTGGCGCTTCTGACATCCTCGGTAGCTGAGTTTACCTTCTCCAAGGTCAACTTCACTCGACGCTCGAGCCGGAAGTTGGACATCAATGCGCCTCTGATGACGCTGATGGTTGAGTACCCGCCTCTCCAGGCTTAACTTCACTCTTTGTTCGAGCCGGAAGCTAAGTACCCTTGTGACAACGGTAAGCAGTGTGAGTTTTGCCTCTCCAGGCCTTGCTTTGCTTGTTGCCCAAGCTGGAAGCTGTAAGTACCGTTTCTCCAGGCTTAGCTTCACTCTTTGTTTGAGCCGGAAGCTAAATACCTTTGTGACGGCGGTGGACAGTGTGAGTTTTGCCTCTCCAGGCCTTGCTTTGCTTGTTGCCCAAGCTGGAAGCTGTAAGTACCGTTTCTCCAGGCTTAACTTCACTCTTTGTTCGAGCCGGAAGCTAAGTACCTTTGTGACGATGGTAAGCAGTGTGTGCCTCCTTTCCAGAGATAGCTTCGCTCATTGCTCGAGCCGGAAGCTGCATACCTCTGTGTTTGTGACGACGGGGTAGCGTGAATATCTCCTTTCCAGGGATTCGTGATGATTTTGTCTCCACAGTCCACGATGCTGCTTCGACGGTTGTTTTTTGACTTTGTGCCACTGAGGGCTGGATAACGCAGGGATCCGTCTAGGGGATGTGCAGTTACTCATAGGTTCTTGTGTCCCAACTTTCCATTGCGTAGTTGGTTCCCACTGGGGAATTTCTGATTCCTTTGGGTGCAGACACAAAGATGCTCTTTCTGATGTGAGCGGTGCCTTATGATTGGCTGACGTCCTTTCGACGTTGGTGGAGTATCCCGGTTATCCTTGTTCGGGTAACTCTTTTTGATTTTCTGATTTTTTTGCTGCCTCTGTGTAGGCTGTTATCCGCTGGGGATTCTGGATGTTGATTTTGTCTCCACAGTCCACGATGCTGCTTCGACGATTATTTTTGATTTTTGTGCCACTGAGGGCTGGATAACGCAGGGATCCGTCTAGGGGATGTGCAGTCATTCACAGGTTCCTGTGCCCCAACTTGCATTGCATTGTTGGTACCCTTGGGGAATTTCTGACTCCTTGGGGTATAGACACAGATGCTCTTTCTCTCTGAGTTGAGCGATGCCTTATGTTTGGCTGACGTCCTTTGACGTTGGTAGAGTATCCCGGTTTATCCTTATTCGGGTATCTCTTTTGTTTTTTGATTTTGCTGCCTCTGTGTAGGCTGTTATCCACTGGGGGATTTTGTCGTTGATTTTGATTAGCCTCTTCTGTTAGGCGTATCAGCTTGACGTTCAATGATTGGCTGAGAGCCAGATTCCACTTGGGGAATGATTATTGATTTTTTTTATTTTTTCTCCTTCTGCAGGGATGCCTCTTGAGTAGGCGACTGGGGATTTGGGGATCTTATGTATCCCAGAGTATTATTTAGGAAGCCTCTACAGGCTTAGCCTCACTCGACACTTGAGTTGGAGAGCTATCTTCACTGAGGAAGTTTAAGTCCTTTGACTTGGATATTCTGCTTGGGTGATCGTACGTCCATTGGGAATGTCGTCGATCTTGCTTTGATAGCTCTTGCTGGGGATTTTGAGTCCAAGAGCGTGAGTTGAGGTTTCTCTGGGGAGTATTATTTCTGCGAGCCTCTCCAGGCTCAATTATTCTTTGATGTGGGGGGTGAGGAGTATTGTTTCAGCGAGCCTCTCCAGGCTCAGTTATTCTGTGCAAACTGATTGTCGGATTTTCTGTATCCTTGCCTTTTTTATTTTTTTTTTTTGGCTTTTTCTGTATTTTGCCTTTTTTTTATGTTTTTGGCTTTTGCTGTACAGAATTTAAATTGCTAGAGAATTTTGAATTCAAAAGTGGCAAATTTCATTAAAAATGAATTTGTACAAGAAAAATTTGAGAAATGGGGCTAAGCCCAACCAAACTAGTACATGAAAAAGCAATAAAACAGAAGCCAGTCTTCACTCCTCTGCTGGCGGGTCTTGTGGCGAATCCGGGAAGCGGCGATGCATCCAGACGGAGAGGTTGTCGAACCCCTGCACCAAGGTATCTAGTCGAGCATCGGTACTCTGCTGCCATGTACCGACACTATGCTGAAAAGCATCGAATCGCGTGTCGATGCTCTGCTGAAAAGCATCGAATCGCGTGTCAATGCTCTGCTGCAGTGTGTCGAAGCGGGCGTCAAAGTATCCCCTGTCCGACCGTGACGTGCTAGCCTCTGGCTGCGGGGTGTCGCCTCCCTCAAAGTCGAGGTTGTTGAGGAGGTCGTCGAAGGTTTCGAGGCCATCTACTCGCACAAACCCCCCTCCTGGCGATCTAGCGATGATCTTCATGTTAATCAGGGTGGAGGCACCAATCAACTTTGGCGCCAATGCCCCTGGCTCTGCACCATCGGGACATCCCCATGTCTCCGCCAGCTGTGAGAGGAGTGGGGCAACCAAGATGTACCCCTGTCTGGACTCTCCTCCCTCTCGTACCCCAAATTTCTTCACGTGCTCAAGGAAGAAATATCCAGGATTGGCCTTCCGGCCGGTGGCCATGCAATATAAGGCCAGCAGATCCGGTCGTGTAATCGACTCCTGACTCTTGGACCTGCCATGAATAGTACTGGTGAGGATCTTGTGACAGATCCTAAGAGCAGTAGGGAGCCGGGAGCCTTTCACTCCTGAATGATAATCCCGTCGGCCAGTGAGCAAACTCCACATCTCAACCGGAGTCCACTGATCAGGCCACTCGCATATGGCATCTCGGAAGGCCAGCTGATCAGTGCGGCTGAAAAACCCTGCCTGGACGTTGAACTCGTCCAACGTCAGTGTGCGGTATCCTTCATTCATCCAGAAATCCACCGCGCAAACATCCTCCCCATAGCTGTTAGTCGACTCCGTGACGCCGACTGTGGCCAAGAACTCCTTCGTGGCCGTCAAATATAGCTGGGATGGTGGATTAAGGACAAATCCCCATCCTATGGCGTCGAAGTAGTTCCTGACATCATTCTCCAAGCCCACTGCTTGGAGAAGCTCAAAGTCGAGCACTCTTGACGGCTCGATGGTGAACGTCTCTATGAGCTGCAGCCGGTCTCGGTGTCGGTCTGTCATTACACGTCTGGCCGGGGCTCTCTGCCTTTTGCGAGAAGATTCTGCCATTTCCGATAATCTCTCTAGGAATGCACTCACAAGCAAGGAATGTGGAGAATGAAGAAAGGTATGCAAAATGAGGGAGGGGAAGCCTTTATTTATAGGCAAAATTCCGCCAATACGGCCCGTATTGGATTCAATACGGCCGTATTGGCCTTTCCGTTGATGTACAAAATTTACAACCAATACGGACCGTATTGGGTTCAATACGATCGTATTGGGATTCAATACGATCGTACTGGATTTTAATACGCCCGTATTGGAGTTGAAACGTTGTGCTTAACGTTAACTCCAATACGACCGTATTAATACCAATACGGGCGTATTGGATTTTTCTGATTTTATGATGATTTTTTTTTTTTTTTTTTTTTTTTTTTTTTTTTTTTTTTTTTAGATAAACAGAGAATAAGTGATCTTCTAGTACACCTATCATCTGTATGCATGTATGCAAATGAGATGCACCTAATTCTATTTGATTCAGTTTTTCAAAAGAATTAATCGATGCGTTCTTTGTTTGGATCTTGTCATTCCTCCATACAGACTGTGCTTTGCCGATTTCTGTAACCGAGGAACGATGCGTGTTTGATTTTTGGTGTTATCAACCAAATGATTCTCCCTTCCTTTAGAAGATGTGTCAACCCTCTTATTGACCACTATATCTCCATGTTTCCACTAGATTATTCAAAAATCGTTGGGGACAAGAGAGAAAAGAAGGAAAAGGTATATTTTTCAAAAGTTTGTGTTTTAGAGGGGATTGTTTTATTTTTGAAAAATGGATTTTGTAAGAATGGCTGGCCAATGGCAGGCTTATTGTGTTTAGGTTTGTTCGATTAAACACTCATGAAGTTAAGCACATCTTCGTTATTAATGATTGTGTTTTGACAACTTGGATAGCTTTTCTTGAGCCCCTTGTTGAATTCGATTGATGGTACCATCATGGATTTATTTTGTTTTTCCTTTTTTGACGGCCCTAACTTTTGCCTAAAACACCCATTTGTGATGTCTTAGCGGGCTTTTGTTTTTGTTCATTATTTTGTAACCCTAATTTTTGCCTAGGTCACCCTTTTGTGGGATTCCTAGCGGGTCTTTTGCTCTTATTTTGCGCAGTCCCCTTTTGGGTTTCCTGCCGAGCTTATTATCTTTAGGATTTCTTTATCCATGATGGCATTTATTGATGCCAAGAAAAGGTGCTCCAAGCTGTCATGCACATTTCCACATAAAAATGATGCGGGTTTATTGATTATTAAGACGATTTTAACCTCACTTATGTTCGTTCAAACAGGGTTAAATAATGTGGTCTAGAATTTTATTGTAAGCAAGAAAAGAAGCAATAAGAAATAATGAAGAATGATTTTATTATAATCATAATGGAAACATGTGCCCTATCGAGGCTCGGGGGTCGGGCTGTCCCCGAGGAGTGATCTCTAATAGTCACTGAGTCTATACATCCCTATTGGAAGGAGAAAGACACTTGATGACAACAGCTGGCCTTGACATTTGTGAACCAGCCTTCCTAAAGATCTGGCTTAAAGAACGTCGAGAAGGATCTTGATTCCTCTTCGTTCTTTGATCTTTAACATGGTTGTATCCTAATCCTTGTTTCCCCGGATTGTCCTTGATAATAGGTAGCTCCGGGATTCCTTGGGAGTACTTGCCCAATCCTTGTCCTGGCAAGTATCCGTTCTTTGAAAGCATATGGGCTACCTTCTTCATTTCTCGGGGAAACGTTTCGACATTGGCAATTTCCAATGCTTGGAAGGCGGTTTCCAAAGCTTCCTCTGCTGCATCCACATAAGGTATGTTGGATGGCTTACTGACGAGTATGTCGTCTTCAGCTTGCACGGTCACCAGTTTGTCACCCACAATGAATTTGACTTTTTGGTGGAGCGTAGAGGGTACAGCTTTCGCATCATGAATCCAAGGTCGGCCTAGGAGACAGCTGTATGCAGGAGTAATATCCATCACTTGGAATTCGACGTTGAAGATGGTGGGTCCAATTTGGATTGGAAGATTGACTTCTCCCACCACTTCTCTTTTAGAACCGTCGAAAGCTCGAACGATCATGTTGCTCGGGCGCATTTGGACTCCCTTGATTGCCACTTGATCAAGAGTTCTTTTGGGCATCACATTCAAGGAAGATCCGTTATCCACCAAGACTTTTGCGATGTGATACTCCTTGCACTTTACAGAGATATGCAAGGGCTTGTTGTGATTAGGTCCCTCGGCGGGGATTTCTTCATCGGTGAAAGTGAGGTGATCATTAGCCGTGATGTGGCTAACAATTCCCTCAAACTTGTCTTGGGAGATGGTATGCGACACATACGCCTCGTTCAAGACCTTCAACAGAGCTTGCCGATGCGGTTCGGAGCTTAGGATCAACGACAACAAAGTGATTTTTGCTGGTGTCTTGTGAAGTTGATCCACGATGGAGTACTCGCTTTGTTTGATGAATTTTAACAACTCATCAGTCTCCTCCTCGGATTCTCTATCTTCCTCGGTTTTCTCCTTTTCTTTTCCTTTATTCTTGGGAGCTTTATCGTGCAGATCTTCGGGAGTGTAGATCCTGCCACTCCTAGTCATGCCCCCAAGTCCAGCGATGTTAGAGATATCGCTGTCGGCAGAAGAACGGATGTCGTATATCCATGGCACAGCCTTATTTGTTTTGTAGGGGAAAGGCCTTGGAGCGATAATCCTTAACGGCGTCGGACCTTCCCTTTCGTCTGTTTTGATTACCAACAACGGCGTCGTCGTGTGTTCGCTTTGCGCAGTTGTTGGTTTGCATTTAATGACCAATGGCGTGCGATCCATTCTGAACATACGCATTGATTATTTCTTTCTTTTTATTAACATTTATTATTAAATTACCGGGAGAGATAAATGCAAATGAATGACTATGAGATGCAAAGGCGATAAATCTCAAGAATTCGATTTTATTCATTGAAGAAAGTGTACAACTTTTTATACAATGCTTTGAAGCAATTTTTTACAAAAAGAGAAAAGCCGGTAGAAACCCACAGGCGGGTTCATACGTCGTTGCCATTCTTCTTCGGCTTCCTCAACATGGTGTGCCATTGTTTCAACTTGCGAGTGGATGGCTTGGCTCATATCATCACAAGTCTTCTGAGCCTCCTTCGCTTTCTGAATGTGATAGTTGATCATGGCCTGCAGCTCGTTAAGCTCGTCTTCGGCTCGATCCTTCTCCTCTTGGAGTTTGGCCATTCGTGCCAATCCTTCCCTTTCCTTTTTGCGGAAGTCGGAAAGGTTTGCGGCTTGTCGTTGAGCGACTTCCCGCCATTTCTGTGCGTCGGATCGAGTCGATAGCAAGTCCTCTTGCATGTCCCTGATCAACTGTGCCTGTTTTGCATGCTCGGCTTCAAGGCGTGCTATCTTAACATTGACTTCTTGGAGTTGACTACCCGGTTCAACCTTTGGTATTTTAGATGCCCGAGTAGTCTCCTCGTTGAGGTTAGCACACTCATCCTTGAGCCGTTCTATCTCGTGGTCTTTCTTCTTGCATTGCCTTTGAAGACCATCAATGAGGAAACTAGATGCTTCGTTTTTTTCCTCGAGAGCTCTCATTTGAGCTCCTTGGATTTCCAGTTTCTTGGTCAAGGCGTCGACTTGTTCTTGCAATGCCTTCCTTGTTGCTGTGGTTGCACAAGAAGTGGATGGTTGAGGCACCCCCCTCTTGCTCCTCCATTCCTCATAATCAATGGAGACGGATACCCGAAGCTTTCCAAGCTCGAGATCTCCCTCATAGGTTGGTTTCTCCCACGCTCTTATGACAGCGTGCATATCCCTTTGATGCTCGGAATCATAGGAGAAACACAACCCTCCAAGCTCCTCTTTAGTAGGAACAATTTGGGTCCTCATTAGTTGTCTCATAACCAATTTAGGCGAGTAGGCTATGCAACCTCTGAGGCCCATCAATGGTATGCTTGGATAACTGCCGCATCTCGTCAATACATGGCTCGGATGGAACCACGGGCAAACCCATGTGAAGTGATTAATGCTCCACTGTTCCATCTCTTCCTTCCATTCAGAAGCATATCGGCGGCGTACGGGGATCTTGGAGAAACTCCTCAATGGATCGGGCAAGGTCCCCATATGACTAGAGGCATAGAAGTGCGTAATGCCCCATACATACAGCAAGGAGGTGCAACATCGGATGATTTTTCCTTGCTTCTGTTGTGATAGATGAACAGACAGCAAGGTGTCGGCAAGAATGGCAGGCACGGGACTCTTCATGTGCACGTCCCAAGCGAAGAAAGCGTCCATTGCAGCATGGTCCACTGTGTTAGCGTAAAAGGGGGAAAAGGATCATCCCAAATACAGCTAACGCTAGAGTCTTGTTGAAAGCTAACCAATCTCCCTCACCAGCCAAGGAAGAAAGGTGGTCTTCAATCATAGCAAGCTTCCAACCTTTAATACTGCCGTTCCCCACTAAGGCAGCTGATCGTGATGGTAATTTGACCTGAGTGGCAACTCTCTCCACGGCCACATGGTTATCATGCAAGATATAGACCCCAGCTGATTTGGGCCATCGTAGCATGAGCTCGTACTCCTCGAGAGTAGGAACTAGGTCAAACTGGGGGAACTCGAAACAGTGCAGCTTGAGACTCCAAAAATGGACCAAGGCTCTCAGAAAGGCTGGATCCACACAGATCTTCATCAAGTCGAGAACTCGTCCATAGGATTTCTCAAATTCCAAACGAGCCTCTCGTGGCATCAAGGTACAGAGGTGATCCAACCTCTCGGCATGGTACAATAAGAAGTCCACTTTCTTCAACTGCCCATGCACCTCCCTAGATCTCTCCATAATCTACAATACAATGCATGATATGAGATGATGAAGATGAATATGCATGCATAGTGTTTATTTGAACTAAGCATTATCATGTTTTCGGGATTTTCCTAATATGATGCATGATATTGCTTGGTTTGGGATAAATATATATTTTTCCTTTGAATATTTTGTATATTTTTGTATTTTTTGGGGTGAAAAGGGAAACTACCTATATGAATGCAAATGAAGGTAGATGTTAACACCATGTACTAGAAGATCTTTATTTCTGTTTATTCTTTTTATTTAAATAGAATAGGGATGTTGTTTGTTTAACAAATGCAAATGTATGCTCATACAATGTCATATAGTCAATGCACAAACAATTCACTCATCCACGAACAGTCACGAGCAAATTACGAGGTAGGGGTCTCCTGCAAAAAAGTGCATATTCAAGGAGGATCTAACTGTTCTCACTTGGTCAAAGGCCCCCAAGGTGCCCCCATTATAGGGACCCAATTCCTCTTGTCGTAGGTCGATGGAAAGCTCCAACGCACCGTCGGACTCAAGTTCATGGTTATCACCTTGAGTGATGTTTTCCGACAACGGTCTCATAGGCTCCTATAAACCCATCAACCGGCCGTACTAACATCCACTCCTTATGGATTACCACTCATGCCCCCCGGGTATAGAGGGAACTGTTGTGTGCAAAGGTTTGTGTGCAGTTTTTATTTCAAACAATTGCGGAATTAAACAAACAACAGTTATTAAAAGCCATATAATAAATCATGTTATCATACAAGCAAGGGGTAATGAAGTAATTTTAACTATTATTTGTTAAAAATAATCTGTCACTAAATGGGACTGACTCTCGAAGCTTCCCCAGTGGAGTCGCCATCTGTCGCCCACCCGGCCCGAAACGGGCTTTCGGCATTCGCGAAGGATGGTTGGACTCGTTTAATTGTTTAAAAATAGTGGATTGCTAGAATGACTTATTCTCAAACTGAGACCTCGTCAAACGAGCAATTTTATTAAAAGGCTCACCAATCCATATTAATCCCAAGCGGGACCCTCCATGGATTAGTGGTTTTCGTAAAAGGGAGGGTTCGTGGAGTCGCCACCAATGTTTTACTCAAAACATTGGAAAAAGGGATAAGGCAATTGATTTAAAAATCAACTTTGGCCACTACAACCAGAGTTGGGTAAGGGAGTCGGTTACGCGTGGGGAAGGTGTTAGCACCCCACAGCGCCCCTTTCGGGTTCCCTATGACAGATTATTTTTAAAAGAACAGTATAAAATTACTAAATTACCCCTATTTATTCTAAGCAATTATAAATTGACTATCTACATGATGACAGTTTAAATATGCACACAGAAAGCAGTAAAAGGAAGGATTGAAGGGAAACCTCTTGAAGCGTGCTTTTATATATATTGCAAAGAACTGGGAAGCGTTTTGGCGTTCCCTCGCTCTACAAGCCCGCTCCTCGCTCTCCTAGAACAAAATTTTAACTAAGGGAATCAAAAAGATTTCCCCTCGACTAGGTTCGATCCTCAAGCAAAATGGCTCGGGGCTCAAGAACTTCGTCGGATCAACTCTCCGAGTGGTTTCTAGGGCAGAACACTGCTCAAAAACCCCAGAATACTCAAGGAGAGGGTTGAAACTATCTGAAAAAGTGTGGAATGACGTCCAATTGACGTCATATTTATAGGGAATAGGCGCAATACGGCCTACAGGGGCAATACGGCCGTATTGAAATTTTTGAACTTCAATACGGTCGTATTGAAGTTCAATACGGTCGTATTGAAGTTCAATACGGTCGTATTGAAGTTCAGAGATTTCAATACGCCCGTATTGAGTTCGCTGCGGTTGTATTGAAGTGTCAATACGGTCGTACTGACTTCAGTATGGCCGTATTGAAGCTTCAATACGGCCGTATTAAGTTCAGTACGGCCGTATTGGGCTTTTTCCCTCCACTTCTTTATTTTGAGCTATTCTAAGACCTCTAGACCTACAGAGAACCCTCCTAGGGCCTTCGCGGAGTCCTTCTGGCTGATTATCCTTCAGTCTTCGAGAGTCTTCAAGCTTTATTTCCGACCCGGACAATTTTAGGGGTCTACAGCTGTCCATTGTAATTGAGTGATCTGCGTTGTCTGTTGCGCGTCTACTATGGCTTCTGGTGAAAACCATACAGGTGGCCGATAAGAGCTGTCTTGATCGGCCCCACGGTGGGCGCCAAATGTTCTTACCGGAAATCTGCTGTAGAGCTGATTCGCCATGTAAGATCGATGAGCCTCCTTCACTGGTACGCTGGTGCTCCAAGACATGGGTGATACCTGCAAAAGAGACTCCAATGCTAAAGTTAGTGTTTGTGTGTATACTAGTCTCGTATAAGTAATGCACGTACCTTAGTGTGAATTAGGGTTGTCTTGGGCCTTGGGCCTGAGATAAGATGTAATGTGATCAGATAAGGGATCTTGTCTGGGGCGAGATCCTCGGGAATCAGTTATGATTCACTTAAATGCCGAAGCCGATGTCGCGCGGTGCGCGTCCGAGGTCGGCTTGCTTTGTGGTGCCGAGCTCAGAGCTCGGTTACGTAGTACGGATAGTACATAAAGATATAAAAAATTTGATACAGATAAATATTAAAAATATTAAATTAAAATTAAAAATAAAACAAGTAATTACAATAAAAATAAATAAATAAATAAAATGACTATTCCGGTACCCCACAATTATAGTGGGTACCGTAGAATTTCTCTTTGAATTAATGAAATCAAATATCAAATGATTTTAAATTTTTTTAAAAATTTGCAGATTTGATATATGCATTAAGAAATTTAAATTCAATAGTTGGATTCTTGAAATTTGATGTAGAACATGAGTTATTGAACAAAATAAGTCTAGGTAAACTCTTGGAGTAAACAAATCTCTCCTATATATATAAGTGCGTGTGTGTATGTATGAGAAGAGAGATTCACTTACTCTAAGGAAACATTTAGTAAGCGATATATTTTTACATTCTTGAAAGTCTTAAAGTGAACATCTTAGTTTCTTATGTTTGGTAGTTATTTAAAAAATAGTTTTTCTAATGTGTACCCTAGGACATACTTTAACAATTATTAAAATCCACTATCTAATGCTTCTTTTTAGTATATTTATTATGTGAGAGAGTAAACAATAATAAATAGCATATTAACCCTAATTTTTTAAAACTAATTTGAATGTTATTTTTAATCTTGTCCTTCCATTTATTTATTTTTTACTCTCAATCAAAACAATAATGATTAAACAATTAAAACAATTATTTACTCTCTCACATAATAAATATACTAAATGGAAGTATATAATGCTAGTTTTTTCAAGAATGTAGTTTCCTAGGAATTATTTTTATCTCACTTTCCCATAAAAACATTCTCATAGAGGTGAAAATTCAACTTTCTCGAGTTAAGGAAAAATTTTAATGCAAATAAAAAAGTACAATGTCATTTTTTAAAATATAAAATCTTTCTTTCTCTCTCTCTCTCTCCCTCTCTCCCCTTCTATTTCCCTTTCTCCCTCTCTCTCACTTTCATTCTCATTTTTTGCTCTCTCTCTCCCCCCCCCCACTCTCTCTCTCTCTCTCTCTCTCTCTCTCTCTCCTCTCTCTCTCTCTCTCTCTCTCTCTCTCTCTCTCTCTCTCTCTCTCTCTCTCTCTCTCCTCTCTCTCTCTCTCTCTCCTCTCTCTCTCTCTCTCTCTCTCTCTCTCCCTCTCCCTCTCTTCTTCTCCTTCTCCCTCCCATATCTTTATTTCTCTCTTTCTTTCTTGTATTTCATTATTTTTTTACCTCGTCAATTTCAATAATATTATTAAAGTATTTTGTTTCTATAGTTTAATGGCACTTGTTAGTACTTTTTAATTAATTAATTAATTTAAGTGAAATAAAATATATATTTTTATCCTTCTTAATTATTATGTAGCATTTTTCTTTGTTTATTTTTTTTGTTGAATTCAGTATTTAAATAATCTTAAAAAGTTTTTATCTTTATAAAAAATAGTTTAATGTCATATTTGTAATAAGATTTGAGTAAATAAATATATCTAATAAGTTTATTTTTAATAAAAGATATTTTTATAAAAAAATATTTATATTTCTAGGAATATAATAGTGTAACCAAACATGAAAATCTTTAATTTTCGAGAATTCTATATAAATATTTCCCAAAACCTTATGAGTAATCAAATATATTTTAGTTTTCCAGGAATCATGATTCCTAGAATTTGTAATTCCAAAAAATCATGATTCCTTACCAAATGCTCCCTAAGATTAAGTTTACACTTACTCTACTCAATAGTTCATATTATACATCAAATTTCAATAATTCAATCATTGAATTAAAAGTTCTTAATACATATATCAACTCTATAAATTTTTTTAAAATTTGAAAACTATTTAATAGTTTATTTTATTAATTCAAATTAATGTATAAAATGCTTTTATGATTATTCATCAATTTGAATTAATGAAACAGAGTATCAAACAGTTTTCAAATTTTCTAAAAATTTGTAAACTTGATCTATGCATTAAAAACTTTTAATTTAACGGTTGAATCATTAAAATTTAATGTAAAACATGAGTTATTGAGTAGAGCAAGTTTAAGTAAATTTATTCTTGAAGTAAATGGATGTCTCCTCATACATACATACATACATACATACATACATACATACATACATACATACATACACATATATATATATATATATATATATATATATATATATATGTATGTATGTATAAACCATCAACTAATATAAGTTAGTCTTTAATTGTAAAAATCGTAAGAGCAGGGGATGGAAAAAAAAAGGTATATGTAGATATCTGTGGATGAAATTCACAATAAATTTTGAATGGCTACTAACATTATGATAGGATGAGGATGGATAGTAAGGTATAAAGTAAACACTCAATTCGGTCTTTTAAACATGGTAGAAGTGGCCAATAGGTCCCTGGAAATTTTTTTGTGTCATTTAGGTTCCTAAATTTTAATTTCGTTAGGCAAGTTAGTCTTTCTATTAGACTTAGTTACTAATTCTATTAGTCTCATGACTAGGTTGGTAAGCATTCTTTCTTTCAGTTAACATACAATAGTTACACAAAGCCATGTTTTCACAGTAACAAAGAGAAGCATTGTCATCAAGTTCTTCCCCACTTCTACTAGAAGGAGTTTTGTGATTCATTAAAAATAGTTGAAACACTCATATTCAATTGACGAATTCTTGTTTGAGATTTTTCATATCAACCACTCATTTTGCTAAACTTTAAATTCAATATTTTAGGGTTTTCAATCATAAACCTATATAGCCAGAACAGATGAAGAAATTAAGAATGATTAAGAAAAAAAATCCAACTATAGGAAATCTTACAAAATCCAACAACCTTTCATTTTAACTAGAGTACCGATGACTAGAATACCGATGACTAGAATATTTAAACATGACAAAGTATCCATTATTCATCGAAATGTACCAAAATCTTGTATTATGATCCATATTATGTGATTAGGAGAAAAAACAACCAGTTGGGAGAGAGAATATGTGTCAACCTGACACTTAATTGTTGACTGTTAAAGAAACTAATAAAGTTAGTAATTGAGTATATCGAAAAGATTAACTTGCAAAATGGAACTAAAATTTAGAAACTCAGATGCCACAATAAATCTTTTGAGAACCTATCAATTATCTTTCAAAGACTAAATTAGGTATTTACTCAAAAGGTACCCACATAAGTTGGTACCCACATTTTAAAAATGTTAAAATACTTTTAATTATATATTAAATAGTTTGATTTATTTTATTTTTACACTAAATATATATATGTCATAATTATTTATTTTAGTATAAATATATGATATATATATTAAATTTTAATATAAATATATGTTTTTAAGATATTTAACTTTATTTTTATTTTATTTCTTACCATTTTATTTAAAATTTTACATTTCCTCAAATATTTAAGGATATTTGTGGACACACACAAATATATTAAAATAATCATGGATACCTACTAAATGATATTTGCATTAAATGAGACAAGTGACAGAGAGCTACTACCCGCTCCTATCCTTATCCCATCCCATTACCATCCCTAGTAACTTGTATCTCTTAATTAAGTTGTCTAAAATTTTAACTCATTTTATATGTGTTCACGATATTTGATTTTCTTAATGTTAAGGATTAATTTGAAATGAAAAAAGTAATCAATTATTTTTTTATATTATATTTTTTATCAATAAAAATGGTAGACAGAAAATGACAACTCTATGACTATCGAGTAGGGAGCCAATAACATGCTAGAAATCATTAGACCAAGTACCATAGTTCACTTACGAGGTGTTTGATACGTAGAATATTTTTACATTCTTGGAAATCTTAAAGCGAGAATCATAGTTTTCCATGTTTGATAACTACATTTTAAAAATAATATCCTCAGGAATATAGTTTCCTGATAACCATTTTTATCTCACTTTCTTACAAAAACATTCCTATAGGTGGTGGAAATCAAACTTTTTTGAGTTAGGGAGAAAGTTTTATGTATATAAAAAACCATAGTATCATTTTTTAAAACAAAAAAATATATATCTCTCTCCTTCTATTTTTCTTTCTCCCTTTCTTTCTCTCTCTCTTTCACTCTCACTCCCACTCCCCCTCTTTTTTTCTCTCTCCCTCTCCCTCCCCCCCCCCCTCTCTCTCTCTCTCTCTCCTTCTATTTCTCTTTCTTGCTCTTTGTCCCTCTCACTCTCACTCACCCTCTCTCCTTATCTCTGCCTCTCCCTCTCCCCCTCCTTTCTCTCCCTCCCATTCATATCTCTATTTATCTCTCTTTATTGTATCTCATTAGTTTTTTATCTTGTCAATTTTAATAATATTATTAAAATCTATTTTTGTCTACATTTTAATGATATTTGTTAACATTTTTTTATTTTTTTTATTTAAATGAAATAAAATAATATTTTTATTCTTCATAATTATAACGTAACATTTTTATTTTTTCCTTTTTTATTAAATTCTGTATTTAAATAATTTTAATAAATTTTTAAATTTTTAAAATAGTTTAATGTCATATTTGTAATAAGATTTAAGTAAATATATATATATAATAAAGAATATTTTTGTAAAAAAATATTTATAAATCCATAAATACATTATTGTAACCAAACATAAACATCTTAAATTCTCAAGAATTATATATTAATATTCTCATAAACTTTTATGATTAATTAAATATATTTTATTTATTTCCAAAAATTATGACTCTCATAATTTGTAATTCTTAAAAATTAAAATTTTTGAATATGAAAAAATTTCTCACCTATCATGTCTCTTTAGTGATTAATGAAAGAGTTTAATAGTGTTCAGTTAAATATAAAACTCTACTTTTTAAATTATATAACATGATTTATAATATTTTAAGAACTCCTTATATAACCTTATTACAACGATCAACGACTAAATAAGAAAACAATACTTTAATGAATGAAATATTATTACAATCGGTCATATTATTTGTTATATATTTTTAATTTATTCTTTTTATTTGTTATGTATTTGGTTTTTAATTTTAACATTTATTTTAATTTATTATTGTTATAATTCTAGTGCAAATATTTTTTCTTAAATTTTTATTTGTATCGTAATTTATCACATGATTTTCTTTTATATCTCTCCATTCCATTTATTATGAATTTGAATTTATTACTATTCCCGTTTCATTTATTTTTATTATTTTTTATTTGATTTTTATATGTATTGTCGTATATTTTTATTATTGTACAATTTTGTTTTTTTTTTTATAATTCTAATCAAGTAATTTTGGTCTTTTTAAGTATTTCAATTATGTCATTTTAGTTCCCATATTTTAATTAAGATATTTTAGTCTCTCAAACATTACAATTATATAAAAAAATATTATCAATTTAAGTTACATATATTATAATTTTCATTCATGTATTGATATATTTATTATCATTAAAATTATTAATATACATGTAACTTAAATAGGTAAAAAAACTGTAAACAATTGTGATACTAATTGAGATACTAAAAATACAATTGTGGTATTTTAGGGACTAAAATTTCTCAACTATAAATTAAGGGATCAAAATTGTTCAATTAAAATTTGAGGGAATAAAATCACACAAGTGTTATACTTGAGGCACCAAAATTGTATTTAAGCCTAAAAAGAAATTAATTACACACACACACATATATATATACAAGGAGGAATCCACTTATTATAACAGTAAGTCTATTTAAACTTATTTCATTTAATAACTCATATTTTATATAAAATTTTAATGTTCTAACTGTTAAATTAAAAAATTTTAATTCATAAATCAAGTCTAAAAACTTTTTTATTAAAAATTTGAAATCTATTTGAAACTTTTTTTTTATTAATTCAAATTAACGTATAAAATATTTTTATAATTATTCGTCAATTTAAATATTTTAAGTATCTTTTAAGTATAAAATTTGAATTAATCTTTCTAAATATTTCAAATAATCTTTATTCGTATATTTGAATATTTTAAATATTGTTTTTAGATAATTATGATATTGTTATAAAATATTTACTACTAAAGACTAATCTTCATTAAGAATCGTAAGTGCATATGAGGTGGATTCTTCTTTCATAATATAAATTATTTTATATTCAAAGCCAAAATTTGAACTTTAGACAACTTGATTAATGAAAATACAATAACCTCCATCACTTTTGTCAATAAATATTGGTAATTTTTTTTAAGTATCTAACTTTTTTAATTTACTATCTTTTATTTCTTTTTAATCTAAATTTTAATGTATTTTGTTTAAAATAAATTATCTATAGTTAAAAGTCTTATATTAAAATTTAAACATTTTATTATCAATTCAAAATTTAAGTTATATATATATATATATATATATATGGCTAAATTACACTTTTGATCCCTTTATTTTATCAATTTGCAACTTTAGTCCTTCCATACAAATAAGATTTTTATTAATAAAATAAATAATCACTCGTAAAAATAGATACATATAAAAAAAATTTGTATGTTTTTTTTTTTAAATTTTATCTTTATATGATGTGTTACTAAATATCATATCACTTAAGTTATGACAAGTCAGTCAATAGCATCAAAATTTAACTATACAAACATCAAATTGATGAAAGGATCAAAATTTCATATCTTAAAAAAAAAGGAAGACTAAATGTCTCTATTTTAAAATAGAGGGATGACCAAAATTATAGATCAACAATAATAGAGGAACCATAAGGACGATCTAGCCTTTATTTTTTGTTACAGTCTCAAGTGCTCTAAATGGACAAGAATGTTGTTCAAATTGGGTAAAATTATTATGAGTGACAAAGTTTTCTTTATAAATATTTAATATAGCTCAAAATCACATATTAAGTAAAAATAATGTCATATTAATCGATCACACATTTAATAACAATGAAATATTTATTATAACATTAGATTTTGTGACACTTTATCTCGCATGTCATAACATATAATATAATATAAACCTAAATAACCTTGATATAATAAATGAACTCAAAATTCATATAGGTAAAGAGGATAACATTGTTAACATAAACTAGACTTAACGAAACTAACGAAATTACAAAGGAATTAAAATCAAGCTTCTCCAATTAAATAACATGAATCAAATCCTAACTAGTCCTAATTAATCATTTGTGTCACGTCTCTTATTAGAGAAAAACCCAACATTGAGGATTAAGCCTCATCACCAACATCTTCAATATCACACTGAAGATTACCTACAAAAACCATAAGAAAACAACACAAAAAAAAAAGAATGAAAAACGTCTCACTCTAACTCAAGGTGCGAGAATGCAAATCCACTTGGCAAACACCAACAACACATAATAATTTATAACATATACAATTACACATCATCATACTTAGTTCATTCATAGCATAATAAACAACAATAGATAAGATTATAATGCATATGCAATAGACACAGGCTACATATTATCATTACATGTGGTGCCATTAAAACATCACACTTGTGCATTGTCACTAGCAATGTTCTAGAATAGTTTAGGAGTACATGTTGGGTCACACTCTTTGCGTACTTTCACTAGAAGAACATATTATTAAGGTATGATTGTGATAGTTAAGTCATGGAAGATACATCTCATGCTCACGAGGGTGGGATTGAGACTTCCAAACTGAGTTATTTCCAAGGTTGGTTCCCAAGATTTTACACAAGGAACATATTCTAGCGATGTATTCCATATCGTACCCTTTAAAAAAAAACATTTGTATGCTTATAATGCATGCCAATCAGACTCAATGCATTACATTCATATGACTCCATAGTTTCACATATCACATATTCCTCATGTCACTTTACTTGTCATTCATATTCATACAATCATATATAGACATCAATTTATATCCACATCAATATCATAGTACATAATTATAGCATGGAATTTAATAAAAGAATAAAATAAGATTTGTAGGCAGAATGGTGCCTAGCGACACATGCCCCGTGTCCGATGCAATACCTCCAGATGACCACATTGGACTTTGTTTGAATCATGCTCAGGATGACTAAGCTCACGCCTAACAAAAATACCACAGAGAGTCCTTGCAGCATTCATGCTCGTTGAGAGTCAGTTCACGTTTGGCAAAAGTATCACAAGAAGCCCCTATAGCTTCCACAACTAGTGAGGGTCATCCCACGCCCAACATGAGAGACCTCAAAAGTAAACCTTGCTCTTGGACTCGATGACTTCCCACACCCGGCCCCGGCCCCAAGTGGAGCCTGACAACATATCAAAAATGACTCGCATAGTAGAAACACAAAATTCTAACTCACGCATCAAATTACCAAAACATACCATTCAATCGGTAAACATGTTCTATATTAAGTAGTTAATATCCAGTATCATCCAATTCACACATACCACTAATATCTTTACTCAAAATCACACCAAAATTCCCTTAGGATTTCTGATAGGAACTTATAGGGACCTTAGATCACACAATTACCATCCAAAACATAAAATTAATCATACATTCAAACAGTTCATGTCATTAATCACGTACAAAAAAAAAAAAAAGAAGTATAACAGACATAATTAGAGAAAATCTCTCATACATGAACATGCAATATACATAGGATTTGGGGCTAATCTCATAAGTGAACGGCTCTAGGGTAATTTCTTTCCTACTCTTGTTCCTTAAGCTCTAAAGTTGTAAAGCGCGTACGTGAAAATAAAAGTGTAAAAAAATTTGATCAAAAAACTCATCTTTCAAAAATCTTAAGTTTCCTTTAACCCTATAGTTAAAACATATTAATCATGGTTACAAAACACTTCCTCTTAATAAAATATTATAATAACCTTTAATAAAATACCATATATATATTATATTCTAAAATATATTAAATAATTAATAAATATTTAACAACTTCTATTAATAAAATAAAAATACCAAAACTATTAATAAAATACTTGTATTATATTTTATGAAAAATGAGATGTTACATATTCATGTATATGAAAATTATAAAAATTAAATTGACGTTTGAATTCAAAAGAATTATAAACATAATAAAAATCATGTAAAAATTTTATCTCACAAAAAACTAAAAAATAATGTGAAATTAGATTTTTAAATTTTTTCAATTTTTAAACTTATTTTTATGCAATTTTTACCATATTTGTAATAATTGGCTTGAATTACATTTACTTTCAATAATTTTCATGTAATTGAATTTAATGAGAAGAATTTTAAGTCTTAAATTAGTAAAAAATATTTAAAATTATCTCAAAAATAAAAATAATTATTATTTTAAAGAGATCAAATTAACTTAAAATTAACAAAATAAAGGATCAAAATAAATATTTTAAAATTTAAAAAACTAAAAATAAGAAAAAAAAATCAAAAATATAATTTAACCTATTTTTTTAATCCACAATTATCTATAAGTGGAAAGTTTTGACATGATTAAATTTTATGATAATATTTACACATTACTCGTCGTCGTCTTGAGTTAATAAAATTTTATTTTACTGATTAATTAACTACATAATATATGAACTATATAATAATTTGTAAACGTCGTGGTCAAACACAAACATTAATTTCACACTTTCACCCAAAAAAAATTCATATAAAACAATATAAAAAAATTTGACGTAGGTATCTGTTGCACGTAGGGATGGCAAATATACCCGTACCCGTGGGTAATACCCGAACCCGTCCCGACTTTGACGGGGAATACCTGGTTTGACCGGGTACGGGTACGGGTACGGGTAAAACCCGATATATTGAATCGGGTACGGGTACGGGTACGGGTATGTACTTACCTGCCCCGTACCCGTACCCGTACCCGTCCCCGTTCTCATTTTTAATTTAATATTCACTTTTAATTTAATTATATTAAAAAAATTTAATATTTTTTTTATGTATGATTATTTATTATAATGTGAGATAAAAAATAACCTAATTATAATTATAATATAATAAAAAAAAATAATTTAAAAATATTATTTTTAAAAAGAAAATAAAAAATAAAAAAATTGACGGGTACAGGTATACCCGATACCCGACGGGGATGGGGATGAGGATGAAAATCCATACCCAACGGGTATGGGGACGGGAATGGGGATGAGTTTTACTTGCGGGGACGGGGACGGGTATCATGAAACCCGTACCCGCCCCGCCCCGTTGCCATCCCTAGTTGCACGGAACCTAACCCATAAAGGTCTCATACCCATTTCTTCACTATTTCCTAATTTTTGTTATTTTTCTCGAGCTTGAAGATAAAAGGGAAAAGACAATGTCATTATAAGCTTGAACAGGACAAAACCCGCAAAAGTTTTGGTCCCATTTGTTGATATATAATAATAATAATAATAATAATAATAATAATAATAATATAATAATAATAATAATAGATAGATAAATAGATAGATAGATAAATAAATAAGAGATAACACTCATAATTACTAGACAAAAAATTAATAATATATTTGAAATTTTCATATTAGATATTAATATCTAATGATTAGTCGAAACTCAATAATATTCGGTTTGACTTAAAAATTTACTTGTCATATTGAGAATCAATAAATATTTATTTAATATCTTGCCTCAAGAACAGAAAAAAAAAATATAAATAACATTTTATCTATTAATATTTATTTTATATAAAAAGTAAAATAAAATATTTAATATAACCCAAAAAAATGATAACACATTTTTAACCAAGTTATTAACTGGTATAAGTGTTTCAATATTTGTATTTTTTATCTAAAAATTGAAGTTTAATCTTTTACTTAGACATTAAGTCACAATTAAAAATATTACTTTACTATTAAAAATCGTTACTTCAAATGATCTAAATTTGTATTCTTTAACTAAAGATCAGTGTTTGATCTTTAATTTAGATATATACTCAACTAAAAATATTATTTTATTTCTATAAGATTAATTCATTAAAAAATATTTTATCTCTTTATAAAAAAAATCATTTTATTCTTCAAACTCAAATAGATAATACAAAAGCAAATATATTTCATCACCTCAATTTTTTTATAACTTAATCAACAACTTAATTTTTTAATTTCTTTTCAATCATACCATATCACCCACTATGTACATATATTTATTTTCTTTTACTAGGTGTTAACATAAGTTTCATGAGTGTTTTCTTTTCCTAGCTAGATGTAAATGTCACTTTTATGAGTGTCCATCCAAAAAGAATTTTATTTTGATATTACAAACATGTGAGGTTAATACGCATGCATGAGGTGTGAGTGTGAGAAGGGTTGTTAGATGATGGAGCATGGTGGACCAATAATATAGAAAAGGGAGAGGAACAGAGACCCCGAATCATTAAGAACTAGAAAAGTGTTGTATGGAGTTGGTATACCTGTCAAAGGAAGAAAAGATAAATAAATAATAGAATAAGGAATACAAAGTCCAAAAAGTTAGGGTTAAATGACAAACACACTTGAATATGCATGCATCACGTTTGCGTGGATTCGCATTGTGGCTATAGTCATAATTACTGTATATAGGAGCATAGTGAACCTTCTATGTAAAGCGTAACTCATCTTTTGATGCCAATAACCATTGCTCTCATGTGAAAAGCAATTATTCCACTGATACAATGACAGCGCAACGGATGGCAAAAGCTAGGGCAAAAACAAAACGTACAAACAACAATCTAATATTTATATATGATCTTAGATAATCTTCAATGTTCTTTAAAAAAAAAAAAAAAAAAACTTTTAAGTGAGTATATATCTAAGCTGTATATGAGAATTCAGTAAAAATTAAACTATTTTAATAATAATATAATTAATTATAATCAAAGCAAACTTTTGTTTAAATAAATTTATAGAAAAATAATTTTGAGATATTTAATTTCATTTATATATAACAAAAAATCAATTTTTATTTAGTAAATTAACATCAAAAGAAGAAGAAGAGAAAAAAAAAAAAAAAGAAACTGCTAAAAAATGATCATAAATATTCAAAAACAGTTTATTTAAAAAAATGTTTACAAATTTAAGTCATTATCTCATACAATAAACTTATGTTTCATTAAAAAAAAAAAAAAACTTATTTTATTAAAAGTTTTTTTTTATTAAAATATCTGCAAGTAAAAGATTTTTTTTTCAAACACATTATTAATTTTCACTTCAATGGAAGTTTTTATCCAAAAAATTTTACTTCACATTCATATTTTGTCTCTCTCTTCAATATCTCGTTTTCTCTTACATGTACACATATAAATACTAAGCAATTCACAAAGAAAAATCTTTAATTTAAAATAACTTGAAATTACATATGTAATCCATAAAAAAAAATATTTTTTATTATTAAACAATTCATTGTGAAGAGATTATGCGAGCAATGCGTAATGCGTGTGTGCCATGACATGATTTGAGGCTTGAAATATGGTACAAGTTGTGTGCTTTTGGTTTGGTGAGCATAGCATAACCATACGTGCAATTATCAAATATTAATACATTGCTTGTGCCCTAATATTGTAAGTTTTTGGTTGGTTAGCAATTGGATTAGAAATGGACTCCTCACGATCGTAAACCCACATCATATATGTGGCAAACACTACACCACATGCATGCATATAGTGTCTCTTTGTATATGTATATTTAGTTGTATAAGATTGAGCTTTGAGTCTCAAATATTTTCGTATAACACCTTAGCGGCATATCGACGTGTATTTCAAAGGATATATCATTATCAAGTATTGGGAAAGGTGGAACCTTAATTGCCTCTTTTGAACCTTAATAACTATGTAATTGTGATTTTAATATAATTTGATAATGATCGATTAAATCTAAGCATGTGTGAAACAACATTCATGAAATCAACTAATCTATCTCATTCTCAATTCGCAACTAATCTATCTCATTCTCAATTTGTTACAAGAAATATTACAAAAAATGTTATATAAAGTGATATTTAAAAAATGTGATTATAAGGGTAATATATATAAATATAAATTTATTTTATATATAACTATATATAATTTTAATGTTGATTTTGAATGAGATTTAACATTGTATATATTGTATATTATTATAACTTATATTTACATTTTTTTAAATAATATATTAATATATATTGTATCTATAATTATGTAAAATTAATTTATAATAACAAATATTATGTGTCAATATGACAAATTTTTCGTAGTGATTTAAATAACTACAATAATATTCCCCTAAGGAAGCAAGAGATGAATCGGGACGGATTTATCCTTACTTAGTTCTTCTAAAATTTATTTATTTAAGCTTAAATACAAACCAATCAAGATTAAAATAGTGACAATTGACATTTTTCTCTAATATATTGATTTTAAAATTATATAATTAAATTATAAAATAAAAATATATATTATCATTATAAATATGCTATCATAATATACAAAATATTATTTTTTAATTAAAATTTTTTATTATTAGTAATTTAAAGCATATGCAAAAAGACATAAAAAGAATAATGATAATATGAATTTTGATAATAACATAACTCGGATTCATCTTCAAAATGAACCAAGTCTAATTTCAAGACTCAAATCTGTCAAAATCAATCTCAAACTATACAATGTTAGTAGATTGGTTAGATCTTGTCCAACCCTTATTTGTCAACCATTGAAAAGCATAAGTAAGAATAAAATCTTATAAGAAAAAAGTTGACGTTATAAGTGACATAATCAATGTTAGAAGGTTAGAAGATAATGTTTGCGTCAGTTAAGTTGAATTTAATGTTAAATGATGCCAACGCAATTGACATTAAGTAGCAACTAATGTCAATTATAAAATGGCCATCAATCGAGCTAACACTAATCAATGTTACGAATAAAAAGTTAATGCTTGTGTTATGTAAGTTGAAGTGGATTATAGACGAGGTTGATGTGGTCGACATTAAATAGAAATTAATAATGTTATTTACAAAAATAGTTAACACACTAGTCAACCTAACAGTATTTCTTGTGAGGCAAGCTACAATAACATTAGTGTCACAAGCTAAATGTTAACTAGTGTGAGTATATGTGGTTAACTCTAATATTAGCAGAGGCCATTAGAAGAAAGATTAGTGGCAACTTAGTTGATATTACTTAATATTAAAAAATGTTAGGATTATTAGATTGTGTCATGAATATAAATGTGAAAAATGATGCAAAAACATGAAAAGGCATAATAAATTACTACATCGATCTAAAATAGTTGTCATAGTGATAAATACTAAACTACATGCGAGACTAGATGTCAAATTATATAAAAATCTAAATTAGTATATACAAAAAAATTAGGAAAAAAAACCATGTAAGACTCCTATTTTTATAATTAAAATAAAATAAAATATTTAATTAATTTAAAGACTTGGAAAAGTGTTGATTTGTATTAAATGAGCTTTTATATTTAAAATATGTTTTAGAAAAAATTAAGAAGACTTTTAAAAAATAAGAATAAATTTGTTTTTAAAATAGTTAGATTTGGGTCCTCATTTTAGAACCTTCATTAAGAGAACTATGATCCCATAAAGGAATACCTTGAGGGGGGGTTATTGTTGTTATTGTGCCTATTTGCCCCGAATCTTGTTTTATTATCAATGTAAAGGGAAGTGAACTTGTTTTATTCATGACTATAATAGGGTTGCGGATAAAGGAGTTGGGCTTAGACCCTGTAGGTCTTTTTTGATTTTGACTGTATGTTTAATTTCCTGATCATATTTGAATATCTTAAAGCATACAATTGTTGAATTGGATGTTATGTTGTATATTGGATTAATTGATTTTTTTAGGGTTTACAAAATTGTGATCCTGATATGTGTTACAGTAATTTTTTATGATATTAATGATTGTGTTGCAAAACCTAGTGCTTTTCTATTTTGAAATTAGATTGAAAATATCAATTGTGTAATTGTACTAGTATATAGGTAATTGGAAAGTCTAGGTCTTGATGATAAGGATTCTTGAAAAGGAAAATATTATAGTGTAAATTGATAATGTTATTGAACACATAATTGAATATAAAATTGAATTTTATTAAGTAGGTGAATCCCCAAATTGGTAAGGAAGTGTAATAGGATGAGATAGGTTTGGAAACCAATTAAAACATAGGGAATTCATGTTTTTGCATAATTACTATTTTGCGTCTCTACATTAAGCGAGAAGGTATCTTGTGAATCAAGAGATAACTAAAGAGCTATGGTAGCTTTTTGTCTTAGAGACACGATGAGCAAGAATGCTTAGTTGTTAAGCTTAGAAAGGCTTGTTATTAAAAGAATATTTGAGTAGTTGCCTAAAAAAGTAAGGCAAAGAATACTTAGGGTTGAGTTAGAAGTGGTTTGTTGAAAGAATACTTATATTTTTGTTGAAAGATAGTGGAATTCAATCTGATTGGATTGGGAATTGGATGTAGTCTCTATGGTTGAGACGAACCAGTATAAAAATACCTAGTGTTCCATTTGACCTCTTTTTGGACTCCATCTGACCAGTATTACTACTTCACTACATAAAAAGTGCGAGTTTTTGATACACATTATTCAACCCCCTTCTAGTGTTTATCTTTTTTCCCACAATCTTGTTAAGCTTTAGCACTACAATGTGTTCCAATGGCTTTGATGCTTAGAGTGATAATTAAAAAGAGCAACCATTCCCTTTATGTTATCAACACTAAGCAACATTATCATGTTGCTAAACATTGGTTGAAGGTGCTAAGCGAGGGAGTTTTAGAGAGCAATCATTATTTGAATGAGACTTGTTTCTAATGACTCATGATGATATGTGAGTGAGAATCATTGAATGAATATGAACTTCTATGCTTGAGAATAATTACTATGAATGTTGTTGACATATTATGCTATGAGAATGATATGAATATCTAGCCTAGAAAGGTAGGCAACTCCCATGCAAATTTTATGAAGGTATTTTTGGGACCATTGGAATTTGTGTGATCACACATCATCTCATGATGGAAGTTGTGTTTTTAAGAAAGTAATTAGAGAACTAACCTGGTGGAGGTTGTAGAGAGTTGTTAACCCTAAACCTTGAAGGATATATATTACATTTGGTGGGGAAACTCCATTGGGTTGTGTTGATCCCACGGTGACCAAAGCATATATCACACCATGAAAATCAAGGTTGTCAAATGAACCTAACTAGTCATTAGAGGGTGTCTTACTAGTTGAAGGTATGGTAAACAATCACGCTATGAAAATCGTGATATGTGTTGCACTTAATCCTAGTCCACTTTCACTATGATTTTGAAATAGTATCAAATGAGAATGAGCTACAAGACTTAGGACCTTGCATTGCATTACATTGTTAAGTCAGGCGAAGAAATTCCCAACAAGGTTTTGAATATGACAAATATAATATATATTGTTATTTCTAACATGTGTTAGTGTTTCAGATAAATATAAGAACAGGAAAAATTGAAAAATGAAGTACGTGTTATTACACATACTATGGTCAAACCAAACGAAGCCTGGTTGAGCTGTACAAAACATCAGACAAATTGATCAAGCATAAAGACTAAGCCTAATCAAAAGCCAGACATAAATACAACAAATGTAAAACAAGGCGTATTACCAGTCGAAGTCTTGAGGCATCAGACTAAAGGCCAAAACAAGTGTCAAACAAGGCTAAATCAAGAACTAGACAAAAGTTGGTTAAGCACCGGATGAAGTCCATATAGACATTAGATGAAGCTTAGTGGTCAACCAGACGAAGGACAACAAAGTATCAGATGATGGATAACACAAGACGAAGAAACGTTCCAGGCAGAATTAAAGTCGTCCATCTTCACAACTGACCAGACAAAAGGAAAAGTCAAAGTCAAATTTGAGATGCATTACCAGACGTAGATGAAGAATACTGAAAAGCGTCTAAAGCCCACTATTCACAACAAGAGATATCAAATATCGTCTACACTCAAAGAAGAGCACACGAAGTAATTAAATTTGTGAGAAGAAAGAAGAAAGATATACAAGCACGTATCCGCAAGTCAAAGCATGCATGTGCCAGAGAAATTACACCTACTTTTTAGAAAAAGACAACATCTCTGCAGCTACAATGACAGAAAGAGAACAAAAATACCTAGGTTATGATTGAAGTCAGAAATAAAAGTGAGCAAATTACGCAAAAGACTTCACGTAACACAGATCTAGTAAGCAAACATTTAATGCAAGATTAAATGCTTTAAATGAAAGATCTATATGGCCATGAACGAACTACTATTTGCGCCAACGGGAAGCTCCGCTCCAACGGATACGTTCAAATTCAAACAACATGCAGATTTATCACGAGACTATAAATATCAAGACCTAACACGGTAAGGAAGTAGAGAAGTGAGCAACGAGCAATAAGAAAAAGCAAACGTGAAAGCCAACTTACATCTCTCCCTGTACAGTCTTGTATATTTGTGTAAATCTAAGATAGCTTATCTTAGTAAGTGTTGAAACCATCCTATCCTCTCTATGAGAGTTATATACACACTCAAAACACATCTCTGTAAAACTAAGGTTGCATACCTTAGCGAGTGTAGAAACCTTCCTATCCTCTCTGTGAGAGTTATACACACACTCAAAAACATCTATCTGCTATAAAGCCTGAAGAGGCTAGTTAAAAGAATACTTGGGGAACCAGAAGTGGTTTAAGAATACTAGCGCTGATGAGTGAAGTTGGCGAACCAGGAGTGGTTGATAATACTTGGGGAACCAGAAGTGGTTTAAGAATATTAGCGCTGACGAGTGAAGTTGGCAAAGCAGAAGTGGTTGATAATACTTGTAATCCGTTATTATTAGTGAAACCCTTTGGTTAAAGGAGACTGGATGTAGCTCAGGTAGAGCAAACTAGTATAAAACTATTTGCACTTTTTATCTATTTTTCAGACAATTTTTTTTAACTGATATATCATACTGAAACTTTATCCATTACTTATCTTTACAACAACTATCTTCAGACGGAAAATACACTTGCTTAAAGAAACATTTTTCTTATGCAGACGATAAACTTTCAGATGCAAAATCTTTTGTTAAGCCAACCTTGCACAGTTTTTAAGTATTCAAAATAATATTTTCATTAGACAAAAAAGAGTCTCTTTGCGAAAACAGTTTTAAAATTTCTTCGTTTACACACACACGTGCAACCCCCCTTCTGTGTGTTTTTTGGCTAACTTCAGGCATTATATGGGTGCGATTGGCTTAACTTATAAGATGATTAATATGTTTATGAATGTTGGTATGTGTGTTTGTGTAGAGCTGTCAAAGTGGGCTCCAGCCTGTGGGTCAACCCGGCCCACCTTGAAAACGGGCCGGGCCGGGCCAAAAAAATGAAAAAAATTTATGATGGGTCAAAAAATGTGACCCGGCCCACCCGGGTTGAACCCGTGGTGGGCCGGGCGGCCCACTTGACCCACTTACCAACCCATCCCCTAAACCCACTAACAACTCACTTAACTATTTATTATTATATATGCATTATTTTAATAAAATATCATTTTTTTTATAGATAAAGATAAAATCAATGTTAAATAATATGAAATTACTATAAATTTATCTATCCAAACCTCTAATAAAATTTAATATTGATGAATAATCACTCTCATGAAAGATTTTTTATTTTTTTTGTTTTAACTTTTTAAAGTTGCACACTTATTAATTTAATTTTAATGTTGTACCCATTATACTTAGTTTAATAATTTTTACTTTAGATTAAATATTATTTTATATTGAAATTTATTTTAAATTATAAATTTTTTTAAAAAAATAAGGTGGGTTGGTGGGCGGCCTGTTTAGCCCACCAACCCGTGGTGGGCCGGGCCGGGCTAGAAAGTTTTGCATAATAAACTTGGTGGGCCGGGCCGGGTTGGCCCACTTAAAAAGTGGGTTGAGGTGGGCCGGGCCAAACGGGCCGGGCTGGCCCGTTTTGACAGCTCTATGTTTGTGTGTGTGTTGTAATGACCCGCCTTAGGTCACCACATCAGCAACCAACTGAACAACACATAAGAATAATATAAAATAAAGAAAAGAGAGCAAATGCCAGCTACACTAGAGTGAAAATATTCAAAAACGTGTAGATTGTTTTCATCATATAAAACATAACTTTATAAGAGAGTTGTCACCAATAAGGTTATACAGTCATCCAAAAGATAATATAGATACAAAATCAGGAAAACATCAAAATAAGACACCTTAGGTGCTGGTCAAGCTCTAAGTTTAGCCACTTCTCAAAGCAGCTACCAAAAGACTCCTTGTCATCCCAAAGCCTCACACCTGATCTGCTCCCCCACATAGTGAGATCATCATAGTCCACATCATGGAAATATAAGGGTTAACACATATAAAACCAACCATAGTACAATATAAATTAAATATCATCAAACCAGATATTCATCATCAATATTCATCCATACTAAGGGAATGACAACGTTATTACATGTCATTTCCATGTCAAATATAAACAAATCCAAAATACAATGTATACACATCCATGTCAATGCATACATATTCTATAATAATAAAGAATTCATAACCAATGTATACAATCCATGCCAAATGCATATTTCATTTCCAAACCAAAGTCACACCACTATATAATCCCATGAAGTAGCCAACACATCCAAACCAAATGTTGGCCTCAACACCTCCAACCCAAGTGTTGAGTTTGTGAACATGTCACCTGCCCATGTCACACACCTAACCTCTCATGGAAAATACACAGGTGGATTACGTTGTCACGTAACTCTGGTGATCCCGGCCACTTCATCCATCGGTATGACTCGACCTTTCCCCCATACCAGTAGCAAATAGAATGCTTAGAGGAGTACTTCAGAATCCACCTAACATCTGAAGTGGTTTATTATATAATTTTTGGAAAAGTTCCATATTGGAATCCTCACCATAGCACTCCCAAATTCCATATTTTTCCAAAGACTATATCCTGATCTCACCAAGAGATCTCCTAATCCATTCCATAACCTTACTCCTCTAAGTCCTATTAGCTTTCCAAACCAAACACACATAACCATATTCCATAATTACGTACAATCTTTCCCATAACCATGCCACATTCCATACCAAATATATAACATCAAAAGAGGTATGATTCAACACTTAAAAGTTTCATAAAAACTCAATTATAAAAGGTTTTCCTCAAAGAGACCACGCGCCCAGCGTAGTAGTATTTGCGCCTAGCGCAACTAAAACTAGGAGCCTATCAGGCTTTGCCCACTCAGCGCATCACCACATGCGCTCATCCCATGGCTATATGCGCTCAACGCATAGACTAATGCGCTCAGCATGCTTGAGACAGAGAGCCACTAGAAGCTACTCGCTCAGCACATAGACCCGTGCGCTCAGCGCGCTCAAGATAGAAAACCCTATTCTTCAATGTTCTCAACACGTTGTCGCATGCGCTCAACGCGCATCCTGACATAAAGTTTAATTCTTTAGTGAGCTCAGCGCGTTATCGTGTGCGCTCAGTGCGCATGCATCAGACAACGCGTCAGAAGTTTGAAAACTTCGATTTTCACCCCCAAAATCCATCCCAATAAGAATCCCAAACCAAATTACACAATTTTGAACCATTATAGAGTATAAACACCATCCAAAAACAACATATTAAGCGATAAAATCAAATATTAACCATTAATCCATGAAAATCATAGGAAATCATGAAGAACCCTAACCAAACCCTCTCCAGCCCAACCTCAAGCATGCATAAAACATGGAATCAATGTGATATTTTGAACCCATACATACTAGATTAAGTCTTATAAGTACTACCCTTACCTCAGAAACCTCAGAAATGCAAGATTTGAATAAGATCCTCAAATCCCAACTCAAACTTCAATCTCACTTTTCAAGGCTTTAGAAACCAAATCTCTTGAAACTCTAGTTGTGAAGATTGATCTCGGCTTGATAAGCTTCCCCCTCAGCTTCCCTCTAGACCAAAGCTTCTCTCTCTACTTTCTTTCTCTAGAAACTATTTTTGTTTGACAATTGAAATCCCCTGGTCCTAAGTCCCTATATATAGTCATTTTCTAAAATTTCCAAATTTCACCCTTAACACCTATTCACCTCAAATGTCCTACTCCTTGAAGTATTTCAACTCCCTAAGCTCTAAAACAACTTCAAATTCACTCAAAAAGACAAGATTTATCTTATGTTCCTATCCTCCAATTTCTTACCATTCCTACTCCTTTCTATGCAATACTCACAACTCAACACCATATGAAATGCAACATGTAATAACATACAATCAAACATCACATTCATATACATACTCCTGGAATAATGAGTTGCATGCCACAATACTTCACTTAACTAAGATGAGAAGGAAGGTGATCAATCTTCTTCCCTCTTAGTACTAATTCAGTATAATGGTGTACAATGCATCATTCACCACATTCATGCATACACATGCCTATATAAACATCTCAAAACATCAACATCTCATCTCATTCTTCAAAATCACTATATGCCTAAACAACTAATCAAAACCACATAAATATACCACATGCACAAAGATAAGTATACCTCAAATCCACACATCTAGAATCCAACCCAAATCCATATAAACAATAGATATATAGATATACATACATACAAATATATATATATATATATATACATAAAGTATATATATATATATATATATATATATATATATATACCAAATAGCCTGATATTTCCATGGCGTTACATGTGTCTATCATGACACTTGTTATACTTTGTGCATGACTTGAGATGTATCTCACTCCATGTATTTGTTTTTGTTTGTGTTTAGACTAATCACAATTTACAAGTGAAGTTTAGCTAGAGAACAATGACATAAAAGAGGTTTATTCCTTCTAGGTTGTTGTTTATGTTTTGGTTACACTTTGATAAGTTGTAACAATGGGGCTAAAGCATATGGGTTTCTTTTATATCATATGTTTAGGGTATCAAGATATTAATTTTAAACACTGAACTTGGTTTCTAGTTTTGTAATTGCCCTTACAGTGCCAAGGATTATTTACAATTCAATTATATTATGGACTTTCCAATGAATTCAATTATCTATCAAATCATTAATTTCACCAAATGATACAATAAACATGTTCACAATTCAATATATAACCTAATTGGATTGTCAATTTCAGCTTTAGAATAGAAATAGAAAAATCTTAGGAATTTAGGGGTTTCTTTCACAACTCATTCTCTCTTGTAATCCCACACATGAATCACTCATTTCCCTCCCTGTATCTTATTGTGCTAAAAAAGAATTTGATGTAGCTTGAGACAATTCTAAGAACTTCTCCTCAAAGCTCCTTCCTTCTCTTCCTTCCCTTTCTTAGTCCTTCAAAATGCAAAATTGTAACGCCTAATTCTAATACCCAAATTATACAATATAAAATTATAATATTTTCGCAATTATATTATTAACAATATCTATATATTTATTTAATAAAATTTAAAAGTAAAGAAAAGAATATCTTGTGAATTTAATACATAACATATCGTTCTAAAATATTTAGAATAACGTATTATTTTACACATTATTCATTTTCCTTACTCTTTTAATACAATATATATATATTCATAACGGAAAGAAAATTACAATTAAAATAATATGATTGACAAGTAAAGTTATAACAGATCCATCAAATAGCCTCCATATTCCAATTTCCTTCCATGTAGGACAGCAGTAACAATAACAGCAAAATGATCTGGAATCTCAAGTTGATCCATCTATTTATAATATATTTAATTTTTAAAAAAAAAAAACAAAGAAAAGAAAGGAGTAAGAACAATATCCAATAAATACAATAATTCGAACGAATAAACATAATTATTTATGTATAAAATTTTAAACATATATATATATATATAATTATATATTTATACAGATTAAATATTAGATTTTCTTGATACAATAAAATTTGAATTATACTTGTAGTGACTAGTCAGGATAAATGAGCATCATTATAACACCAACCAAAAGATATTTCACCTCCATTTCTTACTCATTTAAATCCCCAAGGTTAAACCTCCAGCTACAAATAATTCAAACTTTATCATCTATGGCCATAGAGTATTAATTATCTTTAAAATGAGTAAAAGACATTTTAACAAATTATATTAATCATAAAAAAAATTACTCAAAATAGATTTAAGAATAATCATAGAATAAGTAATAGTAATTAAAGGTTAAACAAATATATGAGGTTAGAAACACCCCACTAAATAATAACGTAAATAAATAAACATAATAATTAAAAGTTAAATAGTTAGATGAGGTTAAGAACACCTCACTGAATAAATATAACAATAACATAGTAATTAAAAGTTAAGTAGTTAGATGAGGTTAGGAACACCTCACTGAATAAATATAACAATAACATAGTAATTAAAAGTTAAGTAGTTAGATGAGGTTAGGAACACCTCACTGAATAAATATAACAATAACATAGTAATTAAAAGTTAAGTAGTTAGATGAGGTTAGGAACACCTCACTGAATAAATATAACAATAACATAGTAATTAAAAGTTAAGTAGTTAGATGAGGTTAGGAACACCTCACTGAATAAATATATAAATATAGTGAGGTTAGGGGCACCCCACTAAATAAATATAATCAAATAAATGCATAAATAATTATACATAATAGTATATAAAATTTTAAAAAGATAAGGTTCTCCTCCCCCTTACCTAGATAAGTAGGAGTTGAAACTAGTGCAATATCTCTCTAAAAACTTGGGCAGAATCTCTTCCTCTTTCTCCTTAAACAAGGCACTAGAGCATAACTTCCTTTTCTTTCTCCTTCTCTCTCTCTTACTTTCTCTCTCTATTTCTCCAGAATTTCCTTCTCTCTAGAATTCTGAATTTTCAAAACCTTAGGCCCCTATTTATAGAAATTTTGAAGTTACTATGCACTATGCACTATTCATTAAAATAATATTATAAGTTACTATGCACTATTCATTAAAATATTCAAATTAATTATAAAATTGAACCTTGCTTCCCTCGTGCCACCCTTAGCAGCCATTTACTATTCACGTATACGTATACGTGAATAGTAAAATACGTATATGTGAATAGTAAAAATACGTATACATGAATAGTAAAATATGTATATGTGAATAGTAAAATACATAAATAAAATAAATACATAAAAAAATATTTCTTTTCATTGACTAAAATTTGGGATGTTACAATTCTCCCCTCCTTTTAGAAATTTCGTCCCCGAAATTTTCTTGAAAATAAAAATAGGTATGCTCTTCGCATTTTGCTTCCTAATTCTCATATAACTTTATTGATGTACAATTCTATCAATCTTACCAAGAAATATCTAATATTAATAAATACAAGGTGAGCGAACCTATCCATTATAATCCAAATAAGATCAAATTTCTTAAGCATATCAGATATAACTACAACTAAGTTCATAAAATCTTATTTTCAAATTATGACATCTAAAGACTGTAAAAATATGAAAAGATTCTAATGTTCCACCTTAAACTTTTGACATACTATATACTAATATACAATTTTTTTTTTTTCCTTAGATCATGCTTCCCCTGCGCTACTCTGATATATTTTAGTATTTCTAACTGAATGTTAAGAGTACTCTTATGTTATTTATCTAAGATCATCTTCCTTAATTCGAAATTACTAGGTACATAGATTCCATCTTCAAACCTCAAAACACCATCAACTTCCAAGCGTAAAGGGTTATCTATACCTCTACCAATCTTTTCCACTTGGCTTATTAAGAAAAGATTTAACCCTTAAGTCCTCTAATCACACCCATTAATCTATTAGTCCTCTCAACATACTCAATTTAATGCTCCTAGGGGTGAACTTACACATCATGCTTAAGCTTCTAATCTCCTCAATCAAATTCAACCTTTACATTTTCAAAAATGAAAAATGAATGATCATCCTATTTAAGGCATTTGTCACCATATTACTTAAATTTTTTTTTTTTTTAAGACCCTCTCCAAGGATAAAGTACTTAAACGTAAGTTTACTAGATACGTATGATCAATCTCTAAGTCTTACCACCATATCTATATCCAAGGCAACCTCATATCTACTATCTTGTCTTATAATTTCATGTCTTGCCATCAAAATGAATCAACTAATTATGTTTCTCTAATTTCCTTCAATAGTCCATTCTCTACTCAAGTCATACCTAGTTTCACTCTACTAGAAGTAATCTCACAAATCAAACTTACAATCTTAATATGAGCTAAAAGATATCCCTTAACCATAAGAAGAGATATATAGAGTTTTTCTACTCAAAGTATCGACCATCACATTGACTCTTTCTGAATAACAACTGAGATTAAAATCTTAATCCTTAACAGTTCCTAACTATCTCTTCTGTCTCATATTTAATCCCTTTAAATCAAACAAATATGAGAAATTCTTATGATCACTAAATATCTCAAACTTAGAATCATACCAGTAATGTTTCCAAAATTTCAAGCGTAACTATTACAATTTCTAATTCAAGATTATGAAAATAATTCACCCAAACCTGTCTTCAAAGCATTACTATATTACCACATAACACTTACTATTTCATAAAGGCAATTCTCTCTCCTTGGTTAATCCAGACACAGGTAATACTATCTTAGAAATTATCTCAATAAATCTCCTATATTAATTAATGCAACAAAGCTCCTAACCTAACTAATTGACCTAGGTATCTCCCACAACTTCTATCATAAATAGATCTACGTTATATCTCCACTAGAAATTACACAACCTAGAAAATTCACCTCATAAAAATTCATACTTAGATAACTTGGCATAAGCTGTCTTGAATATATTTTCATCCTCAATTATAATACGATGATATCACATCCTAAAGTCAATCTCACAACCTTCATTAATTCACTCCTAAGGTCGTCCATCCTCATATCAGCATACATGCATATCAAATCATATTAGAATACCTACTATAAATCTTCATATATACCATTCTTAAGCATGTATGAATCAATTACTGTTTACTCCGTATAGCCTGTACATGAACAACCTTTACCACATAACATCATACAACCTTAAAGAAACTTTTGATCCACAAGATAACACCTCAATATATTAGAATAAAATCGATTTCCTAATAACTCACAAATATCATGACAACATATATATCTCTTTAACAACTATCAAAGAAAATGATACATAGAAAATTATATAGGCTATCACCAAATGATCTCAAACCAATCACCAAATAATCCCAAACCTATCACCAAAAGAAAGCTAACAGGATAAGTTATCATTCTTATAAAGACTTGAAATTCTAAAATGATCATATACTTAACTAAAAATTTCAAAAAATTGTAGTAGATTAAATCAGCACTTAACAGCTAGACTTTTGATCACTAAAATATTCATAACGAAAGTTCTAGATCTCCATTGTACCTGATTTTGGTGCCCTTGACAAGTAAACATCCAACTTACAACTTTTATGAAATTCATAAAATCCAACTCTGTCAATATAATACTTGTACTGGCATCACAAAACTGCAGCTAAAACATTCCCTGCATTGATCAGCAAAAGAGTGCACCAAAGTCTAAAGCCCCAAAAATACCTTAAGATACTTCCAAATCATTATTTAAATTTCTTCCTACAATCTTGAACCAAAATAACTTTCATATTTAGCACAAAGAACTTAGAAACTAAAATAAAATCCTCTTACAATCTAACCCATAAAAAAATCAATATGTAAATATCAAATTTAATAAATCATTTAATAAGGTTTAAAAATAATAAAAGAAATATAAATTAATTCCAGTAAAGGTGGCAGTGCCTCCTAGTTAGGAATAATTTATAAATTCTAAATCATATAATAAAAATAACAAAGATTCACACTTTGATTTTTATCAAAAATATTTAAAACTCCAATTCGCAACATACATCCTCTTTGGATTTAATTACTGTAACTATAGACTTCATCTACCAAACAAGCATAGTAAACTCATAACTCACGGCCGATTGGATCGACCGCTCTGATACCATTAAATGTAACGCCTAATTCTAATACCCAAATTATACAATATAAAATTATAATATTTTCGCAATTATATTATTAACAATATCTATATATTTATTTAATAAAATTTAAAAGTAAAGAAAAGAATATCTTGTGAATTTAATACATAACATATCGTTCTAAAATATTTAGAATAACGTATTATTTTACACATTATTCATTTTCCTTACTCTTTTAATACAATATATATATATTCATAACGGAAAGAAAATTACAATTAAAATAATATGATTGACAAGTAAAGTTATAACAGATCCATCAAATAGCCTCCATATTCCAATTTCCTTCCATGTAGGACAGCAGTAACAATAACAGCAAAATGATCTGGAATCTCAAGTTGATCCATCTATTTATAATATATTTAATTTTAAAAAAAAAAAAACAAAGAAAAGAAAGGAGTAAGAACAATATCCAATAAATACAATAATTCGAACGAATAAACATAATTATTTATGTATAAAATTTTAAACATATATATATATATATAATTATATATTTATACAGATTAAATATTAGATTTTCTTGATACAATAAAATTTGAATTATACTTGTAGTGACTAGTCAGGATAAATGAGCATCATTATAACACCAACCAAAAGATATTTCACCTCCATTTCTTACTCATTTAAATCCCCAAGGTTAAACCTCCAGCTACAAATAATTCAAACTTTATCATCTATGGCCATAGAGTATTAATTATCTTTAAAATGAGTAAAAGACATTTTAACAAATTATATTAATCATAAAAAAAATTACTCAAAATAGATTTAAGAATAATCATAGAATAAGTAATAGTAATTAAAGGTTAAACAAATATATGAGGTTAGAAACACCCCACTAAATAATAACGTAAATAAATAAACATAATAATTAAAAGTTAAATAGTTAGATGAGGTTAAGAACACCTCACTGAATAAATATAACAATAACATAGTAATTAAAAGTTAAGTAGTTAGATGAGGTTAGGAACACCTCACTGAATAAATATAACAATAACATAGTAATTAAAAGTTAAGTAGTTAGATGAGGTTAGGAACACCTCACTGAATAAATATAACAATAACATAGTAATTAAAAGTTAAGTAGTTAGATGAGGTTAGGAACACCTCACTGAATAAATATAACAATAACATAGTAATTAAAAGTTAAGTAGTTAGATGAGGTTAGGAACACCTCACTGAATAAATATATAAATATAGTGAGGTTAGGGGCACCCCACTAAATAAATATAATCAAATAAATGCATAAATAATTATACATAATAGTATATAAAATTTTAAAAAGATAAGGTTCTCCTCCCCCTTACCTAGATAAGTAGGAGTTGAAACTAGTGCAATATCTCTCTAAAAACTTGGGCAGAATCTCTTCCTCTTTCTCCTTAAACAAGGCACTAGAGCATAACTTCCTTTTCTTTCTCCTTCTCTCTCTCTTACTTTCTCTCTCTATTTCTCCAGAATTTCCTTCTCTCTAGAATTCTGAATTTTCAAAACCTTAGGCCCCTATTTATAGAAATTTTGAAGTTACTATGCACTATGCACTATTCATTAAAATAATATTATAAGTTACTATGCACTATTCATTAAAATATTCAAATTAATTATAAAATTGAACCTTGCTTCCCTCGTGCCACCCTTAGCAGCCATTTACTATTCACGTATACGTATACGTGAATAGTAAAATACGTATATGTGAATAGTAAAAATACGTATACATGAATAGTAAAATATGTATATGTGAATAGTAAAATACATAAATAAAATAAATACATAAAAAAATATTTCTTTTCATTGACTAAAATTTGGGATGTTACAAAAATGAGGCACATGGTTTAACTCTGTCTGACCTCTCTCTTAAAAGCCCACAAAACTAGGTTAACCTGATTTGTTTCCTTTCTCCTATTAAATCAAATAAATATATATAATAAAATGATTCCCCATGTGTAAAAATAAATAATAATTCTTGATATAATATAATAATATTTAATAATTATTAATTTAGAAAATAGGATGCTACAATTTCCCCCACCTTTTAAGAAATTCATCCCTGAATTACCTGAATGAAGAGGTTTGAATATGACTCCTTCATCTTCTCTTCTTGCTCCCAAGTAGTACTCTTAAGTGTAGCTTCTCCCCAAATCACCTTAACCAAAAGAATTTCCTTACCTCTAAGATGTTTCACCATTCGATCCTTAACTATCACCAGTATAGTTTCCATTGTCAGGTTCTTCTTAATCTCAAGATGATCCAACTCAGTCACATGTGAAAGATCATAAATGTATTTTTGGAGTTGAGAAACATCGAATACACTAAGAATATTTTAAAGGTTTGGAGGTAAAATAACTTGGTATGCAATGTTATCAACTCTTTTGAGAATTTTGCAAGGACCAATGAATCGAGGCATGCTTCTTGGACTTCAATGCCCTACCAACCCTAGTCCACGGAGTGACTTTCAATAATACATGCTTTCCATCTTAAAATTCTAAGTCCTTCCTCCTCTTATCTGCATAATTCTTCTATCTACTCCGAGTTGTTCTCATCCTCTCCTGAGTCACTCTAACCTTATATGTGGTTTGTTATACTACATTGGGTCCTAAGGCAATACTATCTCCCGGCTCACACCAACATAAAGGAGTCATACACCTCCTACCATACAATGCTTCATAGGGTGTCATGCTTATACTAAAGTGATAACTATTGTTATAAGTAAACTCCATTAAAGGAAAAAAGCTACCCCAACTACCCCCTTGGTTGAACACACAAGATCTAAGCAAATCCTTTAAGGATTGGTTAGTCCTCTCAGTTTGACATCAGTTTGTGGGTGATAAGCCGAACTAAGTCTAAGCTAAGTTCCCAAGGCTTGCTACAAACTCTCCCAAAACTTGGAGGTAAATCTAGGATCCTTATCTGACACTATACTAGATGGTACCTCATGCAACCTCACTATCTCATCGTGGTAAAACTTAGCAAGTCTCTCTAAGGAATACTTAATGTTAATGGGTAGGAAATGAGCACTCTTAGTCAATCTATCCACAATAACCCATATCGAGTTATGTCCCCTAACGGTCCTAGGCAAAACAACTACAAAGTCCATAAAAATACTATCTCATTTCCACTCGGCTATACTTAAAGGTTGAAGTAACCCTGAAGGTCTCTGATGTTCTACTTTAGCCTTCTGACAAACTAAAAAAGCATTAACAAACTCAGTTATGTCCTTCTTCATCCCAGGCCACCAAAACATCTTCCTAAGGTCCTCATACATCTTAGTTGCTCCTAGATGAAAACTAAGCTTACTTCTATGGCCCTCTTCTAAAATCAAATGCCTAAGTGAAGGCTCACTTAGTGTATCAGGGTATTGTTAGATGATTTTTGGGTTAGCTATATATGCACAAAAATTGAATCAAAAAGGGACAATTATATTGCAAGATTGAATGAAGGAGTTGAATTTGCTCAATAGTTTGTATCAAAAAGTAAGTAGAAATGAGACTTAACACATATCTCATTGGGTGGATATTGTGTTATGGTGCTCCGAGGGCTCAATTTGTTGAAAATCCTTATTGGGAAGTTGACCCTTGAAGTAGATAACTATGTTGTTTCTCCTCTAGGGCTTTGTTGGTATCGTGTGTGGGCAAGGTCGATACACACATGTATGAAGTGACTACAATATAGGAGTCAGGTTGAGCTATACTAATTACAAGAGATCAATTCAGTAAAGTATGAAATTTTAAAAATTAGTTCCTAACTGAGTATTGGAAGGGCATAGTATTTAGAGGGTAATCGTTAGGCTAATCCCATAGAGGCTTGGTTAAGCTATCTAATGACCTGGTAGGCTAATACCTAGCTATTCCACCTTGACAATAGTACTAGACTTCCTTGTTTAAATGGCCTAACAAACCCAAAAAGATCACCCTATGTTATCGGTTCGATAAGGTCAAGCCACTTAAATTGCTCACCTTGTATTATCGGAGATCTCCTAGTTAAAATGCATAACGATGTATGTGGTTGTGTTAAAAATATTTTGTTGTTGTGATGATTAATCTGTGTTGAGAATATTGTGATGTTGATTTGATATTCTATGATGGTAAATCGAGTTATTGTGTTTATATGTGTTGTATATTGGGATGTCTTGCATTGTCAGTGTTGGAGATGAGATGATGATGATGTGATGTTCCAATGTTGTATATACATTTCTTTTATTCTAACTTACCCTTACATGTTTCCATGTGGTTTGAACTACAATGATCATACATGGTATGAAAGCATGATAGGAATAAGTTTATAATGTTGCAATAGAGGCTATATAGTGACTTTGGAGTTGGATTTCTTTTATGACTACCTAGTGTGGTAGATTTGTATAGATAGTTGTAGTTACTTGATCAACAACTTAATTATATATTTACATTTACTGGATTACTATGTGTATATTGTACATACTTATTTAGTTGTTTCATCTTTACATCTTTATGATATATTATATACTTTAGTATCTGTAAGTATATAATCATAAGTTATTTGTTGTGCGTTTTTAGTAACTATGTCACTTAGTGTAAGGATTAAGACGGGTTATTACATTTTACTTACAAATAAATATATAATGTGGATACTAACATATTAGTTTTCGTTACATAATTTAATGTTGTATAAAACAAATGTTATGTTAATGAACGTAGCTTAACATTTTATTTGATTTTTTCATTTAATGCAAATTTTTTATGTTATTTTTTTATCATTATGAAATATTATGATAATGAAAATGAGCACAGATCTAATCCTCATGCATTTATCTTTACTTTCACCACTAGTAAGTCCTCATTTATGGTGAATCTAATAAGTTTTTATTGTTTCACAAATTAATGAAAATTTATATATAGGACGTGTAAACTTAAAATTTTAATATATTAAAAATTATGTGTTTTTTAAATTAAAATAAAATCTTTATTTAGTTTATAATTAAAAATATGCTTTTTATATTAAAAAGTAATTATTATGACTACAGTTTTCAAACCACTCGAATAAACATTTTAAAAAATTACAAATCCTGATTTTTAAATTTTTAAGTAAACACAATAATCTTTTATTAAAGTCAATTTTTAAAAAATGGAAATATTTTTTTATGAAAAAAATTTAAAGTAAGTCTGTTACATTTTACTTTCTTTTGCTGATCCAATCAAAATGGGTATATTGGTTAGCAATATACCCCAAGCATGCATATATCATGGTGAGAGGTTTGTAATAACATTCATGGAAACAAAAGTGTGGAAATTATTATATGGGCCATTATAAAGGAAAAAGTATAGAAATTAAAGTTAATTATTTTTACCACTCATCTGTAACCTGGGAAATCATTAAGGTCAATGATTTGCAAGTGGGATCCCAATTCATTGACTTATGTGTACCAAATTCGTTGTTCCATGCAATCTTTAATCAACTATAGTCTACTCATGTGTTCAATATTTCAATTTTTTATACACACAAATCACTCCTTTTATTATTTTAATAATCTATTTTGATATATCTATTGTCCGCATGGAATAGAAAAGAATATCATGTTATCAACAAATCTATTGATGCCAATTGATTAATCTCTCTCTCTCTAGGCACTTTCCCAAACATGGTACCCACAATCAAAAAGCAGAAACTAACCACCGATAAAAAAGACAAATTTATTCTTAAAATAAGTCAAAAATAATTAAATTATATTTTTAATTCTCTATTTTTTAATTCATATATTATAAAAAATATTACATATGATATATATAAAAAAAATGTCACTATAAATATAATATATGCAAGTATATATCTATTTGACATATAGTTACATACAATTTTAATATACAATTTTAATGTTAATTTTGAATGAAATTTAACGACATATTTTATGTGTCATTATAGTTTATATTTCTATCTCATACTTTTTAACAATATACCAACATATTATACTTATTATATTGGTAAAAATAACTTTTAATGGCACATATTGTGTTACTATGGAGTGTGTGTCATTATATAATTTTTTTGTAATAAATGTTTAGTTCTTTATATTTAAACAAAGACATTTAGTCTTTGTAATTTTAAGAATAAACAATTTTGGTCATATAACTAATTTGACACTTGTTAACTATTAATTTTAATGTTGATCCATAATATACCATCACTTAAGTAATATGATATTTAATAATATAATATTTAGAGATAAAAAAAAAGTAAAAATATACAAGTAAAATTTAATAAAATAAAATAACACTCATTAAAATAAATATAAATATTTTTTATATTTTCTTAAATTTTTTATATTTAAATATCATATTACTTAAGTTATGATAAATCATAGGTTAATATTAAATTTTAATAATTAATAAATATCAAATTAATGATAAAATTGAAATTTTATATCTTTAAAAGTAAATAAACTAAATTTTTATATTTTAAAATTAAAGATAAAATTACATATTGACAAAAATAAATGAATCAAAATTATAATGTAATCTTAAAATTATAAATGAATGTATTTTAACTTGTTTATTTTGGTACAATTGTTTTCAAATAATGTTATTCAAAATAATAATGCGACTCACAATGGCTTTCATGATTTTGCCTCTCATATGTTTTAAGTAAAATATTTTTAAAATAGTTATAGGCACTCGCACCAACTTACATTAGGAATCTTAATTATTTCAGAATGCGTGTATGCTTCACAAAAGGAATCTAACTTCAATTCCTTAAATCAGCCTAATGTTAAAATAAAATAAAATAATAGCAAAGTACTATAGTTTATAAGCATTTCCAATGATAGGTTTTTATCTAGTACTTAAGTTTAAGTTCTTATTGTTTATAAGAAATCTGCATTGGAGCATGCTGGCATCACAAGTCAAATTGTTAAAATTTAAGCACCGTTACTTATATAAGAGAAGATTGTTTAAGAATAAAAAAATAATTTAATATTTCTTTCTTTTACCGATGCTAATAACTATAATAATTAAATTTTTTAAAATTTATTAAAAATGAAGTATGAGTGATTAAAAAGTAGAGGTGCTTATAAGCAACTTTTATTAGAGTAAAAATTATAAAAATGTAATATAAGTTGCTTATGAGTAACATGGCAGTGTGGGATCCATTTAAAGTGGATGAGAGTTGCTTATAAATAATTCTCATTGTAGATGCTCTTATGATGATATCTTAGTCATATAATACTTTCTCGCACTCATACATAATAAAATGACTTAATAATGTCTTTAGATCTTTAATTTATGTATATTTTAAATTTAAAATATGTGTTTTTAATTCTTAAAAATATAAAATTATTATTTTGATTTTTTAAATTTTAAAAAAATAATTCTGTAATTTAAAAAAATATTAATCACTCATAATCACTAATAACATAATTAATAGAGAGATCTTAAATTTCATGATTTTCAATTTCTTTATATATCCTAACAAGAGGGGGAAAAAGGTCCAATTTGGAAGCACGTAAAATATTTTCTAAACTCTTTAAAAAGTAATTTTATTCACGAAAAATATTTTTAAAAATAGAATTAATAGTTACCTAATTATTTATATTAGCTTATTAAGAAAATAATTCCTTTAAAAATATGTCTCATGGTGTGTTTGGATGGGAAATTTATATAGGGTAATTCATCTATTTGAAAATTTTCAAATTCTTTGAGATGAAATGTTTTGTTTGGATGAGAAATTTACAAAAAAATTAAAATTCAAGTATTTGTGAAATTTCTTAAAATAGTAGAATTTCAAATTCTTCCAAAAAAGTAAGAATTTGAAATTTCTCATATTTGTTTTTCTTGTTTCAGCTATATATTTTAACTTATCTCTTCATTCTTTTAATTATTGAATATTCAAAAATATTTTTAAAATTATTAAATATTATCTAATATTAATTTTTAAAATTATTAAATACTTAAAAATGGATTAATATTTATTTTTATAAAATTTAATTTAAAAGTCTCAACATATAAATATATTTTTAAAATCAATTTTACTATGGTGAAATCAAATTATCATATTCAACCTAACAATTTAAAATTTAAGAAATTTGAATTGACTTACCCAAACAAAATATTTTAAAAGTGATAGAAATTAAAATCAAAATAATTCAAATACCAATAATTTAAAATTCCTTGAATTTATAATTCCTCATCCAAGCACACTATCAACATATTCTAACTCAAATTTTCTCTCTTTCCTCGACATCATACTTCAAAGTGGATCTACACAGTTTAAAATGTACAATTTTATTTTAGGTTTCCTATTTATAGAGTATCAAGAAATTAATATGATTAAATTGTGAGAATTAAATAGAAAAAAAAATCAACTCGAAAAATTCCTTGAATAAAAGATTATGAGATATAGTTGGTTCGAAATATTTGGTGCATCTATATTTTACTTAATAAGAATGTTATCAAGAACTATTAATATTTATTAGACCAACTGATGTTAAATTTGGTTCTCAAATTTGATGTTCTTGAATTTAATATTTAAAAATTTAAAGGTAAAATTATCTAAAGAATATGTACAATAATATATTTTATTTAATAAAAATATTTAAAAAATTATAACCATTTGTTTGATCAAATTGATATTACATTTAGTCCTCAAATTTTAAAGTTGCAGGTTCAAGTCTTGTATTTGTAAGATTAATTAATTTTTAATATTTTTATTATTATTTAAAAATTAAATTGTAAAATTATTTAAAAAAATATGTACAACAAATCATACTATTATTTTATATATATATATATATATATATATATATATATATATATATATATATATTATAGAATAGGTTGCTCACGAGTTGGAACAATAATAATTAAAATGAATTAATTTTTCCTATTTTTTTCAATTCACAGCTTGAACCAACCTAACTTAATTAATAGGATTAATCGATAAATTATAGGTTAAAATTTGAATTCAAATTTCGTATATAAAAAAATATATAATTAAAAATTTCCCTAAAATGATTGAAGAAGTTTTTTTTTATGAAAATTAATTATTAATAAAATTAGTAAATATTTTATATTGATAATATAATGATAATAAAAAGGAAACCAGTGATGATTTAGTTCAGAATTTTCATATTGAGTAGCTAAGTTGAGCTGCGTGGTGCAGTGTCCTAGTAATGTGTGCAAGGTGTTGGCTAAGGTGAGGTTGAATTGAAGCAATGAGAGAAAAATAAATTGAAATTTTTCATTTTTTTAATGTTTAGAGAAAAATAAACAATATTCCTATATTTTTATATTATACTTGCTTCTTTGTTTCATATGCAATTATATTGATTTTTTTTTTTTACTTTTTTAAATACTTTGGTGCTTCACGTATACAATTCAGTATCTAATTAAGATTATCAATAAAATATAAGATGGATATTAAATGCTTGAAGTAAATGAAAGGATCTCTCAACCTAATATCTCATTATTGATGTATAAATATATAATTAAAGTGTTCTCTATTGGCATTCCAATAGGGGGGAGAGAATTGCGAAATAACATCATCTTCATTAATTTCTATTCCCTAAAATTTTTAGAGAGACCAAAATAATATTGTTTAGTTTATATAATTAAAAAATTATGTAATTAAATTATTAAAATTTTATTAGATAAAATAAATTAATTATGAACAATTAATCAATAATTGATTTTTTCATTAGTTAATAAAAACTACTAATAATTTTATAAAAATAAATTGGTAATATTAGATGTAAAAAAGAAAGTGTGATAGGTTATTCACTTATTTTTGTCTTTCTTGGTGTGAATTTCCATAAGAGTTAACATAAAATCATAAATAAAAGTTACTTTTAATTTTATCATTTTCCTTTATCTCTAAGGAGGAGAGATTCATTTACTCTAAGAGTAAGTTTATCTAGACTTACTCCATTTAATAACTTATGTTTTACATCAAATTTCAATGATTCAACTGTTCAATTAAAAGTTCTTAATGCATAGATAAAGTCAGCAAATTTTTAAAAAATTTAAAAATCATTTGATACTTCATTTCATTAATTCAAATTGACGAATAATCATAAAATTATTTTATACACTAATTTGAATTAATGAAATAAAGTATCAAATAATTTTCAATTTTTTAAAAAACTTATAGATTTGATCTATGCATTAAGAACTTTAAATTGAACGATTGAATTGTTGAAATTTGATATAGTATATGAGTTATTGAACGAAGTAAGTCTAGATAGACTTACTCATGGAGTAAACAGATCCCTCCTCATCTCTAATTTCTTTGATTTTCTTTCTATTTTTAAATTATGACCTATCTTATTTTATTGAAGTCTCGCTATCAAATCATGAGCTTTCAATTTTTTTTTCATTAATTTCTTTGTAATATATCACTATTACTGATCCATTTTTTTTTATATAATAATTTTTAAACTCATAATTTCGTACGAATATATCATATATTTAATCATTTTTTATGCAACTGGATGTTTAACTATTGTATGTTTATGTTTTTAAGTTTAAAAAATTAGAATATAAATAATATTCAAATATTGATAAAAATATTATTTTTTAACTTGTTCCAAAGCATTAAAAAAAATTCAAAGCTGATCCTTGGTAGCCATCTATCTTGATGAAATGTTTATTGCTTTACTAAAATATACTCAATTCTATATGATTCATATGTCACTATATTAAATTTTTGTTTATAAATTTTAAATACATAGATGCTTCACTTATAACTTTCATTATCCCATATAATATATATATATATATATATATATATATATATATATATATATATATATATATATATATATATATATATGATACATACCAAATACATGAAGCAAATGAAATAATTTCTCTCAACCTAATCCCCCATTATTGACATATATAAATAAAACACAAATATTGTTTATTGACATTTCATCAAGATAGAGGGAGAGAATTGTGAAATGACATCATCTTCACAAAGCTTAATTGCTTCCTCTTCCCTAAGTGTCACCATGGCCACCCTGCTTAAGGGACCCTCCCCTTGTTTGCCAGGGAGAATCAAAACTTGCCCTTCTCCCAAAACAGGTTCCACATAATATGAAACATGAATGGGTTTGAACCAATCTTGAAACACAGCTAAATAAGGGTCCACACCCTCTAAGCTAGCACAAACCAAATCGTGACCGTTCATCATGGTAAGTGAACTTGTATCATTGTTTTCTAGCCACTCGATTAGATCCATGATTCCCTCACTATTCATCTTAGTCACAACATCACTTATGGCTTTAACAACTTGTGGAAATTTGTTACCTTCTACATGCACCTTATTATACACCATGCAATTTCCAAAGAATCCATAATCTAGGCCTAACACTTTTCTCATGTCCAAACATATGGACATGTCAACAAGCCCATTTCCCAATCCCTTGATTTTGCTCAAAGAGACCCAAAACAATGTTGTTAGTGCCTCAAATGGTGTTATTGGGCCATTGGGTTGGACCATGGACATGCAAGCCTGGACCATGTGGTCTGAGAAGCCCAGGGAAATGGTAGTGTACCTTACATCTTTCAAAGCAATGGGTTTCTCAATTAAGGATTTGTAGTGATGTATTAATTCCATGTGGGGGTGATGATTAGGGTTTCTATTTCTTGGTCTTGGAGGAGGTAAAGGGTGGAATAGTGGAGGAGTAATCATTTTGTTGCACAATGAAATGTCAGCCCAAGCTTTCATGAATGTGGTTGCACATGTGGAATCTGCCAAGAGATGAATGCAACTAAGACCAATTGCTAGTCCACCTTCTTCAAATTCAGTCAACTGAAATTAAGATTAAAATTCCAAATGAACTATTTTTATTATTATTAAAAATAACAATGACAATAATAAGATTAAAATCAACCAATTTGAAATGAAGAAGACTAATTTAGCTATTTATTTATTATTACAAACTCGTTCATTTTTTAATCTTTAATTTCTTACTATAGTCATGTAGCAATTATCTTTTTCAATGACACAAAAGAAAACATAATACACTCCCTAATACACTCAAGTTTTTTTTACTTGATATACTTTTTATAATTTAAAAAAAGTTAAAAAAAATAAAACTTATTAACGCCTATTTAAATAAATTTCTTCATATATATTTATTAAAAATAAAATAAATTAAACTTTTCTCATAAATTAAAATAAACTTATATACTTAAAAGTTATCTCATCCAATTTTGCTAAAAGTTGATAAGTTGATTTCAATTTATAAGAGGCGTTTAATTGAATTTACCTACTTATTTCATTTTTCTACAAGTATTTATGAATAAAAAAAAACACTTAAATTTTAAATGAAATTCATACTATTTAATGAGCAACAACAATCAGAGAACTGTTAAATAATATTAACTAAAATTCAAATATAAAATGTTATAAAGCAACGTATTAATGTCATTGGTTAAAATTTAAATTAAAAAAATAGTGAACCCTGGAAATAGACAAAAGTTACAGTGCAAGAGTTACTATATATAAATTTAGAATGCTTTTATCAATGACTAATTTGTACATCTAGTAATTCTCCGATAACTAACCTTATTTCACTAAGTCCCCACCCCACTAGGCACAATATTAAATGAAATCAAACATAAATTTTAAATAATAAAATACGTGATTAGCAATTTTTAAAAAAATAAAATTATTACATAATTCAGAACTAATACACATTTATAATTTTAACCAATCATTGTGTAACATACATAAAAAAAGAAAACTTAATTTAATAACATGTTATGTAAAAATTATGAACACCATAACCATATCTTATAATGTATCATTTAAAAACCCTAACCTGGACATAAAAGGTGGACCAATAGTAAGGCTTATGAAACATTTCCTCCCAATGCACAAGTTGGAGTTCCTTTTCCCTATCAAGGTTTGTTAGCCACCCTTCCACACTCCCCTTGGCTTTGGCCTCCACCATTCTAACCCCAGCATCATTGCACTTGATCTTCCAATGCCCTCTCTCATCATCTCTTACCAACCTTCCACTCACTATGGGAAAATGGGTGAGCATCTCTGACAAGCTCTCTCTCAACTTCTTGGTCACTCCTCCAACTTCAACTTCTCTTGATGTTTGGTAATAGTACACCATCCTTATGTGGTTCTTCTCCATGTGATGGTCCAAAACTGATAAGGGGAAGAACCTTCCTGGCTCCACTGCCTTGGTGCTCACCACGGTTCTTTTGCAAATATAACTTACTTCTGTTGCCATTTTCTATTAATGCTACTATATTATGGTAATGATGTTTATGTGGGTTTTATACATGTGTTGGTTTTAGGCACAGCATTATATTAGTGAAAATGAAATGAAAAGGTGCATGTAGTTAATCGTTTTCCTAGGGAAACAAAATTTTCATGTGTGCCATGAAAAGCAACACATCAATACATGAGGAAATGATATTTTCATGATCCATGAATGTTGGCATAATTGGGGTTTACAACATATGCGTGCAATTGGAAATATGATGTGTTGAATGTATGATTTTAAATAATTGTATCACTACAATAAATACTTTCATATTCCTTTCATTTTATATAGAGATTAAAAAGAATAATAAATATATCACTTTTAATACAATTTTACTAAAATAATTTATTTTTTCAATAAATGCATTAATTTGAATCATGGTGGTTGAATAATTTATCAAGAGACAAATTAAAAAAAGTTAATTAATATTACATTAAAATGTGAAAATATTATTCATTTTAAGACATTTTTTAAATACTAAAACAATCATTGAGATATAGAGGGAATGCATAATTGTAAGTATTTATGAAGAGATACAGCCTTTAAAAGTTAGTGAGATTTATAGCTCATCAACATTTATTTATATCTATTATAAAAAGGATATTAGGATATATAATTATTTTTTATCTCCACTTTAGTGGGTTATTATACCCCTCAAATATAAAAGAAAAAAATCTTCATATATTTTTCTTTTTCTGAATAACTATCCGTAACCTTCTAATATTTGTCTATATATATAATTACTAGAGATACGAAGTGTTTCGACTCCTCTAGTAATAATAATTAGAATAAATTACACAAGTTCTACAAAATTGCACTAACATCCCTTATTTTTTTCTACCCCTATAATAATCTCCCTTAATTGTGTGAAAAATATTACACAAGAACTTCTTATACATTACCTTAATTTTCCTTACTTATTTGAAAAATTACATTGTGACCACTTATAAAGGAGACTATTGTAAATCTTAAAATAAACAAAGGATGTTAATACAATTTTATAAAACTTCAGTGTAAGTGTAATTTATTCTATTAATTATATTAAAAATTTTAGTTGATTGATACTTTTTATATTCACATTACATAGTTATTAAACTCTTGTAATTTTATTATAAAATTAAAATTATTTTTCTTGAAAATATGCCTTATTATATATGTTAATTATTTAAAATATATATAGAGAGAGAATGTCGATAAATTATTAAGGAATTAAAAGTGATTTTTTTAAGTGAAAGTATTAGTAATGCAATTTGATTATGCTTTCCAATTTATATCCATCATAGTTTTTAATGAAAGTTTTTTTTATTGATTGATTCATTAATCACAATTCTAAGAAACTAATTAATAAATTTTAAAAAAGTAAATATTAATTATTTGAATTTATTAAATGATAAATATTTTTTTTAAAATGTAGACCTTTTTTTTTTTACAATTATTTCTTTTAGTTAACATCTTATTTTATTTTATAATACGGCAGATAATTTTTCTTAAATTCTCCATATAGAATAATTTATTCTTAAATGATGACTATTTAATGCGTAATTTCCTTATAAATATGTTATTCTCACGTTGCATCAACCACTATACTATAATAAATGTATAATTTAGTTTTTACAATGGCATATATAGATATATTTTTAAAAGTTTAGTGTCAATTAAATATTTCTAAATAACTAAGCTTTTCATATCTAACACTATTTAAAAATTTTAAATACATTCAATTTTAGTAAAACCAAATAATAAGACTTTGATTGCATAACATGCATATAATCTTTCATTTAACCGAATATTTTTACTTTTGTCATGTAATTATTTCTTGTAAGATGATTATTAGTATTTTTTTTTTAACAAGTTTATATATTAGACATTAATATTGTATTTTCATTATCACAATAATGTTGTATGTTGTGGTATAGGAATTAAAATAATTGATAAAATATGTACATGAACTAACTTTATGTGATTTCATAATAGAATTTTCATTATCAAAGATTCGTGTATAAAATAATATTATTAATATATATATTAATTATAATAAAATATTAAATCCATTATTATATATATTAATTTATAAATGTTATATAATAAAAATATATAAAAATAGTGAAACTAAATTCACCCAAAAAGTGTATTATTAACAAGTTAGGATCATTGCTAGACGAATAATAATGTTATACCTTTTAATAATATTATTATCTCTTTGTATTAATTATTTTTTATTTCAAAAAATAATATTAAATAAGAATAATAATGTACTTAATATATATATATATATATATATATATATATATATACTTTTTATTATTTGTGTATAATAAAAATTGATTAATTATTGTTTTAGTTCTAGGACAAATTTCATTTTCACACCTAAAATAAATCATCTCCTACAAGCCTCTCATTTATGAAAATGTGTTGCATATGATTCGTATCTTTCATAAGATCTTATTTACTTTTGATCTAATAAAAAAATGATATATTGTAAATAAAAGTAGAAAAGAAGCATGAAGCATGATAGATGTAATTTAAAGTAATTTTAATAAAATAAATTTAAAATTAAATACACAAATTATGTAAATATAAAAGAAACAATGTTAAAAAAAATTAACGATAGAAACTAAAATATTACAAAACTGCAAGTTTAAAGACTAAAAAATTAATTTTAAACTACATAGACCGAAGAATTAAAAAGGATAAATATAAAAACTAAAAAAATTTATTTTTAACTATAGGAAAAGAAAATATTTTAACCTTACATATAATATATTTTTATAAATGAACAACAAAATAAAATTAATTTTGATTTGAGGGACTGAGAATAATATTATCCTTTTTAATTTATATAGAAACTAAAAACAATAGGAAAAAAATTAGATTCTACGACTATTAAACTTCTACACGATCTTAATCATCTAATGAAAACAAAGGCCAACAGATTTAGGTTCATGATATATATACCTCCATTTTTTTATAAGAACATCTCTTTCTTTTAAAAAAATTATAAAATATTATAATTTTTTTAAAAAAATTTAATTTTATACTTTTAAATTTCAATTTGTTACTTTAATCTTCTTATTCACACACTTTTTTTTTTCTCTTTCAATTTTCACATGTTATCAAAATAAGTGGAGTGAAGGAAAAATAAGAGAGTGCATGTAAAAATTAAAAAAAAAAAAAGAAAGATATGTGAAAAAAAAGTACTAAATTAAATGTTGTAGATATAAAATTAAAAAATTTAAAACAAAAAATTAAGAATATTTTAAAATTTTAATTATTTGTTTTTAAAGGATGTGTACTTTTAGAAAAAAGGAGGTGTAAATATCAAGAACCTTTATTTCGTTCACACCCAGCAAGATCCATCCAATGTTAGTTGGGCCTGGGCCTGCATTTGGGCCTGGGCCTGCATTTGGGCCTCCAGTATCACTAAACCGAATATATATAACCATTCACCTCCTCCTAAACGACGCGCGTTTTGAACGCAAGTTTGTCAATCCGTAATGTTTTGTTTTTATTTTCCGATTCAATAATTTGGCAGCAATTAAACGGCAGTGCGTTTCGTTCCTTCTCTCTGTCTGGTTAACAGAGCAACCTGAGATCCAATCACGTTCATTCATTTCATTCTTTTGCACCGTTCGCAACACGAAGAAAGAACGAACACTATGTCTGCGACGATGGTGGCGCATTCGAGTTCTTGGGCCAGAGCGCTCGTCGCGATCTCGCCCTACACCTTCTCCGCCATCGGCATCGCCGTCGCAATCGGCGTCTCCGTCCTCGGCGCCGCCTGGTAAGCCTTCGATCTCCGTTTTCCGTTTCCTTTTCCGATACCGGTATTCTCACGTGCGAGTTCGCTTCGGTGACACGTGCAGGGGGATTTACATCACCGGTAGTAGCTTGATCGGCGCTGCAATTAAGGCTCCTCGAATCACTTCCAAAAATCTCATTAGGTAAAATTAATAGTGTTATTTTTTTTATTTTTGCACGGTTTATGTTTTTCTTTTCGCGTTTAAAATCGGAGTCTGTATTTGTATTTATATTTAATTTAGGTTTTTTATTGTTCTTTCTTTTCAGTAATTTTTGTTGTACTGTATGAGGTTGGTGAGAAATTTTACGTTGTTTATGTTGATTTGACGTTGGTTTCTGTAGGGATATGTTAGATGTGTTTGGTTAGAGAGGATAGTTAGTTTGCTTCGGTTGAGGATTGGAAGTTGGAGATGAGTTTTTAGTTTAGTTATGCCTTGAAGTCCAAATTCTAAGACCAGCTTTGTAATAAGTTTTGCCATGAATGATACTCTAGTGTGTTATCACCGATTTGATCATAATTTTGGTGGTGGCATATCCTCAACTTAGAGTCGGCATCATCCTTCTTCGAATTACGTTTTTCCACCGCATGATTATCTTCAGTTCCATTCCGGCACTACCTTGACTTAATCAATTTCAATCTCCAATGAAGAATTAATACAGAGGATCTAATCCTCAAGTTCTATTTCTCATTATACAAGCATGGCCCATACTGAAGTTGGTCTTTTAGTTCCAGCTTTGTTTGTTTATTGCGACAATCAAAGTGAAGCCAAATAATGTCATAATCTTGTGCTATATGCCCACACTAGGAACATAGAATTAGACATCCCTTTTGTTCGTGAAACTGAAAAGATGTGGAACAAGTCTCTGGTTGTCTCTCATGTCCTTGCTGCAGATCAAGTTAATGATGTGCTCACCAAGTCACTCTCAGCTCAGATTTCAGCTTCTTGGAGGCAAAGTCAGTGTGCTTCCTTCCACATGCAACAGGCATGCTTCCACTCTTGAGTAAACCATGAGAGATCTCCCAGGATTTGTGAGCTGTTGTAATGATGAAAGTGAAATAACTAAATAATGGAATTTTATTGCAATTTTCTCTCGATCCAGGATCTATATTTTGATCTTAGAGACAAAGTTCTGGTGAGAATTACAAAAGTCTCTCTCCCTTGTTTGCTCCCCCCTCTTCCTTCCTCAAACTCTGTCATATCATGCACTCTCCACCTCATTTCCATTCTCTTATTTCACTCTTTTTCCCAGCTACTTCAATTAGAGGCCCCATTTCCCCTCGTTATACCAACTCGTTCAGTTAGAGAGGTCACTAACTATTAACTGCATTAACAGAAACTATCACAGGCTTTGTACTTCTTTCTTCACCTCTATTTCACCTAAATACACTTAAGTGGGGGATTATTAACACTCACCACTGCTAAAACTGAATTATATTAAAACGGACTCTAAAGTATCTCTTAACTGAGGAAGGGGAGTGTTATTTATAGAAAAATAGTTGGGGGGAGGGGCAGTGTATTTATGCATTTCTCAAAGGAGAGTGTAATTTACCCTCTAGAATTTTAATGAAGCACCCTGAATACATATTTATAAAGATCAGATGGTACTTACCGTATCTTCTCCAGATATCACACGTCTTTTTCAGTTCCTGCAGTCACTACTCCACCTTCAGAAGCATCTGAGTTGCCTTTGCCATTTCTTTTATTTTCTGCATCGTGAACTAGTAAGTTGGAAAAGCATTAACGGATTCATAAGTTGTTACCCCTCTGTTTTGTGACATATTAACCCCAAGGATGGAAATTATATGACAGAGACAACAGCAGATTGTTGAACAGATTATGAAGGGCATAGCATGACCAATACAGCTAAATGCAAGAAACACTATATATAACCTGCCAAGAGAAATGAAGCAGGTATAATTTCAAGATTCTGAAAAATCAGAAGATTAACTGCAAGAAAGAAAGAGTATACCTGTACAAGTTAGGATCTTTATCTGCAGATGAATGTCCCCCAAAGATCCATACATTTCCAACAACAAACCGCACAGCAAAATCCCAATCTAAAGATATTTTGAAGTATTCCACTAGTGTCTTCATTCTGTGGTGCAATGAACAAGGGGGGCTTAGCAGCTTTATAAGATATTACAAATTTCAATACTTGGAAGTTGAAACAATGAATGAGACAATACATTAAAAATTCAAATCTTAAACCTTAATGCAACAAAATATGAATGCACATTAACTTACTATTACTCAAAAGACCGAAGAAATAATTTTGACACATTCATTCACCACTAATAGTTGCAAAATTCAAACTTTTGATTACACCAAAAACAGTGACACAATGCACAACAATGTCAATACGACCATATTTTTATCAGCAGTTGAAGGATGATTGCACATTTATATATGTTTTACATTAAACTGAGACAAAGATCAGTGAAGATTCAAAGCATAGTTCAAAGAAATCCATGGTTCCCATAGTTTCATTGGCTTGAAAGGGATGTAACACTAGAAAAAGACATGGAGGCATAGGCTTGTTAGTTGATGTTAAGAGGAGAGGATTGGGCAGATTTGTGTTATTATTAGAGCTTGCAAATTGCAATTGCATAGTAGTGGTTCACAATTTTCACACACGCACAAAATCAAGGTTGTCAAACTCGAGAGTCTACACAAACTCGTGGAGCTCTCGTAGACTCGACTCGTAGACTCGTAAGAATCTACCTAATAGTAAAAGATATTAAAAAACATAAACACACACAATATGATATTACTATTTTAACATTCTAAGTCTGAAATAAGTCAAATAACAACAATAAAATGTCATAATACAAATCTTAACCATACATGAACAACCAAAAGTCGAAAACACATAAGTCCACAAATCAAAAATTTTCATAATTAGAATTTTAACTTCTTCCAGTACCACTGCACATGGTTCAGAATCTTCTCTAGTGCCAGCAAGGTGACGCTTAAATCTAAAAATTCCCCCACTGACAGTTTTTGTGCAATAGTTGCACTTCACCTTTTTTCCATTGCCTAGAACATCTGTCCCATGCTTCCAACCCATGTCAGTCCTATTTCCAAGGGCATTTTTCCTTGCTCTGGAAGAAGAAATTGCATTGCTTGAAGACTTTGAGCCACCACCGGTTTCAGACATCTTGCAATTATAGGAGTAAGAGACTAAGTATGTAAATTGTGAATAACACCAACAAACCAAAAAATCAAAAAATGTTAAGAGTCAGAACTGAGAACTAACACTCACGATGACACTGGAAGCTGCAATGAGGCGTTCGTATGCGGCAGAAGATGCGGCGGAGGGAGAGAAAACAGACTCGCGTCCTTCCCAGATGCACGTTCGTATGCGGTGGCGTTCGATTGCGGCACCGTTCGTAGCGGCGGAGACGTGCGTTTGCAGCGGCGGAGACGCGCATTCGTAGCGGCGGAGACGTGCGTTCGTAGCGGCGGAGACGCGCGTTCGTAGCGGCGGAGACGCGCGTTCGCAGCGGCGGAGATGCGCGTTCGTTGAGGCGGAGCTGCGCGTTTGTTGCTGCAGAGATGGGTGTTCCAATGGTGCGGAGGGAGACTCAAAAATGTGAGAATGGTGAAGGAAGCTCGCGCGCAGGGAAAATGGTTTTCTCACTAACTAACCCTAGGCAAAAACGACGTCGTTTTGGGCCATTTAGGGCTAAAAAAAAAAACGTACCCAGACTCGTGGACTCGGGCTTAGACTCGCGATTCTGACCGAGTCTACCCGAGTCTACCCAAAAACGAGTCTATTCGCGAGTCAACTCGTTTTGTTACCCTGGACTCGTAGACTCGTACGAGTTGACTCGCGAGTTTGACAACCATGCACAAAATATAAAAAAAAAAAAAGGTGGTGTTAATTTTAATATGTTTTGCTTGCTTACCCCAGTTTTTTTTTTTTTTTTTTTTTTTTTTAATTCTTCTGAAGGGTTGTGTTCTTTTCTTCTGAAAGGAAATAAGAAAGGTATGATAAAATAGTCTTTGATGATGAATCAAACTAGAACTGCTCTTTTGTCAATTATGATACCTATGATTTTAGCTGTAAGTGTGATGTGATTTTACTATCGTTTGGGCATTATTTTTTGGCTAATATTTAATGATAATCTTTCTTCATCATGTGTAGTAAGTGATCATACAATCCGAAGCTAGTGGTTGTTCATTTTAGCCATAAAACCTTCGGGGCTATTGCTGATACTTTTGTCGCTTTCTTCATAGTGCACGATTTGTCTCAAGTATGGTAGAGCTTTTAGTTTTATAAGCTCTGTCAACAATATTTGATTGTAAGCTGTTTTGAATGCACAATAAACTAATCCAAACATACTTGATCATATAATAATGATTCATTGACTCAACTTAAATGGTAAAATAACATTGGTACACCCTGATTTTAATGAGAACTTCAAAATCGTCATTTTGAATGTCTGATCTTAAGATTGTTATGTTTGTGTTGTGAACGTTAATGTTTTTTTTTGCATGTATTATCTGCATAAAATATCCTGGCATAGCTGATATAGTTCCAAATTTCGAGTATAAACATTTGTGCCATCTTGACAATATGGTTCTTGATGTTTGCGGTATTTCAGTGTAATCTTCTGTGAAGCTGTTGCTATATATGGTGTTATTGTGGCTATTATTCTTCAAACAAAATTAGAAAGTGTTCCTACAGCAAGTATCTATGCACCAGAGTCTCTGAGGGCTGGATATGCAATCTTTGCTTCAGGACTAATAGTGGGCTTCGCAAATCTTGTTTGTGGGTGTGTATTCTTTTTTACCTACCTCTCGTGACTTTGCAGGAAATTCTCCTGATGAATGCACGGGGCAAATTTTTCCATCCTGCTATTAACATATTAAACTTTTTTTCCTCTGGCAGGTTGTGTGTAGGAATAATTGGAAGCAGCTGTGCATTGTCTGATGCCCAGAACTCTTCCCTCTTTGTGAAAATTCTTGTGATTGAGATCTTTGGTAGCGCACTTGGGCTATTTGGAGTTATTGTTGGAATTATTATGTCAGCTCAAGCAACATGGCCATCAAAAGTTTAGTTTCCCTTGTATCAGAATGTGGTGTGGGAATGCAATTATGGTAGAGCGCCATGTATCTTGTGTACTGCCAGGGATTAAAATTTTCTGTTTCCTGTTGGTAGAAATGTAAAATCCAGCGTAATAGCTTGCCTCCATTACTACTTTAGGCTGTATTATTTACCAATGAGTTGTTAGAAGGTCTTGTGTATCATCAGATATATCGCTCTGTTGGTTGAATTTCAATATTTTTGGACGACTAAATCTTTCATTAATTAATAAGAAAAGTGAATTTATTTGGGCTTGTGAATAAAGTCAACAAGCAGTTTTGTGGAATTGTGGGGTCTCTATTTGGTTCCTCAGATGTGCCAGTGAAGCTCGTTTCTTCTGATGTGTAAGAACAACGTTCATGTTTAATATTGGGATTGAAATGCATTTGTGTTTAACAGGGATGTGTATGAGATCAATACGATGTTGGGACGTGTAAAAAAAGCACAAAGTTTTCTTCAATTGAACTTAAGTATTCGTGTATTTATCGTAACTCTTCATTTGTTAGGGCAAGTTTAATGGTTTGCGCCATACTAATTTGATAGAATGGCATCTGAAAAGTTTGCATTGATTAATAATTATTGTCTCATTAAAGTAAACCTTTATTTTCCTATGTATGGATACTCTTATTTTATGGAAAAAAAGTTATGATAACTTAATGTATTTAAACCGTTGGATTTGTAATAATAAATTAGATTGTGGCATGTGTATATTTAAGTTAAAATATTTATTGTACATGTGTCACAATCTGATTTATTTTTATAAATTTAATGATTTAAATGTATTAAGTTATTGTAATTTTCATATTTCAAACCTAGAGAATCTAAATCCGTTGTTTTTCTCTCTGCTGGCACAGCGTTATTTAATGAACAATTTGAAATTTTTTTTTAAATATAAGTTTCACCAATCGTTAATATGCGATTGGTTTTTGTTTTGCAACTCAAGCGGAAGAAATAGTTTCAGAAAGGTTGTTATTACGAGTGTTCGTCTGAACATATTGTTCCCAATAATGATTTTCTGAATAATATTATTAAATGACAATTAACCGCCCTTAGATATATAATTTAGGCTGTAGTAAACTTCAATTATTGGTTTATTTTTAAAATGTTAATACTCTTTTATGAGTCTTATGATTAAAAGGTAATTAAGGGTCCTTTGGTTTAAAGCGGGAAAAAGATAAAAGGGATTTTAATGGAGAGGAAGGAAGGAGAATAGAGGAAATGGAAGAAATTAGAAAGTTTATTTGGTTGGTTGAGAGGAGAGGAGAGGAGAAGGAGAGGTAATAATTCTTTATTGTTTGGTTCACAGGAGATGGGAAAGAATTTTAAAAATTAATTTATTTTTATATTTTTATAATTTTAAATTTAATAATATAAATAAAGATATTTTGGATATTATATTAAAATGTTTTAAAATTATCTCTCTTTAGAACCCCTCAATAATGGAGGTAAGTTAAAATTGGGTCATGAAAGATTTTATCCCCTTTTCTACTCCTCTTTAAAAATTGAACCAAATAAGAAAATTTTTTAAAAATCTCTTCTCTCCATTCTCCTTCCACGAAATAAACAATGAACAGTTTTAGTACTAATTTAGATTTAGTTGCATATCCGAGTATTAATTTAGTTGTCTTTACACCTAATGAACTAATTTCGATAGAACTGGAGCATATAATGAGATCTACATGCAAAGAGCAGTTTTAGTAATATAATCTTTAACGCATTCTTTTTAATATCCTCTACAAACAGCTTAAGATCTTTCTTTCCTTAAGATCTGGTGTCACATGTTAGGTTGAATTGGAGAGAAATACCCATCATAATGATGCCATCAACAAATACAGTATCAATTAAACAGTTTAAGAAAATGTTAAGCATTACATACTTGAACCAAATCAAAGAATGATCCAGAGTGCTTTAATCTTTCAATTCCAGCAAACTATGGGGCAGAAATGTAGTGGTACTAGTGAAGCTATGTATTGAATGGTGTCATGATAAAATTGTGAGGGATAAGAATCTCGTACATAACCTCAATTCCATAATCTTAATATTGCTGATCATTATACTTCCATAATCAACTTTGTTAAGAAGATAAGAATTTTTTTGTTTTATATTTTGCATGCGGGTACTCCACTGTTGGTTCTATTTTAAAAGTAGTAATTTTCTGCTTTTGTTTTGAAAATTAAATGCATTTTGTTCTTTATGAATAAATCTTGTGATGAGATGCCAAATAAATTTCCTTTGGTAATAAAATTATTTCTAGGTACCAAAATAAAGTTTGGAGCTTAAAGGCAACACATCAGTCATAGGAATCACTTTATCAGTGTGCAAATAGTTGCATTGATAGTAAGTAAGAAATGTATTTTCAATGCAGTGCTAAAATTTACGACTATAGGCAATCAACTTGGGGAAGAATTGAAGCAAGTATCGAAGGCACATCATTGAAAAAAGGAGTGTTGCTTTGTAGAAGTTCCTCACAGTCCTCTTTCTTGGCTGATTTGGGGTTAAGGGGTTCTCTATCAGGCACAACCAAACCTTGTTTTATACGACCTAGACGCCTTGCATGAAGAACTTGCTTTGAAGTTTCTGGTAGTCTAATGAACTGATATTCTTCCAAAGCTGATCTCACTTTTTCTGCTCCAAACTTCTCAAGGCATTTGCCTAACACTGCTGCATCTAATATTGACATGTTTGTGCTTCTAAGGCAGTGAGGAGTTGTAGGGTGAGCTGCATCTCCTACCAATACCACATTGTCCCAAAATATCTTCTCTAAAGGATCACTATCATATATGAAATTTAAGAAAGGGTCCCTTGTTTCTTTTATGACCTTTACCAACTCAGGAATCCAAACTTTTTCTGCTTCTTGGTGCATCTTTTGGATCATGTCACTGTTTACTTTCATTGTCACTGATGTTCCCTGAAAAAAAAAAAATGCCCCCTAATATCAAAATATAATCAGCACTAGATGATGTGGCAACAAAAGGAATGATGAATACCCTCTAGATTTGAGATCGAGCGTCTTTTTGGACAAACTTCTCTAGAAGCACTTTTAAGAGAGATAAAACAAAGAAAAAATGAAATAAATTTCTTCATGAACTAAACCTAGTTTATGCATAAACTAATTAGTAGAAGTTTACTCCTATAAGCTTCCCCAATATCTTATTTTTAACTTGTTCATAAACTAGTTTTAGCTTATGAAGAAACTTATTTCAATTTTTTTTCCTATTTTTTCCTCCTAAAAGTACTGATAGAGAAGTTTAGAAATATGTTTTGAGGAGCAAAATGACATAAAAATAAAACATCACGAATATTATCAATGAAGGGTATCTCAAAATAAAAGTATAGGATGAGAGGAAAAAAGTTACCTTGACTTCAGGCTCTGGCTGATTCACATACCAAATCCAATTGAGCTTTTTGTTCAGCAGCTCATACAACACACTGTGTGTACCTGAGGCCAAGTCAAAGTACAAGCATTTTCCTAGATCAGGATATGCCTTTCTCATACCAATAATGGTTTCTGAATTCTCAATTTTTGAAAAATCAAGAACCCCTCTCCATGCACAATAGCCTGAATATCTGTAAAAAATACTAGAGCTTTAGAGGACCTTTTTCAGATTGAAGGATTGAGAAAAAAACAATGTTAGCTACATTTTGAAATACAAACCTGAGTTTAAAATGAGGGAGATATTTGTGGCGGATGGAAGAGAGACAACCATCTGCTGCAACAAGCAAATCCCCTACTATCTCTATAACCTTGCCACTTTCTAGAACCTCAGCCTTTACTATGACAGAACCCTTATCATCAGCAACATGGAAAGAGAGAAAAAGGTGACCCCATAAAAATACATTTGATGGCAATGCATTGTACAAAAGGCCATGAAGATCAGCCCAATGTGCTGCTCTGAAATTAAAACTCTCATCTCTTGTCAATGTGCAGCTAACCTTCTTCTCACTATCAGTTGCATGGTTCTGCCAAGGTAAAATAATAACAAGTCCCTTTTTTGGTGAGAAAAACCATGGTAGTTGAATCGGGATATAATTTTGTGCATCTGAAAGCCTATTTTCTGAATCATTAATTGGTGCATCAGAAAGCTTATTTTCTGAATCATGAATTGAATCGTAATGTGAGTTAGAAGATTCATAATAATAATAAAAAAAATAATATATATATATATATGACATATAAGAAGTGTTCCTTCAGTTCCTTTTCATTTAACAACTTAAGCTTATATGACTTTTCATTTTTCACGAGAATTGGTGAAAGAAAGGTAAAATAATAATAATAATAATAATAATAATAATAATAATAATAATAATAATGAATCATATGATTCGTATCATTGATGCGAAATTACATAGATTCATTCATGTATCTTAAGATACAAAATTATTGATCTTGAGACACGAATTGGTAGGTTGTTAAATTAATAATAAGATTTTCTGATAACTACAAGGAAAACTACAGCTTCTCTTAGGTTTTCTGCTTCAGCCATACATCAAGATTTAAAGGGCTCCTTTCATTGGCTTATCCTTGGAAAATTCCTTAGCAAAACGTACTAGCGCTCATTCAGAGAAACACATGATCAAGTTAATTTCATCATTCTCTTGTTCCTTGATCTGTTAAATGGCATGTGTGGAGAACAATATCCACTTCAGATCATCAACAAATCTTTATCAGAATTTAGAGAGACTAGTTGAATTAATTTAATATTTGGCAAGATAATTACATATACCTGAGAAACTCAAGCTGATCACTCATAATTAAAACATAGCTTAGGGACTCCACACTCTAGCATAAAAAATGAGTAAGAGAATACCTTACCTAGAGACAATGAGACAGCTTTAAAGAAGAAAAAAAGGACAATCTTTTTTTTAAAAAAATAGAAAATTAAGGGTGGATGTTGTTGGAAATATTTTGTAAAAAACATAGAAATATTGAACCTCGCAAAGAAAAATTAAAATTAAGACTATAGATGAAAAATTGTCATTAAAATTCATTAAAAACGAATGCTTATATGCAGAATTAGAATCAATTTAAAGTTCTCCATAAGTTTCATATACTAACACCCTTAGTTCTTGAGATTACATTAACTAACCGAAATCAAAATATAAAAGATAAAACTGAAAATATAAGAAATTCTATCTAAAATTTATTCAAAATGTAAATAAGGCAAAATCTCATAAATCTAGCATAAGTTGAAAAGTAAGTAATACAAATGATGAAACCAAAAAGGGGTGGCACCTGGTCAATGGTGAGTGGTAAAGTGGTGTTGTGTAGGAGTTGTTGTGAGTTATGAAGCCATGAGTTAATGATTTGTTGGGAGAAAGAGTTGAGTCCAAGACCTGCACCAGTGGGGCTTCCAGTTGGAGGTGAGGTGGTTTTCTCAAGCACAAGGACATCCCAACCAGCTAAGGTAAGGGCATGTGCACTTGATATCCCTGCTATGCTTCCTCCAACAATCACTGCCTTTGGTTTTTCTCCTTCACCAACCATTTTTTTCTATTCAAGCACCAAATTATCACACACATGACATACATGTATGTGTATGGTCCATATAACTCAAATTACTGAACAAGATAGTTGTGATGAACTACCCTTCTGATGATCTTTTGGAGTTGGAGAGGATCTAACTGGATCGAACCTGGCTAACAAAAGCCCATTTATGATGCTCATTGTTTAGTCCAATCCAATAGAAAATTTATCGTTGACAGTGAGAAATTATATTTTTGGCAGATTGTTATATGAGAAATGCTAGCTCTTTTTAGCATTATTTTTTATTATTATTATTTGAAGTTTATTAAAATTAAATATTTTGTAAGTTCGAGTCTGATTTAATCAACAATTTGTAATGGTTATTTTTTACTTGTTTGACGAGAGTTATATTTTATTATTTTATTGAATTATTCTCTATAGTAGTGAGATATTGTTGATTTTGAATTTTGAATTTTACAGTTTTATTTTTTATTATCATTTTAAAAATCTTTTAGAACATATATATTTTATTAACTTATTTTTCTTATTATTTTAACGTTGTGAGACTTTTTTTTAATCTCTATCAATTATATGAAACTTTGTTTATAACTCACAATTGTATTGAACATTATTTCTATGCCAACAAAATTAACCGTAGAAATATGAATAAAATGAAAATATTACCTTTTTTTTTATAGGATTCGATATTTGGTAATCATGAATGTACAATTCAGAAATCAAATTTGTATTCTTAATTAAAAAGTGAATTACTTCTACTAATTTACACATCTATTTGTTTTGTAAAATTTTGATTTACACTTTTTGGCAAGGGACGGAGACAGAAAATATCGTCATGGAGGCAAAAATATTATGAGGCGTATCTACTTGCCCATTTAAAAAAAAGGTTGTTATTCCCTTCAGTTTTTTTTTTTATTAAGAATCAAATTAGAAATTTGCCTTTATCTTTTTTATAAGAATTAATATAAAAAAAAATTATTTTTAATTTTTTTTATAAATACTCTTAAGACTTAAATATGTTTTTAGTTGTCATCGCAGATCGACACAAATAGTTTACGATCCAATCTAAACTTGTGTTCTTATAACGCGAGTTTAATACTCCTACTACTATTAGAATCGTATATTGATGGGTATATTATCTCAAGAAGACCCTTTGGTGCCGAAGGTAAGAGTCTTTATTGATCATCAGTTCGGAAAATAAAATCCTGAGCCAAACTAAATATTATTGAACTTTGTCTAATCACTAAGTAGACATAGGTGTATTGAACTTACCTATGTTGAGATGATGGAGATCATTAAGATGACTTGAAAACTCCTCAAGAAGTTTTAGTTTTGATGATGTTAATGTATAGGTGATGTTTGAGCCTATGCAAAAAGATATTGTATTGATTGTAATAGATATAGGCTTGTATGTGTGTTTGTTTATGTTTGATGATGATAATGAATGCTTAATTCAAGAACTAATCAAGTTTTTTAAGAAACCAAGAATTTGATTTTTTTTAGTATTTTCATGAGTAAACATAAAGTAATAAATTATCTTAAAAAGGGTAATTTACTGCCAAGTGTTTAAACATAGAAATATGACTTGATTCAAACAATAATCTTCAAGGTAACATTGTTAATCAATTACCGTTCAGGAAAATAGATTACCAACTCTGTTATTGGAAAAAGATATTCAAATGTCCTCTGTGTTAATAGATTACCACGTTTGTTACTAGAAAATGTTTTTCAAGTACTCTCTAAAGTAATAGATTATCAAAGTTAGTAATAAATTAAAACAGACTCTCTTGCTCGAGAAAAGGCTAAAGAATCAAAGTTTTTGTTGTATTAATCGATTACCACTAGAAATAATCGATTACCACAGAATGAAAGGCAATCCTGGATCTTAAAAAGCTCGGGATAATCGATTACCATATCCCGTAATCGATTACCCTAGAGATATTTGTGTTTTTGGTTCATTTTAAAGAGTTAGTAGCAGATTAACATATCAACTAATAGGTTAGCTCTGTTATTACTCTTTATAACTGAATCACGTCTTGCACTCTATAAAATCAATCTTTTTGAAATTAAAAAGAATCTTTTAGAGAACTTTTAAAGACTTTGAAAATCTTTTGAAAGAAAAAGATTATTTTTCAGAAACAAGATTCAAGGCTTATCAAAAAAATTTTCTAAAATTTCAAGAAGTGTAAAAATAGAACATGAATTCTTGAAAGAAGAAATTCAAGAAGTGTATTCAAGAGTAAAAGATTAATATCTACACGAAATTAGGTGATATTTTTCTGATCTTTAAACTTGTATTTTCGTTTTGATTGGTATATTTCTTGAGATAGGGTGTCTCAATAAGAGATGTTGAAATCTTGAGTAAGGCTTTTTAAGTAATTTCTGTGGGGTACATAAATTTTTTTTGTTTTCAATCTTGGAGTGTCAAGATTGATGTTTGTTTGAATTCTTGTAATATTGTGTGTGCAAGGTATTTGTAAACAATATTATAGTAAATAATCTTTGATTTAGTGGGGTGCTAAATCAAGGAAAACTAGATGTATGCGAAGTGATGGCTAAACCCGTATAAATTTATGTGTTATTTATCTTCTTACCCTATTTTTAAAAAATCTTGTTAATTTCTTGTTTAAAGAATATAAAGATTTATGAGATATGAAATTTCAATTACAGTATCAATTTTGATCTTTATTCTTGTAATTAAAATTTATTAAAAAGAAGGTAATATAAAATCAACCTTGGTTACAAGTGATTGTTTTGCTACATTAACATTGATATTCTAATATGTTGGTAATAAACCTTGTAATCTTCTGTTCTGTATTGAATAAAAGTTGTATTTTAGATATCTTGATAGGTCTTTATCAAGAATTGTCGAAAAAGTGAGTCATTTTAGGATAGAATCTATTCAACCCCCTTCTAGATTCTTGTAAGCTGAGACCAATAGCCTAATTACTAAGTAGACATAGGTGTTTGGTTTGAGGGTCTTAACATGTCATTGACTCTCTATCCAGTAATTATAGGGTGTCATCCTCTATCTGCCATTTAATTTATTAAAAAAAACGTTCTTAAATCTTATAAAATGGACTTAGTTTTAGTTTTGGTTCATATAAAAAAAAATTGTTTTCCATCCTTTTACAATTTGTAAACATTGTTTTTGCTCCAGGTAAAATAAGAACATTTTGGTTTCTATCCCTCTAAAATATTTTTCTTTGATTTTCATCCATCTAAAATCACTATAATTGATCCTAATGATCATTTTTAGGTATATAAATAACTGTTGAAAATGTGACTGTTGGAAGCTGCTTCCAAACTGCATAAGATCATATTTCTATGCTATTTTTTAGGAAAATAAGTCATGTTAACCGATAAGATAAGAACTGCTTCAGTTGCATTTTTTAGGCGTTATCTAATAGGATTATCTATCTATTAAGAGCTCTTGAGTTGGTTATTTTGTTTTATAAATATATTGTTCCATATCAGAATAATACTATATTTTCCGCAATCTCAATTTATTCATTGTTTTCCTCTGATACCTAACATTTCAACAAATCTGCTTTTATAAACAAAAAAAAATAACAATAACATTTATTTTAAAGATATATAAGAAATTTTAGAGATGTTAAATACTAATAAAGTATCACACATAATTATGAATATCACTTAATTACTTAACTTTATAATAAACACATAGCCTAAAAGAATTACATACAGTTCCACATTTTGAAGGGATGAAAAAAAATATATATATTAAAAGTGTTGGAAATATTTTGTAAAAAATATAGAAAAATTGAATCTTACATACAAATTAAAATTAAAATTGAAGATGGAAAACTATCATTAAATTAACATTAAAATTCATAGAAGAGGATGCCTATGTATAGGCTTACAATCAATTTAAAATTCCTAACAAATCTCATCTACTAACAACTCTACTTGATGAGATTATATTGAATAATTGAAAATAAAATATAATAAATAAAACTGTAACAATAACAAATATTTTATCTAAAATTTATTCAAATTTTAAAATTTAAATAAAAGAAAATCTCATAAATCTAACACTCCTCCTTGAGATTTGCCATGAACATCACAAATTTTAGTTTCATGAACTCCAAAAATTGAGTTTTGAAATGCCATGTCATCAAGTTGTTGCACATCAATTTCTTGACCCAACTCATTGTCTTCATAGTCATTCAGTCTAACTCCTCCTCCTGTCTTTGAATACCATTTGTGATGTGATTCCTCTTGGAAACACATGAACTCTTCAAGCCTTCACGGAATTCCTTGGGAAAAGGCTTCAAGGAATGGAGACTCCACAAGGCTCAAGGTGACCTAAGCTAGCGTGTAGCTAACTCCAAAGAAGAATAAGATCCTAACTCTACAAGGAGAAGCACTCAAGGAGGGTAGAGAAAGGAGACAAGTGACTTCGGAGGGTTTAATTCTAGAGAGAATACAACTCATCAATATCATCCAAAGTGAGTACAAGGCTCGGCCATATAGAATATATAGGAAAAAATTAGGTTAAAGTGTTCCATGGGTTAGCCTAAGGTTAAGTAACCATGGTATGGTTACTTAACCTTAGGCGCCCAAAATTTGAATTCAAAATTCAAATTTTGGGAGCCAAACCCGGAACCTCCCATGTGATTGTCGTTTGGCATGTGATTAGCTTTTCATTTGAGTTGCATTTAGGTCACACCATGTGCATGTGTGCACATGGCCGTAAATGCTTATCAAATGCCAAGCTAATTACATGCTAATGATAATTCACATGTAACATTAATTATCCCTAAATTTCAATGGCCTCTAAATGTAATTCCTAAACTACAAGGCCGGAAATACAAGGCCCAAAAGAAAATACAAGGCACTAAGGCCCAATCCTATACTAACCTTAATCTAATGGGCTTGAGACAAAGCCCAACAAAATAAAGTGGTGGGCTTTCCTTGGGCTTGGGCCCACTCTTCATGCATCATCCTTGCCATAGTCCTAGTAATTGGGCCTTTAGCCCATGGGCCTCCTCCATCAATTTGTTGGAATTTGTCATATCAAATACATCATGCATAAAAGTGTGACCAAATCTTCCATGCCAAACATTACTCTCATCAATTTTAGCAATAAAATCATGATCTTCAACCAAATCAAATTTCAAATAAAAACTGTTTTTGGTCATCTCAATTTTTGCAATTTCTAAACCATGTTCATCCATGATAAAATAATAATTCTCTTTAAAAGAGACTCCATAACCATTACTTAGCATTTGTGGAACACTAAGAACATTTTGATCCAATTTTGGTATGTAGAGAACATCTTTAACAATTATCATACCTTTCTTGGTTGCAATAGAAATTGTACCATTGGCTTGTACAATTTCACCATTTCCCATCTTGACTTTTGGCTTAATTGATTTGTCAATGGAGGTAAAAAATGATAAATATTTAGTCATGTGACTAGTGCAACCACTGTCAATGAGCCAAGTATTCACTTCATGTGAATTGAATTCTTGAGATGCCATAAATAAATATTCATCTTCATCATCATTTTTTTCTTCAATCACATTTGCCTGTTTTTCTGGTTGTTGTTCCGGTTGATTCTTCTTAAATCTGCAATACTTTTCACTGTGACCATTTTTATTGCAAAAATTACAGTGAAAAAGTGGTTTATCTTTAAACCAACAATCTTCTTTAGAATGGTTGGTTCTTTGGCAATGAGAACAAGGCAAAAAAATTTCTTTTCTCGAAGAACCTTCATCTTTTCCTTTATTCTTATTGAAAGTTCGTGACTTTCCAAAATTCCTTCCATTGTGTTTTGCTCGAAAGGCACCTTCAACAGCTTCATCACTTCTAATGGAGACTCTTTGCTCTTGTGCGTGAAGCTTACTGGTCAATTCAGTAATTGTGAGAGTTTACAAATCACAAGACTCTTCAATTGCAGAAACCTTTTGATCTGTAAATGATGTTTCACCAAGAAGTCGCATTTGGTTCACAACATCCATTAATCTGCCAGAATAATCTTTAACAGATTCATTATCCTTCATCTTCATCAATTCAAATTCTCTCTTCAATGTGAGAAGCCTAACAGATTTGACTCTGCTACTGCCTTCAAATTCATCTTGAATCTTGTCCCACACCTGTTTAGGTGTTTCTAAGTCCATGATTTTAGTAAAAATATGATCTGCAAGTCCTGCATGTAGGCAAGTGATGGCTTTATCTTTCTTCAGCTTCTCCTCCTCATAAGCTTTGATTTGTGCAATGGTTGGATTTTCTCTCAATGGTGGTGGATCAGCTTCAGAAATTACAACATTCCATAAACCTTGAGATCTTAAAACAAATTTCATCTTGATGACCCAAATATGATAATTTTCACTATTAAACATTGGAATTGCTGGTGAATTGGTGGAAGTAGACATCCTTGCACCAAAAATTGTTTGAACAATAAATCACTCAATTTAGTGTTTGCACTCAACCTCAATGTGTTTAGCACTCAATAAACTTTTTCCTCACAGCCCGTAAGAAGCAAGCTCTGATACCACTTGTTGAAAATATTTTGTAAAAAATATAGAAAAATTGAATCTTGCAGACAAATTAAAATTAAAATTGAAGATGGAAAACTATCATTAAATTAACATTAAAATTCATAGAAGAGGATGCCTATGTATAGGCTTACAATCAATTTAAAATTCCTAACAAATCTCATCTACTAACAACTCTACTTGATGAGATTATATTGAATAACTGAAAATAAAATATAATAAATAAAACTGTAACAATAACAAATATTTTATCTAAAATTTATTCAAAATTTAAAATTTAAATAAAGGAAAATCTCATAAATCTAATATAAAAAAAAAACAAAATCATAAGTTGTTCCTTTCACAGAGAACATATTTCAGTCATACTCTTAATAATGAAAATTTCTTTAGGATGCATTAAAGTGGAACTGCTTGACGATATATATTAGAAATCGTTAAAAACCAGGAAATAAATAGATAAATAGAGGTACTGCTTGCATACTTGTCCTACATATACATTAATGTGCATGAACCTCACAACCATTAATAGTTACTTTGTATACTTATATCACAAGTTGATATATAACCGAATAAACAAAGGCAAAAATAGACAATGTGAGACTTCTTGCCGCCTGGAATACTGCAAAACACAACAAACTATGTGGAGGGCAGAATTGAAGAAAGCAGCAAAGGCACATCATTGAAAAAAGGAGTGTTCCTTTGTAGAAGTTCCTCATAGTCCTCTTTCTTGGCTGATTTGGGGTTAAAAGGTTCTCTATCAGGGACAACCAAACCTTGTTTTATACGACCTAGACGCCTTGCATGAAGAACTTGCTTTGAAGTTACTGGTAGCCTAATTAACTGATATTCTTCCAAAGCTGATCTCACTTTTTCTGCTCCAAACTTCTCAAGGCATTTGCCTAAGACTGCTGCATCTAATATTGACATGTTTGTGCTTCTAAGGCAGTGAGGAGTTGTAGGGTGAGCTGCATCTCCTACCAATACCACATTGTCCCAAAATATCTTTTCCAAGGGTTCACTATCATATATGACATTTAAGAAAGGGTCATGTGTTTCTTTCATGACCTTAAACAACTCAGGAATCCAAACCTTTTCTGCTTCTTGATGCATCTTTTGGATGTCACTACTTACCTTCATGGTCACTGAGGTTCCCTGAAAATTTTTGCTCCCAAATATCAATATATTTGACAAGGGAAGAGAAAGTGTAGATTTGAGGTAAAAATGAACACTAAGCTTTCCTATTTTCCTAACAAGTGACTTTAACTTAAACCATGTTGAGAATATGTTTTGACATGAATCATGATAAAGGGTATAAAAATTAAATTTAGGAGAAGCTGAGGGAAATTATCAATCAATTCATCTCATAATAAAAGTATATGATGATGAGAGGAACAAAGTTACCTTAACTTCAGGCTCTGGTTGATTCACATACCAAATCCAATTGAGCTTTTTGTTTAGAAGCTCATAGAAACCATTGTGTGTACATGAGCCCAAGTCGGAGTACAAGCATTTTCCTAAATCAGGGTAGGCCTTTCTCATGCCCTTGATGGTTTCTGAAGTCTCAGATTCTGAAAAATCAAAGACCCCTCTCCAAGCACAATAGCCTGAATATCTACAAATGACACTAGAGCCTTAGAGGACCTGTAATATGTACTACTTTCATTGAAATGAAGACACTCAAAATTGTTTTCAAAAATAAAACTAAGAATAATTAAAATCAATAAAGATAACCATCAAAGGATTATATACTATAATAATGCTTACAATTTTTAATTCCTTCTTCATGCAAAAGACAATACTGGAGGAGCAAGTCACTGATCAGTGTTACATTAGTTAATGGATGTGGTAGTTAGTGACAAAACTATCTATCACTAACTACCACTTCTATTAACTAATATAACTAAGACCATTGGTTTGCTTCTCTAGTTTGTTTGGATTGACATTTTAAACGTGCATCTCCTCATTCTTTTTTTATTTTATTTTTTATAATCCATTAAGAACGTAGAAGCTATTCTAAGTAGCTTCAAGTTAAATGCATATTCAATTTGTGTTTGAAGAGGAACCATGCACCTAATAGAAGAAAGACAAGAGTTAATAATATCCTATCTGATATACTCCTCTTAACACACTTTTATTGGTTAAAATTCATTAAAAACTGTAAAATCATAAGATAGCTTTATTAAACCCCTTCTGTAACTTTCAATAAATTTCAACCGATCAGAAATAGTTTATTCAAAAGAGTGTATTTGAGAATGAGTTTCTGACATTTCTCAGAAGAAAAGAGGAAGTTAAAGTCAGCACCATTGTGAGATACAAACCTGAGTTTAAAATGAGGGAGATATTTGTGGCGGATGGAAGAGAGACAACCATCTGCTGCAACAAGCAAGTCCCCTACTATCTCTACAACCTTGCCAGTTTCTAGTACTTTAGCCTTTACTATAACAAAACCCTTTTCATCTTGAACATGGAAAGAGAGAAAAAGGTGGCCCCATAAAATTATATTTGATGGCAGTGCATTGTAAAGAAGACCATGAAGATCAGCCCAATGTGCTGCTCTGAAGTTGAAACTCTCATCTCTTGCCAATGTCCTACTGACCTCACTATCAGTTGCCTGATTCTATTCAGGAAACAACAATTCAATAAGCTATTCTTCTATTTCCTTTTATTTATCTATCTATTTACATTTTGAGAAAGATTGCACCTGATCAAGGGGTTCTAAACATAAAGATCTAAAGGGTTAATTTATGATCCACCACTCATTCAGCACACAAATGGAGAGAAAACACAGAACAGTTACAAACATAGCATAAGTTAATTTAGATCAATCTATTGCTCTGTCCCTTTTACATGTCATATGTTCATTGCAAGATTTAGTTCAGTGCATCCACTAAAACAGACATAATATTTAACACTGAAGGAGTTGTAGAAGATACTAGATACTGACCCTATTTGAATAGTCTTCTCCATAAGCACTTCCATGAAGTAAAAATGGAAAGGGAAATCAAAATAAGTTTCTCCATAAGCTAAAACTAATTTATGTATAAGTTAAAATTAAGATTTTAGAGAAATTTATAGGAGAGAGTTTCTACGATTTAGGTTATACATAAGTTAATTTTAGCTTATGAAAAAGCTCATTTCATTTTTCTTTCCTATTTTTCTCTCTTGAAAGTACTTATAGAAAAGCTTACTCAAAAGAGACCCACTATATAATACATTTTGAAAAGGGGGATTCAGAACTAAACAACTTTCTTGGGACTCCAAAATGATACTTGAGTTAAGACATGACTAAAGATAATTCACCCTCACTAGAGACAACAAGATAAGGTACACAAATGAAGAAAGGGTAAAGATAGAGGTAATTGGAAACCAAAATCCAAGAGGGTGGTACCTGATCTATAGTTAGTGGTACAGTGATGTTGTTGAGGAGTTGTGGCTGTGGAAGCCATGACTGAATGATTGATTGAGATAGAGGGTCAAGTCCAAGACCTGCACCAGTTGGACTTCCTGAAGGAGGTGCATTGGTTTTCTCAAGCACAAGGACATTCCAACCAGCTAAAGTAAGAGCATGTGCACTTGATATTCCTGCTATGCTACCACCAACAATCACTGCCCTTGGCTTTCCTTCCTCAACCATAACTTCTGTTGAACTTTCTCTCAAAAAAGTTGATTCCAAACATTACTATACTGTCTCACAGAAAGCTGTTAACTTCACTTTTTGTGTCTGATACAAAAGACAGATGCACAAGCACAAGGTGATGTAGCTTACTCAATGAATTTGGATAAGAATAGGACTCATGTACCATAGGATACAAGTTCATATCCCACTCTGAGTCTTGAGGCCTGTTACATTCCTAAGAAACTCCCTACATCTAATTCACGAACTTTTCTTCTAAAAAAGACATCAACTATGCATAAACTTGGTTGCGAATTTCGTTGATAAGAAATCATAAATTTCAAGACATCACTCTTCCCTTTCCTTTATTTTAGTTCAGTTGCCGCATGTGTTGGTAAACTAATATTTTTACAATGATTTTGTCCTTACCAAGGTTAGAATATATTTAAACGAAAAAGAAATAAAAAAAGGGTTATTTTTTTCCTCTTACTCAATTGTAGAAAATAAATAAAATGTCATAATATTATTATTTTAGTTTCTTTTTTTAGATGTTCCTCTGTCCAGAATTCAGAAATTAGCCTCTCATAATATTGTTATCTCTTTTGCATAATTAACATTTCCTTCTTCACTTTTAAGTCACGGAATTCATTGTAAGTGGGACCATGCAAATACAATCATTAACCCTCGTCTTGTATGTGACCATCAAACGATTGTATAATCTTTCAAACGTGGTCTTGAAGGATATTTTACAAATAAGAAAAATTAATAAATAGTAATTTTACGGATGTAATATTATGATTAATCTTTTTTATTAAAAATGGTGTAATATAACAATCACTTTCTACATTATATTGTCGGGGTATAAATGAAAAAGAGCCAAAAAATATATATATAATATTTTATGACGACTTTTTCTAATATCACATTTGTTATGGGATGGTGGAAATAGTAATTTTGTATATTAAGTGATTAATTATTATTAAATATTTTAAGTACATGATTCATTTCAACTTAATATATACAGAGAATACTGAGGATATTAACCATGTTTTTAAGTGGACATCAAGTAAATGATTCTTGTATGTAGTCATTTTCCTTACCCTGTCGTTTTGTAAAGAAGCAAACAAACAAAGCCTACTAGAGGAGATTATTCAACAAGTGGATACATTTGTCGAGTAAAATTGTCTTTTCACTCAACAATACGTGTGAACCATTTTGATTGAGTAAGGTAATATCAACTTCTAGACTAGTCTCTTTATTTTCTTCGTATTTTTTTTTTTTTTTGGTTGCAAAAAGTCTTTATGAAATGTCACTAGTTTTAGCATTTAAAGAGGAAAAAAACAATAAATGAATAACTTATATCGTCTTTGCAATTGGACAAGGTGAAATAGCTTAACAACGATATCAATGAAACAAAGTGACGGATGTAGAAACATTTTAGTCTCATGTACATGTATAAATTAGTATATTAGTTTATGCGTTATATGATAAATATTTGTTTTTATATAATTAAAATTTAAATAATAAATAAATATTTTTTAGCATATAGAATTATATTATTAAAATTATAGAATACTCCCAAACACATGGAAGTATGAATTATTTAGTCATTCAATTATTTTAATTTTGGAGATCTTATAAAATCACTCAGATATTCAGTTCTGAGAGATGTATGTTAAATATCTTAACCAGTAATATGACTAAAAAAATATAAATAAATAGAAGTGACGTTCCATGAACTAGCTTTTAAGAAATATAACCTAACAAAATATTTTGTTTATCAATGAAAATTGCATGTTATTTTGAAAGTTAAACTAATTAAGAAAACATATTTATAATACATTGAATTAGTTGCTAAAATTATGAATATATCTAAAACTATAAAATTATTAAACATAAATGATCGTTATGTAATATTTTTAGAGAAAAAAAATTAATTGGTAGTCTTAATTTTAAGGAATAAATTCATATTTTGCTTCATATTTCATTATCATGGTTTTAGATCTCACAATGTGACTGCCATTTTAAGCCTATAAGAATATGCATTTATACCAAGGTACTAAATTAAAATTCAAATCGTGAAATTAATATTTGAATTGTAAATCATTTGTTTATCTAGTTTAAGTTTTAAACACACTAAAAAATAAGCTGAAACATGTTGTGCTTAAAGTAATAATACAGTCTAGTTCAGTGTAAATAAATTATAAACCCTCTAATACCAAATTCAATTTATATGAATAAAAAATAGTCTTAAACTAAAAGTGCCATAAGTCTCGGAAACAAAAACATAAATGGTGGTGACCAAGTCTGTGACTGTGAAAGTTATGCTGGAAAAATAATGGAAATATAACATTCTCCTCTCTTCATTTGTGAATTTCGTGAGCTTCATTTTTCTAAGCTCATGCCATCCTGAATTTGTGCTTGTCAAAATATCAATTTCGTTTGGGTGATACTATTTTATTTTCGAAGTCTGTTATAAAGCTTCGTTTCACCCTTTGTTCTCTTCTATATTTTAATAATTTTATACATAAAGATGATCAAAATGAATTCAACCAGACTTATAAAAATTACAATAAACTTAAAAGTATTTCATATGAATTGAACTAAACTATACATTAGTTTAGACAAATTAAACTATTTTTTGTTTCATTAAATTAAACTAAACTATTCAATAAAAATTTGAATTAAATTGTAACTCAAACTACACTAAACTACAATGATACTTTAAAATGGATAATTTAGACTTGTTGATTGATCCTTCAAGATGGAACACATTTGCAAACTTTTATTTTATTTTTTATTTTATTTATTTTTTCATACAAATATATATATATATATATATATATATATATATATATAATCCAGTCAAACAAACTAGATAAATTTTGAAACTAAAAATTAATTAATCAACATAATTCAATTGATCCGATAGATTTGACAAAATTAGCACAAATTTTTTTGGATCACTTTTTTCAAAATCTAGATTGTTGTTATCGAACTAACCCATTAAAACGGATATATCAAACAAATTTAATTTTTACACTTTCATACAAATAATTCAATCCAGTTTCGTTTTCAAACAGTTCAGTTTAATTTAATTTTTTTAAAATAGTTCAATTCAATTTTTTTCCCCATCCCCATTTGTACGTGTTACTTGGAAATGTTAAATTATTATATTTATATTTGCGAGTTAAGTTTAAAAAGGCTCCACAATGTTCAAGTAAACTGGAGTTTGACAACCTTAGATTTGTGGGCATGCAGAAAAAATGGTATTTAGCTGTTGTCTCTATTAGGAGGCCCACATCAAGAAAATGTACCTAATAAAAAAAAAACAAAATCAATTTGAATTTTGCCTTTTGCTTACCAGTACATATTTTCCCCCAAAACGACCTGCAAATGAAAAACCCTCCTGCATTTCGATGGATTAGGAAAATCTTCATTGTTAGTCACTGCAAACCTCAACCAAAATGTTCACTAATACAGTATTGGAATCTCAACTACCAACCATCCAGAAATCTTTTGTTTAGGGAGTTCAATTCTGTGGTCTTCCCATAAAATTTTCTTTTCTAAACCAAGGATGTTAATGTAAAGAATACACTTTTGGGTGAAAATAAATAGAGAACTTAAGTCACATTCATCACTACATTAATCATCCAAAAGTTTTGGTCACCAAATTAGACCCTTACAGTGAAAAATTCAAAAAATTTGAAATGCAAAGTAATTCAATTGAAGCAATCAAACTTGTTCAATTGTGAAATCATTTGTTCGGGTTATTAAACTTTGCAGGCATTTCCATTGGGATTCAGAACATAGGTGTTGGGTTCAACCAAATATAACAAAAGCTAAGGAACTAGGGGTGAGCCTATTCGGGAGAAGTGTGAAATGAAATGGAAGTACACTAGTTTGGAGGGCAGTGACTCTATGGGGGAGGTGGGACCGGCTAGACATGAAGGTTCTGGTGGTGCTAATGGGACTGTGGTTTTGGCAGAGAATGGTGGTGGAAATAACGTTGACACCCAGGACTCACAGGAGCTTGGTTAATGCAGCAAGGAAGACAGCCAAAGATAGTTTTGATGTTGGTTCTAGGTCACATGGAGGCACAACTAAGCTAATAGATGGGTTTCAGTTGAGGCATGGCTGTTTTGGTGGGTAGATGCTGGGTTCTATTGGATGAAGATGAAGAATGAGGAATTTAAGAAATCCCACCTATTCTGATGGAATTTTAAATACCTGGTCTTAACAAAGGATTCAAATTCTAGAGAATTTTTTAATCCTTCTACTAAATACCCAAACAGAGCATTTTATTGAGTAGCAATTAGAATACCCTTCAAAATTACATTGTTCTCTTCAAATGCTTTATCTTGACACAATGTTAAAGATTCCTTGCCACCATTTTAGTCCTATATAAGGACCTATTTGGCAATACAATATTCTAGATCTCTAAGGACTAACTTGGTGACATATTAAATCTTTTAAGAGGAGTATTTTAGTGACAATATCTTTGGAGGACTAATATGATGATTGAAATCTTTGAAGGTCTAATTTGGTTACCAAAGTTTATTAAGAACTAATGTGGTGACATTCATAACTTCGGAAGACGGAGGGTTTTCTCAAATATAAATATAATAACACCATAAAAAGTAACGGTATTTAAAACAGGTCAAAAATGGGGTGCACTCATGCACTCTGACTGATCAGAGCCAGCTAGAACTCACCAATTCCATGTGCAGTAAACCAAATCAACCAAGTTACCCAACAAGTTAGTCTTTTGAGTATGCTATCCTCATAGGCTTTTCATGACATCGAGCTAAAAAAAATTAACCATTTTCATGCAACCTGACATTGTACAGTAAGTTTTGATAAAACTGGGTGAACAAGTTCCACCGTATAGAATGTGACATGAGAATAAAGGCCTTTTCGGGGGCAAAATCTAGCTCAAATCAAACATGAAAGGGTGAACCCAATTAATTAAATCACCAGAACCATAACAAAGGTTTTTTTTTTCCTTCACTTTAACGACTATGGAGTGAAGTGACCATCCTTCAAAAACAGCATACATTAATTGAATAGGAAAAGGCAAAAAATTATTAACTGTTTTTAGCTATTGGTAACTCAACTATATCACATTAAACAAGAAAATTTGATAGCATTTCAACAGAAGCACAATAAACAAAACATGTGACAACTCATTCCATATCTTGTTCATCGTGATAGCAACTACCTAATTCAAATAAGGTACCTAAACTCCTTAAAGCTCAGGCATGCCCCTTCCTGTTTTAGCATCGTAAGTCTTCTCTAACACAATATCCATTGAAGTATCTTTAGGACCAACTGCCAAAAATAAATAACAACAGGGTAAGATATTTTGGGTTGCTGAAAAATGTTTAAATGTATCATTGAAATAATTGAGAACTGAAAAGGCATAGATTTCCCACTGAATTCCATATATCCATACAAAAGTTTTAGGCCTTCACAATAACTTGAGTAAGTAGCTTCTAACAAGTAACAACATTAGGTTAATAATATAGCCATGGAGGTTGACCAAGAGGATGAGTTTATGCCCATAACCACTACCTTGAACCTAGCTTCTGGCTCAAAATTCGAATATTACAGAAGACTGAAATCCATCAATCCCAATTACATTGCTATACCATATAAATGTAGTTTTCTATTTGTTTTTTCAGCATGAGGTGCATGTCAATCTTACTTGGGTCAATTAGTCAATATGAAGGGGAAGTGGGGAACAATCATCTAACCATAATACACACCCTGTAAGCAAGATTTTTAAGGAAACGGAAGGCACTTTATAAATCATAAATCATTAATGATTAACATACTCCCCACCAACACCCTTTTCCAAAGGCTTTCTTCTATTCTCTTGTGCTAACATAATTATGGATTTCAACAAAAGGAATCAGCTTAAAGAATTTCTCTAAAGTGCAAGGTGGCTCTCCTTCAAGACAAAGTATAATAACAAGCTTATGGGTAATCGTGTATGCTAACAACCTAACAGACATGTAGCAAAGAAGAGTATAGGTGCATCATTAGAATTAAATGAGAAAAATTAACTATCATCACCATAGTTTGCTTAGTTTGATGACTCATCTATGTGTTTGAATTGGACTATTTTCAGAGATTATAGTTGTTTCCATATAAAAACTGTTTATAATCTTTTTCTCTCTTGTATGGTAACCTTAGTGAAAATCATATTATAATCTTAGAGATTGTGATTAAAAGTTAACAAATTATTTTCTAGCTAACTCCTGTTTTCTCATTTTATCCCAACAATTGTTCGATTTAAAATACAAAAATCAACTACTACAAATAACTTCATACCCTACATTTGTAATTTTAATATAAAGCATATTATTATTATTATTTTAGACAATCCAAACAAAATAGAGCATCTTAAAACAATTTTTCACCTAACATATCCAAATATAATAAAACTTGTTTCACATAATTGATAATAATAACAATTGATTATTGAAATAATCTCTCAAATTAATCCAAAGTGATAAGTAACTCTCTCTCTAGAGTCTCTACATAAGCCACATTATTGGCTTGTTTTATACATCTTTCTCATCTCAATCCAAGTTCACTTTCAGTTTCTCACCTAAAATTAATTTTCTTTCAGTCAATTATCTCTCAGTTCTGCCATGTTTATCAACAACAACTCAGACAAGAAAAAAGCATAAGCTTTTTAGATACTTACGGACAGTAGGTCTTGGGGTAGTTCTTATCTTTAAGATCTCAGGTCGAGGGATTATGGACCCAGATGCTCCTATACCTCGAGATACTCTGACTTTAGTACCATCTTCAAGATATTTAGTTCCAACCTTGCAAGGCTTCCTGCATAAGTAAAAGTTAGTTAACTGATGTACATCATCACCAACCTCAGGAGATGCAATCACCAGTTCATTTTTTCTCAAAAAATGGCCATACCCTGTCACTGGGTCAATAACCTGCACATTGGAGGCATGAATGGGGGCTTCAACTGAAAAGATGCCCCCTTCATGACCTTGCCCTTGCTTGATATGCTTCTTCACCTGTAAAGAGAAAATCAAACAGCATTGGAGCAAGAAATCTATCAAAAAAACTCACACAATCACACGTTCAAATCCCCATCACACAATTAATATAGATTCTGATGCACATTGATAATGTAATTGAAAAAGGTACAGAAAAATAGAATGCTCAAATTGTCACACACCAGATTTTTACCACCAACAATGACACGATTCTGGGAGCGAATGACACGCTTAATAGTGCCAGTCTCACCCTTATCTTTGCCCCTTATTATCATAACCTGTCACAAATGCATAGCTTCATGAATAATCTATAATTGTTATTACTACTACTATAGGAAAAAACAAGCAACAGATTTGGCTTGTGTTACATTATCCCCTCTGAGAATTTTCCAGTGCCTAATGAGTTTCTCAGCAGCTTTCCAACCCATTTCACGATTCACTCTAAAATCACAAAACCACAATCAAAAAACTCAAACACAAAGCAATTCAAAAACACAGTAATCAATAGCAGCGGAGATCTATAAATGAAACGAGTAAGCAATTGATCAGAAGTACCAAGAGAAAATTGCAAGCAACGCCCTAGGGTTAGAAGCGAGAGTCACTGATAGGCTTTAAAACCCGCGACTCAAACGACATCGTCTCTTATATTTCTTTCTTTCTTTTTTTATTTTTATCTCTTATAATATGTCTCTTCCATTTCTTCGTTTGATTGAAAAATAAAAGTAAGGTGTAAGAAGAAAGAAATAGAAAGTAGAAAAGAAGAAAATGAAAAATAAAATAAAATAAAGTATAATTTTATTTTTTTTTTCTGTTTTGATTGAGTTGGAAATTAAAAAACAAAGTAAAATTGTCAGATGAGATAAATAACCTTAAACGAAAACGAAGAATAATAAAAATTATAATCCAAAAAATACTACTCAACACACATGATAAATTAAAAATATTTTACCACTCGAAGTGAAATAAAAACAAAATTGATAATATAAATTAATCTAACGATAATTTTGTATTTTTCATTTAAATTTACATTTTGTATTTTCCTTTTTTTAATTTGGAGGAAATAAATTTTGGTGTGCAACTTCCAAAAGTTTTCTTACTTTACTATTTACTATAATGTTTACACGGGCAATATTTAAGGAATTTGATCTAAAACACATTTTATATAATAAAAGAATAAATGTATTTTTATTAGTTTAATGTGGTTAGGTGATTTTTTTTATAGTTTTAAATTATTGTTATGCTTAATTTATGATATAAAAAAAGTTGATTATAGAAAACTTACAAATTAATATATATAATAATGAATTTAATATATTTTATTGATTATGTTATAACTAGTATATATGATATTTTAGACAGTTATTGATTAATTTTAATAATATTATCCTATTAAAAATTATGTTTTTATTGTAGTTTTAAAATTATTGTTATCCTTTATGCCAAATATGTGATAGTGAAGATTTTATTATGAGATTATAGAAAATTGCTTCACTCACATATATTATATGTGAATACTTTTTTTTTCTTTTTATAATATGTTAATAAATTGTAACATGTAATGTGAGTGTTATGTTTCTTTTTTCTACTACTCAAAATGTGATAATGAAAATATCATTTTGAGGTTATATAATTGATAAATTATAAGTTTAAATGTATTTTTAATTTCTCAATTTTTTAGTTTTTATAATTTCAAAAAGTGTTATTTTGATCACTCAAATTTAATACTTATACTTTTAGTTTCAAAAATATAAAAAGATACTATTTTAATACCTTTCAACTTGTTACTATTAGTTATTGTATTAGTGACTAATACAATATTTTTTTTACAATTATAAGGACTAAATAGATAAATTTTGAATTTAAGAAACAAAAATAATTTTTAATATTTTAAAAACTAAAATTACAAGTTTTAAATTTATGGAACCAAAAAATATATTTGAAATTTGGAGGACTAAAATTATAATTTAGCCTAAATTATATCATTTGAAGCATCAGATCAAGAAAAAATATAATTAATATTGTTGAAATTAAATTTTTTGTAATAAAAATTGATAAACTAAATGTTTTGTAATAAAAATTGATAAACTAAATGAACAACTATAATTTTATTGAATTTTTATCCATATGAATTATAACAACAGGAAAAAGGTTTGAACTTACGATACTATGTATACTATCTCAACTATCTACATTGAATTTTAATCATAGAATTACATGCATTTATATGTTGTGATAAACTTCTTTGAAAACCACATTTTAGGTAATATTAATATCTTCTTCGTCATTATTTATAATCAAGATTTTGAGAGCTTTCCTTGATATAACTTTTGATATAGTTACAAATAATATAGGTCAAGTAAAAAAAAACTTCTTATGACATAAATACTCCAACATGTTTTAAAAATTTGCCTTGACTTTTGTTGATAGTTATAATATAAGAAATAGTCAAAAGAAATTATATGCACTGAAATTTGAAAGGAAACATTCCACTAGAAGTTAATGAACCAATATTGATTAATACAAGTAGTAGTGACTTATATCTCTTAATTAAGTTGTTTAGGATTTGAATATTGATCTTAAGTATAGAATAGATAATCTTAGGAAGGAAATGCCCATTTGATACTTCGTACTAATACTAATTACCAAAAAAAAAAAGTTAATAAAAAATCTAGGAATAAATATCTTTAGAATAATTTTGCTTTCAAATATAATTTTTCCTTCCAAAACATACTCCCCAATCTTTATGATGAATAGTATATTACCATCACACAATCTTAATGATTGGTCAATGTTTATTAACAAAATAACAAGAACTCTACCTTTTAACTTCAAAAACATAATTTGAAAATCAACTACAAATGCAACTTAAGAGGGTTGAAGAAGAAAAAAAGGAAGGAAAAAAAAACTTAAAAAGTGAAAAAGGGAAAGAGAAGGTTGTGGAAAATAATGTCCCCTTCAAAGAAGTTGTCAAGAAGGAGAACTATTTAGCAACAAAAAATGATATTAAAAGAGTTCCATCTAGAACAACCTTTTTACCTTTTTTAGTGCAAAGGAACCCTAGCTTGCACTGTCACAAAGAGTGAGGTTGAGATTCTACCTTAAGGGGTTTAATCTCTTTCAAAAGAATTTGGAGATTCATTTCCTCAAGAAGGTCCTCAAAAAGTTCACAAAGACCACTGTAATGCCATGCTCAAACAAGACACCCATCACCTTAAGGAAATCCAATGTGTTTGGCAGGATACAAGTTGCGATGCACATCCTCTAACTGGCTTCCGCTCTCCTTTTCAACAAAATCATCAACCGTTGAATCACCTTCTTCCCACTATCAACAATCTCCACCAACCATGCCTAACAAAATTCATTTGACACCTAGATTTTTTCCTCATGTCTTGCCACCACTTTACAAGTTTCAACCCCAATTACTTTCTTGTCCCCAAAAGCAAAATACCCACCCATTACTATATAACCACACAAACACCATGCATTGTCACATTTTTTTCAAAATTTACCACTAATTATTTTATCACCCTCCAAAGCACACTATTCATTAAGACTACAATTGTTACAAACAAATTACAACCATCCAAAATTACCATTATGGCACATATTTGTTTCCAAAACCTCAAGAACAAGCTTCTTATTCAACCCTGCAACAATGATATGATAGACCTAGGGAGACCTAAAAGAGATAAAATTAAATGGTTGAAAGATTTTATAAGTTGGTCTTAGAATATTAGGATATATTTGTATTTAGTTTTAATGTTATTTTATATTCCTTAAAATAAAATGATGAAACTTATAGGGTCATCCTTAATATTATTGGATTATAAATTTGTATTTCCTTTGGCCTAAGATGAGGAATGAAAAATATCAATTTAATTGTTTATCTTTTCTATAGTAGTTAAGGAATAACAATAATATAACTTTAAGCTTTCTATCAAGATGTGTCATTAAAAGCAAAGCAAATGAATCCTATTGTGGTGATTAAAGATGATGATTATGTTGAGGTACAAATAACCTTCTATTCCTAACTTCCATCAAACAAAATAACCGTTCATTTTTCACATCTTGTTCTAGTTACTACTCTAGCCTATTTTGTCAAGCGGTGTTGTTTATCAACATTTCACTTCCTTCTTTGAAGCATAAAATCTTCTTGAAGTCACAATTTCATCTTTTTTACTTTTATTTCCATATTCTTGATGAGTGTCAAACCTCACTTTTTTGTATTCATCACAAAACTCCCAAGTCGCTACCTTAGATTCAAACTTCATTTTCAAGTGAGATGTATGGTTAATAACACGCTCTAACCATTATGCACAACACATCTCATAAGCCACTACTTTAGATTCAAACCCCACTATCTTAATGACTTATTCCTCTATACCTTCAACCTTTTGAATGAATGACACATTCATATTTTTGGAAATAAAATAAAATCAACTTCTTAACTTTCATAGAAAAATATAGACAAAAAATGTAAGCCCAAATGTATTTTGTATTATTCAATCAAAGGAGAAATGAAGTTTTGGTCAAATTAACTCATAGGGGGGTAAATATGTTTTTAATTAACTTAAAGTTAGTTTAAAGAAAAAGGAATAGACATCTCATTCAAGTGTAGATGAGCTTTTATGAATATGCAAAATAAACCACTTATAGAGAGTAGATTGCCTGTAATGTAAAAATGATGATGGGTTACATTTTTATGAAAAATTATATGAAAGTTTTCAATTTTTTTCACCAGTTTTTCATGTTTTGGGTAAAATAAAAAGGAATGGACAATTCTAGCACAAAGTACTTAACTACATACTTCATTGGTATACCATTAAAATGATCTATTATTGTAGGTTTTAATCGAAAAAGTCTTTAAAATATAATTAAAAGTCACTAAATAACTTTGATTTATTGTACTAAACTCTAATGTTTGAACACTACAAGAAAAATACAAATTTTTGACGGATAATTTTTGACAGATTTGGATCCGTCGGAAAAAAAAAAAAATTTTCCGACGGATTTTCCGACAAATCAAAATTTGTCAGAAATTTTCGTCAAAAATTTTCAACGAAATTTCTGTCAGAAATTTTTTACGGATTCTTTTGCCAACGAATAATTATTTGGTGGGAAGTTAACTGGTCCAATTGTGTTTCTTTAATAGTTACTGTTTGGTGTTGATTGTGGTAATTTACAATTTCTCTCTTACAATGTTGACAGTGTTAATATTGTTAATTGTCAGAAACTAGTTTTGGTGCCTCTGTTCTTTGGTAATTGAATTTGCATTATCAATGCCTCTCGTTTGGTTTATGGGTTCGTTGGGGCTCTTTAGTGTTTGTAGTGGTCTTTGTAGGAATCTACTTGAGCCAATTAGGTTTCTTCTACAATAAATCGTGATATCTTTCTACTGGATCATATGTCTACGTATTCATCTATTCATTTTGTTTCATGAATTTGTTACTAATTAAAATTTAAAATATTTATCATCTAAATATGAAAGAGACAGACACCACATCTAAATCTGAAAGAGACAAACACCACATCTGCATATTTCTAATCTGCAGGCACACGCTTGAGGCTGTGGCATAAACCTTATGGATCTGAATAGTGGGTAGTTAAATCCCAAATTAGTAGAGTGCGTAGTTACTTTGAAGTTTCAGAATTACTTTTGAAGAAATTATGGGTAGGATTGCAGTTTTTCCCTCTATACTAAAGGAATACAATAAAAAAGATGAATTTACTAGCTTGTAAGATAGTGTCTATATGCTAGTATTTTATATCTATAATTATTTTATAGATATAAAAAGTATTTTATATTTATACTAGAAGTTAGAAGACCATTCCCACATGTTATCTTTTGTTTTAACTTTTTGCAAGAAAATGGCAATATAAGAGCTGCTCTTTCTACCACTGACGTTATTGAGATAACACACTTGATATGTTCTTTGTTACCATCATAATGTTTTTTTGAAGTTCCACGCAGAATTTTAAACCTTTCAGCATTAGAAATGTATATGTTTTACTAATACAACAAAAAGTTGTGGTTGTTTTTGCAACTTTTCAGTTTGATATATTTGCAGGAAAATAGTAACTTTCATTATCATTGGAATTTATAGATTTAGATTTTTAACTCCTATAGATTGATAATAGTCCACATTATGTATATTTTCTAATTAATTATATTATTTTTATCCAAATATTCAAGAAAACTATTTTGGATACTCTCCCACTAATATATTATGTTTTTCCGAATTGAAGCTCCCAACAGAAGATCAACTAAAAACCGTTCTTGATAAAGTGAAAGACTTTTTCGAAGACGCAAAGGAATCTTTTGGGAAGATAACATCATTGGGCACTACTGCAACGGAGGATTTAGACAAAGATACAAAAGAAAAAGCCAAGTGAGTTTTACTTTTTGCATCATAATGCACGAAGAAATACTCGTAATTTTGATTATATGCATTTCTATAAACATTATTCACTTAAAATGGACATGGTGTGTAATTTTCAAAATTTCTCATGGTTTGGATTATTTACGTGCCAATGCCAGGGTTAAAGGATGAAACTATAGCCGGGTGATTTGCTTGAATTGCTAAGGTGATTTGTTGTTTCGAAAAATTGTGTGCGATGAACATGGTTGAGGTTTATAGAGGTGAAAATTTATGCCTAGGAAAAAGATTTTCTATTGTATAATATGTATAGTCTCAAATTACCAGCATGTATCCGCAGAACAAGAGAAATAAAAAATCATAAGGTTGTAGCCTTTAGAATCCATGTATGCATTGTGAGTTCAACAAGAATATTTCCAAAATATTGTGTTTCCAAAATATTGTATATAGGGGCTGAGGCCAAAATATTGTGTTAGTCTAGGATTATCCAAAATATTTCTAAACACCTAATAAGCATGGGATCATGAATGATCATTAGGTGTTGTGTCTTGAATGTGTTTAGGAGCTAGTTTCTTTGACTGATTTGATTACTATTCTTGTTGTTAAAAAGGTTTGCAAAAAAGCTATATTGTGCATATACATGCCTTTTGATTTATATAATTTAGTCCCTCTATTTATTTTTAAGATTACTTTTGCAGAACACTAGAAGGTCGGTCTCTAACAACTAAGAAGTTTGGAAGGTTTGTAAATAAACTTTTTTTTTCACATTTTAAAGTTTTATGTATTTTATTATGATATGTGTATTACTGGAGCTTTTTATGTTGTGAGGGAAGATATAATAGGCTTTGAAGTATGAATATTGGATAATGTTGTATTTCCTTCTAAAACTTTCTAAGGCACAATTATTGACTACTGATTTCTGAAGTATGAAAGCAGAACGGCCCGTTCTGCTTTTGGAACGGCCCATTCCAGATGCAGAATTAAGACACACCGAGTACAAGAAGAATGTACCGTTTTGGTTTCAGAACGGGCCGTTCTAATTTCAGAACGGGCTTTTCCAGATGCAACTTGAAATCCTAATTAGTTTTCCTTATAGTAATTAATGATACAGTAATTAATGCTACTGTAATTAATAGTAAAAACAAACCCTTAGTAATGGAATTGAATTTGAATGTCATTCTTCATTATTGTGTTTTTCTGATTCTCGACTCAATGCTAATCATTGAAGCAGTAACCATTTTCACCAACGATAACACTATATATGTCTTAGTATTATATAACAACAAAATTCTTATCCCACTTGGTAAAATTATTAATATATTATCTTTTTAGATTAATTTGATTTTTGAACTAGATGAGATTAATTATGTTTGAAGATTAATTACTATTTTTAGATTAAATTTATGTTACTTCTTAATGTATCTTAATTGTATTTTTAGATTAATTACAATTTATTTTAATTCTTCATTATATATACATTAATTAAAATATAACTTTTCATGTGTCTTACATGCACACAGGTTCACAACGAGCCTTTAAATGGGAGAAACCAACACTTAAGGGGTTTGTCAAATAAGCCATTTAGATGTGTTAAAGAATGACACACATATTTTGTTAATGGGTACAAGTTTCAAACTTATGCATGGTGCAAGGAGAAAAAAACCATTAATAGTGGAGTTTATGTAAAGGGCATTACAGAAGGAGGTGAAGATGATTTCTATGGGATCATTCAACATATATATGAACTTCAGTACAATACTTTAAGTTATCCTAAGAAAGTGGTTGTATTTTATTGTGATTGGTTTGATCCGTCAAGAAGAGGTACAAGAGTGGATCCAAAATATAATATAGTGGATACTCGGATTGATGAGAGTTTGATCCATTTATCATTGCACATAATGTAAGGCAAGTGTATTATGTCCCATATCCAACAACACGAATGGATAAACGTGGTTGGTTTGTTGCAATCAAAACAAAGCCAAGGGGTCATATAGAATTTGATGATGTGGAAGATGAAGTGGCTTACCAGGTAGATGAAATGACACATACTAATGAATTCATTGAAGTTGAAGGTATTTTAGGACCACAAGATGTACAAGGTGATCTTGAAGAAGTTGATGAGCCTGAAGAACCCCTATAACATGTTGAAGTACAAGAGGATGAGGAGGAAGAAGAAGAGGAATCAAATGAAGGGGAATTAGAAGAAGACTTTGATGAATATAGCTCTGAAGAGGATTAGGCAATAAGGATAAATGTCTTAAAAATTTACTAGGACGGGATTATACTTTATTTTTATGTATTTTGCGGTACAACTATATTCATTTATCATAATGATTATATTGGTTTTATCCCTCTATTTAGTTCTCTGTTTTTATGATGCATTTGAATCACTTAATCATAATATATATTATTTATACATGTTAATTTTGATTTATTATTCACAATATTATTATTCCTATATAGATATGACAGGAGAAGGTTCCTCTCTTGGTAATAAGGGAAAGGAGAAAGGAAAATCGAAGAAGTCACTTTATGTAATTAAATTATTTTCAGGAACAAATACCCCCGGATCATCTACTCGAACCCCATCAAACTTACCATCTCCATCACCATCACCTTCCTCAATTGCTACACCCACACCATCCCCAGTTATTGAACCCACCCAATCACCATCTCCACTTGTTGCACCCACACATGCACCATCGTCTATTGCTGCAACCACACCATCCCAGTTTCTACAACCACTCGATCACCAACTTCATTTGTTGCACCCACACAAGCACCTTCGCTAGTTGTTGAACTCACACGATCACCATCTCCATTTATTGAAGTCACACCATCCCCAATTGCTACAAGGGTTCCATCATCTTCTAGATTTATAAATGGAGATGATTTAGACTTGGGAGCAGAAGACCCCCCACCCAATGATCGACCAATAATTGAACCTATTGGGACAGGGTAAGAATAAATTAGAATTTATTTTTCATCATTCACTATCTTTTTAATTTTGTTAACCTTTTTTTTTTGTATTTAGGTTTGAACCATCCCTTATTGCTACACATGCTATCACACAGACCATTAAGCAACATTTTCTTCAACCATGGCCATGGGGAGCGATGGAAGATAGTGATAAGGATGCCTTCTTCCAACGTTTTAAGGTATGAATTGCTTGTTTAATTCTTGTTTATGAACATTCATATGAATTGCTTGTTTGTGAACAATGATATGTTCATCTAAATTGTATCAATTTCTTAGTGATATATTGTTCATCTCATTTCTTTACTTGGAACTTTGATGCTTAATTTACATGTTCACAAGCACTTGAACTTACTTGTTATTGTAGTTTCTATACAAACATTTACTTTTAAACATGGGTTGTAAAAAAAACTGAGTTGAAATGCTTGTGTTATTGCTTTTGGTTTGGTTTAATTTATTTATTTGTATCCTCATGTTATATTTGTTTGTAGCTTCACCTACATGATATATTATAAAGGTTCAATTCTATTAATTGTTGAAAAAGTTTTGAATTTGATTTCCTTTGACATTTTGATGTGTTACAATTATTATAATTCATTGGCTTTTTCTTCATGTAGCGTAAGGTGGCATGGAGACCTGAGGATGAGGAAAAAATAAAGAAAATTTTTCACTCAAAAGCCTCTCATAGATTGTTTGATATGTTTAATGAAGCTTGGAAAGCAAGTAAAAGGCCACTTTGGGTTGGAGAAGATGTGTGGAACCAATTGGTAGCACATTGGAATTCAGCTGCTTTTCGATTAAAGTCTACACAAGCCTCACTAAATCGAGCGTCTAAAAAGGGTGAGACTCTTCATACAGGTGGCTCAATTACAGTTCATGATCATGCCAAGCGCATGGTATGTATGGATTAAAATTTTCTTTTCTATTTTTACAACTTTACAACAAATTAATTTAGTTCACATCAATGTATTATTTACAGGCAAAAGAATTCTGTCGCTTAGTGCATATTGATGAGGTCTTTCAACAGACCCATATAAGAAAAGAATCTGGACAGTTTGTTGATGAAATATCTAACAAAACATATGTAAGTTATTAAATAATTATTGATGTTATTTTTAATCATATTTACAAGATTAGTAAAACAATGCCTTTGTTGAATAACAGGAAGATTTTCTCAATAAATTTTCTCAAGCTATGATTGAAGCTACATCATCTGTTGATGAATCACATCCTATGGACCCTAGTTTGGAGGATAAAATTAGGTCTAAGTGTTGGTCTGATGCAGTTGGTGGCATGACCACTAAGGGGCGACTGTATGGAGCTAGAGACCTTGCTCGTGATTTAAAAGATACACAGAGCAGTCGCGTCGATGTAAATCTTAAAAAGAAAGCATCTTGTAGCAGTTCACATGACACAGAAGACATTGTTCAATTGAAACAACGGCTTGCAGAAAATGATGTGGTTATTCGTCAGTTGCAATAGTTTCAATCAATTATCTTGCAGTTCTTACCCACAGAAGCACAAACTGCCATTCAAAATATTTGTCAACAACAAAATACCAACCTAGATCAACAAAATGGGGAACAACATCAAAACCAACAACAAGAAGATGACCAAGAAAAAAATCAAGAAGACTCTCCTAATTATGAAGATTATTAGTTAGCATTAGAAAAATATTAATCTATTTGAATTAACTACATATGATGTTTGAATTATGAATAGTTTAACATATGTTAGTGTTGGATTATTATTATGATATAAACATTATTATTATCTTTTATATTTATTTTGATGAAGCTTCTACAATCTATATATTTAAACAGGTGAAAATAATGTCAACTAGTTATATTAAAAAAATTATTCAAATAAAATTTAAAAATTTTCGACGAAAATTTCCATCGGCTCTCAGAAATTTTTGTCGAAAATTTCTGTCAGAAATGAACCTCAGAATTTTTTGATGAAATTTTCCGTCGGAAATGTCCCTCGAAAATTTCTGACGAAAATTTTCTTCAAAATTTTTTGATAGAAATTTCTGTCAGAAATTTCTGACAAAATTTTGCGATAGAATTTAGTTTTTTCGATGGATTTTTTCCGTCGACACTTTTTCCGACAAATTTAAATCTGTCAGAAATACCAAATTCCATCATAAATTTATTTATTTCCGTCAAAAATTGGCATTTTTCTTGTAATGGAAGAACAACCTAAAACAAATTGTGAATTTCATTAGCAATTATTTCCACATGTTTTGTCGATGCTAATTCTTCCTATTGCACTACCCAAACAACATTATGTATCAATCCAAATACATTTTTGCAACTATCATAAATCACGCAAGAGAATAAAAAATAACGATAAATACATAACACATAATACCTAAAACTCATACCTATTGTATCATCTTCAATCAATTTGTAGAGACAAAACAATCATACATAACACTCATAACAAGGCAAATGGAAAGAGAAAAAAATTGAATAACATAAAAATGAAAAAATACTAGACTCTTAAAAGCTTCCATGAAACATTGACACAACAATTTATGGCAGTCATACATGGAGTCAATCTTTTTCATCCATATTCTTTGTTTCTCACTCTCAACCCTTGTAGCATCCTATGAAGCATGGACTCTAACACGGACACCAGACACAGGGACACTGATATATGTGTGTGTGTGTTAAATTGAGAATCAAAGTATGTTATAGGCTTCATTTCACAATAAAGAAAAATTGACTTTTTACTAAATAAATCCAAAACAAATGAATCACGTCTATGAAAATAACTTGCTAACTCCTATGATAATAAGCCTAAAAAAAAATACCAAGAGTCATCATTTTACTATATTACCACTTTGTCTAAAAATATATCTAAGTATTTAACACCTTTCACCTCCTTCTTGATCATCATTGAAAAACATAACCTCTAGCTCCGGTTCATCAAGTGACAAATTAGCAACTTCAAGAATTCCAAAGTCATCAAATGAATCAAACTCACATCCCGCTATACCCCATAATTTAGTTTCCTCTTGATGATATTGTGGAGAATTCCTTGAAAGAAGGTGGAGATTGCTATGAACAAATACTCAATCTTTCACCCTATGTGGTGCCATCTTATTTCACCTCATGGAATGAATAAAAGAGTACGTGCTCCAATTTCTTTCACAACATGAAGATGAACATGGTTGTCCAAGTAGTTTAAGGGTAACCTTTTGAATATATATAGTCTAGTCTTCAACTTGCCTATACTTATGTTTATCTGAAACACTAACACACTCGTTAGAAATAACATGTATTATATTTATCTCATTCAAAACCTTACTGGGAATTGCTTCTTCTAACTTAACAGCTTCTAAGTTAGAAGCTTGTTCCACAAGTCTCCTAAACCAACCAGGCCGGTCAAGTTAAGCTAACCATGGTTCTCTTGAACCATAATTAGCCTAGCTTGCACCACAAGTTTCCCTACTCTATATAAGACTTTTTATTTCCTTTGTAATCACTTTTGATGATATATGAGATTGGAATTCAGAAAATTCTCTCTCTTTCAAAAGTCAAAACCATGGAGAACACCTTTTCCTTAAGAACCTTCACAAAGGAATCCTTCCTTTGTGGCTTGGTTCATCTCTTCCTTTTCTCCTTTAAGAAGGAGACCTCGCCATTTTTGCTTTCTTCAAGCTTTGGAGTTTGAGTTTTCAATCTGTGAAGGTCCTCTTAATGCCTCAAGAGAAGATTGGACATTGAAGATGAAGCTTAAAGGAGAACACCAACCACTTCTCCAAGTTTCTTCCATCAATAAGGGTGCTATGGAAATGATAAATATAGCATAAAAGTTTGGTAATGTTAGTCTTTATGCTGAAAATCCAACACCTTAACCTGAAATTCTACATTCATTACTTGTTGAGCCTGATAGGCCTGTTGAGTGTGAGGTTGAACCTAATGGGCCTGTTGAGCCTATGGTTGAGGCTAATGTGGATGATGAGTCTGTGTAGAGTCTATTGGGCGTGTTGAGGCAGATTAGCCTGTTGAGCTTGTGGTTGAGGCGAATGGGGATGATAAGTCTATGGTGGAGCCTGTTGGGTGCGTTGAGGCAGATAGGCCTGTTGTGGCACATAGGACAGAAGGTGTGTTGGATAAGGGTGATAAGTCTAGGCCTAAGAATGATTACAAAGAAAGTGAAGAAAGTTACAATACTTACCCTTTAGTGCTTTTGGGTGATACGTGATACATCTGAAGAGGATATAGATTTTTCTGAATTTGATTTATTTGATGCACCTGTGAAACCTGCACAATAGGTGCCAGTTGAAGTGTATAAAAGGAACTTGGATGTTAGTCAAATAAATAATAGTAAGGATTTGGATTTTGAGAATGATTTTCATGTACCTGATGCTGAACAACAAGGTAGTTGTAGCAATACCAATAGAGATGGAAATTTTGATGCCTATGTAGAAGGGACTAGCAAAAAAAGGGGTAGGCCCAAGAAGACTACATGTAAGCCTATTCTAGAGCCAATGTTTGACGATGACGATTTAAGTGATTTAGATGATGAATTATTTAAAAAAATCGAGTTTAGAAAGGAAAAAACCATATAGATAAGGGTATTTCTGATTCTAAATATGAACCAGAGGAGTTAGTTGTGGAGTTGATGATAGTAGTGATGAAGAGTATCTTGGGACAAGCCAATTTCCATGTTTTAAGATGCCAAGCAACATGACCAATTACAAATGGGAACTTGGAACATAATTTTTAGGGAGGGAACAATTCAAAGGAGCAGTTATTACATATGTTGTGCATTCAGGTAAAAACTTGAAATTCATAAAAAATGATAACAAGGGAGTTCGAGTCATGTGCAAATCAGGGTGTTCATGGGAGTCATATTGTGGAAAAATACCTTATCAGCAAATTTGGAAATTAAGAAAGATAGTTTATAAACACACATGTAGTAGGGACTACAAGGTGATCTTGTTGAGTACAAAATGGTTAAGTGGCAAGCTAAAAATTGCTAAAAGGGAAAATCCTAAATTGAAGATTAATGATATTAGAGAAAGGGTCCAAAGGAATGCTGGAATATCTAAGTTAATGGCAATTAGGGCGAGGAATGCTACAAAAAGCATGGTGGAAGGCTATTTTATTTATAAATACAAGAGGTTGTATGATTATAGTCATGAGCTATTGAGGTCAAATCCAACTAATCAAGGTTAAGGTTGAGGGTAATAGGAATGATGATGAAAATAATGGAGAAATGTATGCTATACTTCTTCCAACTTTTCGAAAGATGTATATTTGTTTTAAAGCATGTAAAGATTGCTTCTTCAAGTGCAAACCTATTATTGGTTTGAATGGGTGTTTTTTTGAAGGGATGTTTTGGTGGGCAAATATTGGCAGCAATTGAAACAAATCCAAATGATCAAAATTTTCCAATATGTATAGTAGTGGTTGAAGGAGAGACAAGAGAGTCATGAGAGTGGTTTTTACAACTCCTAATTTTTTATCTGGGTGGCTACATAGTTTGTGGTAATTACACCTTCATTTCTTATCAATAGAAAGGTAAAATTTTAAATAACTGCACACCTTCAATTTTTGCTAGTTACATTTTGTATATTATTTTATTATGTTTGCCTTTTTTTTATTTATAGGGTTTGCTAATTGCTACTAGCTATGAATGAGTTATTGTCTGGTGTAGATCAGAGATTGTGTATACAATATGTGTACAACAACTTTAGAAAGAAGTTTCTAGGAAAAAAGTTGAAGGATTTAATGTGGAAGGCAACATCCACCTATCATCAAGCATGAGAAAGAGAAATGCAAGAAATTAAGAAAGTCAACGTGGAAGCCTTCAAACATTTAATTCAGATCCCACCAAGGTAAATATTTCTTTATGAATCAAATATTAAATATTTGGATACTTAATATATTTTTTTTCAAAAATTTCAAAATTTGGAGTAAGTCTAGGTTCACCTCGAACCCAAAATGTGATGCACTTGTCAACAACATAAGTGAAGCTTTCAATAGTGTCATTTTCAAAGCTAGACATAAGCCCATTGCCTCCATGTTAGAAGACATAAGGGTCTACATGATGGAAAGATGGGCTACAAATCGGAGGAAGATTGCTTTACATGAAGGAAATATTCTACCAAAGATACATAAAAAAACTTGATAAAGAAGGTCAACAAACAAAATGGTGGTTACCAAGGTATATCAAAATTGATAACTAATTTCAAAATGGTGGTCAGCAAACTTGATAACTAATTTCAAAATTTTGTTTGTTAGTTGGGCTAGAGAGCATGTATTTAAGGTAAGGAACATCAACTACATTGGAGACAAGTATGTTATCAACTTGCAGACACAAGATTGTAGCTGCAGAAAATGGATGCTGATTGGACTTCTATGTTGTCATGCAATATCATGTATGAATTACATGAATTTGGATCCCAAAGAGTATGTACCAGACTATTACAAGAAGGCGACATATGAAGTTGTGTATGCACTAATCATATATCCTGTAAATGGGCAGCAATTATGGCCCAAAATATGGTGTGATGACATTCTTCCACCGAAATAAAAAAAAATGCCCGGAAGACCAAAAAAGAGAAGAAATTTAGAAGCATGGGAGCTAAAAAAAGATGATAACACAATTAAAGAGGAATGGATTTCAAAGGAGATGTAGTAGGTGCCTAAATGTTGGACATAACAAATTAAGTTGCAAACATAAACCAATTTAGCAAACTCAAGACAGCCAAACTAACCAGCAGACACCTCAAGCTAACCAAACACAGACAACATCAAGCCAACCACCCCAGCAAACCGAAGCAACGCCAAGCCAACCAGCCTAGAAAACCTAGGCAACATCAAGCCAACCCCAATAAACTGAACCCACGGGACCTACCAAGCCTACTTGGACTGTTAGGGAAAAGTTGAAGATTAGGAAGAAACCCCACAGGAAACCATGAAGTTTGACTTAACAAGTATACAGATTGTTATTTTGTTATTATGTAATGGGAAAAAACTGATAAACCCACATTTTTGATGTAATATTTTACAAGTCACTTTGTTGTTCTTATGATACAATTATGGTACAATTAAGTCAGTTTGTTGTTCTTATGATACAATTAATTATGGTACAATTAAGTCACTTTGTTGTTCTTATGATATAATTATGGTACAATTAAGTCACTTTGTTGTTCTTATGATACAATTAATTATGGTACAATTAAGTCAGTTTGTTGTTCTTATGATATAATTATGGCACAATTAAGTCACTTTGTTGTTCTTATTTTACAAGTCACTTAATTGTTCTACCTGTGTATGGTGAATCGATCCCATAGATTCTTCTACTGGCATTGGGACAGTGAATGGATCCCATAGATTGTTATTTTAAAACTCATATGCAGTGTACTCCTTATTTTGTTGGTATGTGTTGTTGCATATTGACCGGTCGTATTATGACAGTGAAGCGGTGTTGATAATGTCATCTAAAACTTATATGTTAAGTACCCCTTGTTGTGCTAGTAGATATTGTTGCATATTGACAGCAAACCTATCTGACTTATTGAATATATAAAATATCTTATTGTTGTTAAGTTCATGATTTAAAAAAATCACCATGAGTTCATTCCCAACTTTACTTTTTCTAGCTAAATAGTCAAAAACAAATAGGCCACCCTCTTAAGCACATGGTGCCTCTAAATAATGTAACTGCTGATTATATATGTTTTTAAAGCTTCTTGTTGCACCTTAATTACTGATTTAGCCATGTATCACATGGTTTTAATGTTGTTCTCTTTCTGTTTTTACAAGGCATGCATTTAGCTTCTTTATATTATCTTTAAATGTTGCACAAAATAAAACATATAAAACCAGATTGAGGGTGTCATTCAACATATCTAAATTAACTCAAAAGTAGTACAAATGTTTGCACAATACAACTTTTTACAATACAATCATAAACAACCCTACAATATAATTATAAACCACCCTTTTGTTATTGTAGACACCCAATTTCGTCTAGGGGGTACACAAACAAAGAAATGGACCTCCGTTACGAAGGGAAGGGGCTTTCGAAGTAGGCAAACAACAAGACAAGACATCAGAAGGCCTGAAAGCCAAATAAGGTGGTTTCAGTAGCCCGGAACGGGCCGTTCCAAAATCAGAACGGGCCGTTCTGAACCCTGGAACGGGCTGTTCCAACGTAACTGAAATCAGCTAAACATTTTGGGTGGAACGGGCCGTTCCAAACAAGGCAAATCTGGAACGGGTCGTTCTAGAAAAGGAAAATTTGTGTTACTTTCTACTCTGGAACGGGCCGTTCCGTTTTCAGAACGGGCCGTTCCAGGGTACGAAATTTACACATAACTGTTGAGCCAGAACGGGCCGTTCCGAATCCGGAACAGGCCATTCTGGCCCCTTTCTAATTCCTATAAATTGAAGCCTCGGGCACAATTCTCAGGGCGGCCAGAGAAATTTCAAATAAGACTCCTTTAAGCACGAAAATTCTCTATCTCTCTCCCTTTTATTATATTTCTTGAGATTTGTGTCGCATCTCTATATTCTCTCTCTCTTATTGTATTTCTTGAGATCTGTGAGGCATACTGTAGTGTGAAAGGTCGCCACAAAGCACCTTTTCCATATTTGAAGATTCAATAAAGCTTGTTCAAGAGGTATTTCATTCATTCTTCTTTTCTTCTTTTTATTCCTCATTTTTTATTTTCTTTTTATTATAATAAACGTCATAATGTAGATATTTTAGGAAAATTGCTTAATTTATATTTTAAGTATGTAAATAAACATTATTAAAGGGGATTTAATATTTAATCTATTAATTCTTATTACGTTATCTTCATCATAGGGTACCGATTTAGGGCGTTGTAGGGGTGCTTAATACCTTCCCTATACGTAATCGACCCCCGAACCCAATTTTGGTTATCAAGGCCATTATTGGATCTTTAAAAATCTTTTCTTTTTCCAACATTTTGAGTAAAATATTGGTGGCGACTCCATGAACCTATTTTCAAAACCATTAATTAAGAATTAGTCTGGTGTCCGGACATTCCTTAATTAATGAGACTTTTAAAAGGATGTCTAAATCATAGGTCGCAAGATCGAAAATTTTTGAGTTGCGACAGTTACCAATAAAACACTACACAGAACAACACAATCATCAACCACCCTACTTCAAATAAACCAAATTTCCAATTTGACCCAACTTATTGGATAATACCATCATGACAAACACATTTATCATCACTAAAACGATTACAAAAATGATCAACATCTTCATCCACCATTTTTTTGATTTCAACGAACTTTGGAGAAGGGCTATCTTTCTTTTTTGTCTAGCAATCAACAAGTTTTTGTCATCAACAAATTCTTCTAAAAACCATTCAAAGAAGTTGCACTCACTTTCATCATCACCACTCTACAAAAAATTAAAAATTATCAGACACAAACCCCAAAAGGAGAATCAAAACCTAAACCCAAAATGAGACATACCTTGTACTTGGGACAACCCCAGAACTTTTTACCAGTATTTGCAAACGTCTTCACTGTTTGCAAAACAACCACATCGTCACAATAACAAGCTGGCACAAATGATCTACCATGAACACCAACGTACATACTCGATGAAGATGAATTCATTGGAGATTCATCGAAAACTACCAGAGACACACGATATCATGGAGAACAAATGGAAGAAGAATAAATGCATGAATGGAAGAAGAAGAAACACACGAAGAAGAAGAAATGCACGATATCATGGGGGGTGTATTGGATTAGGATTTTAAAATACTTTTTTAGTTAAAAAAAATCTTCCGGATTTTAATAGACTTTGCAGGATTTTCATGACTTTTAAGATTTTGCAGGATTCTACAAGACTTAAAATAAGGATTTTAATGGATTCTGCAAGACTTTTAAATCAGGATTTTAATGGATTCTATGGGATTTGTGGAGTTTTGACATTTGATAATATTTTAAAAAAATTTCATACATTCAAATTTAAAAAGAGTCATAGACAAAAATAATAAAAAAAACAATAATGTCTAGATAAATAATAATAATAATTCTCCATAATATCCTATCCTCTTTTTTATAACATCCACTATCAATTGTAACAATTCATCGGAATCCTCCTTGGTCCAAGCTTCATAGTTTTCTTTCTCTTTTCCTTTTTCTTTATTATTTCCTTGTGAATCTCCCATTTGAATTACTAAAACAATATATGTTGAAAACTAGTTATATAAATAATTATGGATAAGAGACAAAATCAATAAAATTATATTATTATTTTTAGAAGCACACCAATCATACAAGATCAAATATATCTTGGCTATCCAAATGGATCAAATACCTCAGTCATTATAAAAAAAATATAAAAACGAAAATATAGAAACATAAGATAATTTTTTATATAAAAAAATAGTATATTCGAAAAATGAAAAAATATTTAGATATATAATTTTTTTTTATATAAACGGAAGTATTTAGATATAGAGAATATATATATATATATATATATATATATATATATATATATATATATTATTTTAGTTATATATTATATGATAATTTTTAACGATATTTATAAATGTAAATTATTCTAACAAATATTTTAACAATATTTCCTTTTTAAAAAAATAAGCTAATGAAGACATAAATTCTAAACCCTAAAAAATTAGATACCGCAATGTATTATATTAATTTTCTTTTTTTAAAATATAAAAAAATCTTAATTTCACAATATAAAAATAAAAAAAATTTCATAGTAAAAAAATAAAATAATTGTTGAGTCATAAAAGGAGGAAGGATAAGAGTAACAAATTCAAGGAAAGGAAAGAGTTCGCAGTTTTTATGCTGAGAGGGTTCTTCCCCCAACTAAGATCCATTTTCATCTCATTCTACTCACAGAAACCCTAACAAATTCATCTTTTATATATATATATATATTGTAGAGATTATGATATCAATTTCATCTTTCACCTTTTTCTTTTCTTGGCGTGTGTGATAAAAAAAATTACCACTTAAAAGTTAAAATTTCAAGCATTTTTTTTATGTTATATAAAGGAACAAATTCAACTACATAGAATAAAATAAAACAAGTCAATTAAAGAGAACGAACAGAAAAATAGAGCAAGTCAATGACACTATCATTTACATATCAGAGTTTCACAAAATAGGAGAATGGTATGAGAACAATACTACAATATTATATATGAGCAATGAACAATAGTGTAGTATTATTAGTAGAGAAAAATGGAGAAGACAAGAGCTTAGAAAAAAAAAGATGAAAAATTCACTTGAAAATTCTTGAAACACTTGAAAAATCACTTCAAACAATCCTTCAAAATCTGATGGGTTTAAATGGGATTGTTTTATAAATCTGGTATTTATAGATAACACTAGAAAGTCCTTCAAAATCCCTCTCACACAACAATCCTTTAAAATCCTTATATTTTTGAATATCAATGGATTGTTTTTAAGTTGTAAAAAATCTCAAATGAATACCAGTGGATTTTAATGGACTGTTTAAAAAATATTAAAAATCCAGATTGAATACCACTAGATTGTTTTTAAGTGACATAAAATCCTGATTAAAAACCAATGGACTTTTTTACTCAAAAAAAGTCTTTTAAAATCCTATGAAATCCTAAACCAATACACTCCCTAAGATGATACACTAAAGTAAACAAAAGCCCTAAAAAAATGCTTAATAATCCACCTCATCAATCCTAATAATCCACATCATTAATAAAAAATAATGCATATTTCCACGTAAACATAATGGTTAAATTTTTAAATGGAGTAAACGGAAAGGTAAACATTAACGCATTTTAAATATGTAAGAGTAAATTGATTCAAATAATTAAAATGAGACTAAATTAACACTATTAAATAATATAAGTGACAATATATATATTTTTGTAAAGAGAAATTCTTTAGTTTAGTTTAAATTTTACACTAGTTTAGTTTAATATAATTTTTTCAACACTCCTAGGTGTGATCACGTTAATAGTCCACACCCACGCGTCATTCAACCGGCGTGCACGAACTCGCTTAGGCTTGTACACTCTCCGCTCTCTCTGTTTCTGTTCCTACAATAATGCGACGCTCAAATCCCCCCATTCATTTCCTCGCCGCCACCGAGACCGCCACCTCAATGTCTTCGCACGCACCCGTACTCTCTCTCTCTCTCTCTCTCTATTCATATATAATATAATATGTCTTCGATGCTCACACACGACACGTGCTTATCACACTAATCACACATTCATGCATTCACCAACTCAAATGCTCTTTCTTATTATTCGCAGCACCGAGGACGCGGCAGAGGATTCTCCGGCCGCCCCTACTCCGGCGGCAGAGGCCCCTTCGTCACCGGCGACGAGCACCTACGCTCCGTCCGCGACGCCAATTTAGGACTCCGGCGAGGCGAGAGGGGAACCTTCCCGAACCAAACGCCGCACCATCACAATCCGCCGTATAATCCGAGGCATCATCCACCGCCGCCACCTCACCATCACCGGCCTCAGTTTCCTCATCCTCCGCCGCCGCAGTTCCGTCCGCCTCAGCCGCAGTTTCGGCCGCAGCAGTTCCGTCCACCTCCGCAGCAATTTCGGCCGCACTTTCGTCCGCCGTCGCAATTTCGGCCCTCGGATTATCGAGACTGGGAGCTTGCTCTGACGCCGCCGCCGCCTCCAAATTCCGGTAACCTCACTCTTATGCTACGTGAATGTGGATTCGGTTTCGAAGAATCTTAGGGTTTAGGACCTAGTGAGGTTTCGTCATATGCTGAACGTAAATGTTTCGATCCCTGACGTTGCTACATTGCGGTTTTCAACGAATCTGATTATGAGAACGTAATGTTGAGTGGTGAACTATGACTCTATGAGTTATGGCGGGGCAATCACTAGCTTTTGGTTTTGGTTGAGTGTTAGTTTTTGTTTATTCGAGAAATCAAACGCGCCAATGTGGAACAGTTTTTCAGATAGATAGTTTGATAAATGATTTTTGCTTTGCGTGTGAACATGAGCGGTTTGATTCAAATATGAGGGCGTGTTGTTGGTTTGAAGAATTGTGAGTTTCAGAGTTTCTATCTTTTGCTTAAAGCGAGCCTGAAGTTTTACAAGCATAAAAATGTTGTAAACCTTTGATAATGTGGCAAGTGAGTGGAGGATAGGCTTGAGCTAGAGGTTGATTATTTATTAGTGTTCCATCTTATGGTTCGGTTATTTATCAATACTTCTCTTCCCACTGTTTGTTGCTCATTATTGATTGTTTTAGAATTATATGATGTCATCAGACTAATTTAGCTTCTGATTTTTTTTATGCTCAACAGAGCGATTTAAAGTGCTTTCCTATAATATATTGGCTGACTACCTTGCTTTGGACCACCGGAACCAACTTTATTTTCACATACCTAAATACATATTGGACTGGCAGTGGAGAAAGAGAAGCATAATTTTTGAGCTGGGGTTGTGGTCTGCCGATATCATGTGTTTACAGGTTTGTGATCGACTGTTTATGTTACATATTAGATGACAGTTGCCAATGCTCACTCCTTGCTCAACTATGCTCATTTAACATGCTTGTGATCATGCTTTTGCAAAATTTTATTTGGCTTGTGTGATGATAATCATGATATGAATCACAAATGTACTTGGCAATCTCATTTTAGATAATGACATACTGCATGAAAATTCTTCATTTATAATTGATATTGTCAGAATTGAACTTTTACATGTCATCTTTTATTCTGCCTCATTTTTGGAAAAGTACCTTGGATTGGTTTCCAAACAAGATTTTTCAGTTGCATTAACATCTCAGTAGGATTTGTGTCTTTAGAATTTTAACAATTTTCTCTGGTGTGTGGGTACTGCACTTGAAAAATCTGATTGACCATAGAATTATAAAGAATTCCCTTTTGATTTTATATTACGACTTCCAGGAGGTTGATAGATTTCATGAATTGGCAGAGGAGTTGAAGCCTAAGGGATACAGCGGCATCTGGAAGGTGGGTTAGAAGTGCTATTTGTCTTAAGGATACATGACATAAGCATCTATATGAAGTTTTTGTGTTCAATGCTGCTTGTGCATTTTATATGCATTGGTTTGTTTCAGGCTTTGTTTCTAGTTTGAATTTATATAGAAGTTTTTTTTTTTTTTTAAATGATAGTGTTTTTATGTTGTAATGATCGGAATATCATATATTAGATGATTTGTGTACCATTAAGAATTTGAAATACATATGTGCTTCCCAGCTGGCATTATGTGTCTGTGTCATCTCATGTAGAAATGCTGTCATTAACTAGTTGAACAGGGCGAGTACTCTTTTTACTTGATGAGCGTATTTGTGCTGCATCATATAGTTGATTGATTGGCTACCTTTTTCACTTCCCTCCAATATAATCTTCAAGTTGTAACTTATAACTTAGTTATGTGCAGTGACCTATCTTCAGCATCATGACTTTTCAGTTTCACTAGTATTTTTCCTTTTTCTTTTCATATAGTTTTCCTCATTTTGATTGATTATTTCAACTAAATTTGAATGAAAAATAAATAATTCTGTTGCTTTATAAGTCTAATATCATTATATCAACTTACAGATGCGTACAGGTAATCCAGTTGATGGTTGTGCAATCTTTTGGCAAAATTCAAGGTTCTCTACAGTTCTACTTTTCTCTGGATGTTACTTGCTAATTATCATAGTGAAATCTGTTTGCTTCACTTGTGATTAACATTCACTGTATTCATGCACATGTAGTTTTGTTCAGCTTTTTTTTGCCATTCAAAATTAGGCCAGTTTGTTTAAAATTAAAAAAAAGTTTTTTTTTTTTTTTTTTTTTTTTTTTTTTTTTTTTAAATAAAAAAACAGTTTTTTAAAAAGCAGATAGCAGTTACTTCTTTTAAAAAAAGAAAACTATTTTTTTAAAGCAGTTTAGACAAACACATTAAAAAAATAGAAAATTGCTAATTTTTATCATAAAAACTGTTCTTTTTTAAAAAGCTTAAAAAAAGTTATCTTTTGCAGTTGTTTTAGTGTATGCTTTTTAAACCTTGTTTATTTGGCTTATACAATTTATAACTTAGAATGATACTACCGAAGTGTAGTATTTACAATGAAATGACGTGTGGAAACATGATATATAAGTCAGAGTCTTGTCATTTAAAGACATAATTCATTCAGTAATATATTGACAAATTGCAACTGTTACTCCTGTGGTATAACTTGAGCAAATGTGTTATTCTTTGTGGGTCTTATCTTTTTATGTATTTTTTTATATGATCTTGTTGATTCCTCTGTCATTTTACAATTATTTGTATATGTTGTATATTACTTTTCCTGTATATTTTTCTCGGGGTGGGGGACCTTACCTGTCTTCCTGATGCTTCTGCGGTACTTTGAAATTTTCTTTATTCTAACACAATAATATCATTACCATGATTTATCCTAGGTTCAATTTGTTATATGAAGAATGCATCGAGTTTAATAAGCTAGGACTTAGGGATAATGTGGCTCAACTATGTGTACTAGAGGTACATAATGCTCTCATACTATGCTTTGCCCTGTTCAATTTCTGTTGAGATAAACAAAGAATCTTCAATTATCTTACTTTTTCACCCCTTAATTGATGTGCTTGGATCTCTTTCCAATGTTTTCATCCTGCAGTTCATTAATCGAAATAGCTCTCTCCCATCCAGGTAATTACTCTTGTTTTTTTGGCTAATAGGATTTGTATATATCTTCTTTTGTATTCCTGATTCAGAAAAGTGTAATAGTACCCATGCATCATAGATGCAAGATAACTAATTTTTACTACATGCGTATAAATACAAATATAAACTCAAAAGCAAAGAATTATCCAAAATTAAATATATATCCATAATTAATAATCAAAAGTTTGTCTAAAACACACAATTACCACAAAAAAGGAAGATGGTGGAATTTTAAAAAAATAAAAAATAACAGGGAGGTTGTGAATGCTAGGAACACAAAACAGTGAAGAACACAAACAGAAATTGAGCAGATACGTGCATGGAAAGAGACTTGTGGGTGTGTAGGATCAGGAACAGAGACCTGTGGGAGTGTGGGTGTCTCAGAAAAGTCCAGGCGTGACCACAAACTATGTTGGCGAGCAGTGGGTCACAGGTTGAAATGAAACAGAGGTTAACTTCTGTGTTTTTGCGTGAATGATGCATCATTCATGAATGTGTGGGGAAGAAATGTTTCAACCCCTAATGCCAACACCCCTACCCCCCCCCCCCCCCCAAGTATAAAGGTCGCAACAGCTATGAGTTGCTGCCATTTTGGCTGTAATCACAGCTGTGATCTAGAAAAACAGTTCACTGGTCACCCTATAGAAGCCTCAAGCCACTCTGCACTGCTCTGGTGTTATAGTGTCCCATAAATTCCTGTACCAGCCAGATACTGCTACCATTTAGAGTATACATGCATCATACGATGAAAGCTTTCTACTCATTTCAATTTTCAACTGTAAATGACCCCAATCTCCACTCCAACCCCTTTTAAGAAAGGTCTGTCTCATCTAGCAGCTCACCTGTCCCACAAATAAAGAAGAAACAGTTTCACAAAAGATTTAGGAAGATTACTATTACATTCAGAAAATTATTTTAGTTTTTAAAATTGAAGGCCAAAAGTTAAAATGAATCATTGGAATATAATTTTAGTTATGGTCAACATACCTGTAATCTTGCTTTAAAAGTTTGGATGGTTTTTCTTTTATCTTCTGAGAAATAAGACATTGTGTTATGAAATAGGTTCACAAGGGTATTTTATTTTTGGCTATACAAGGTTGTGGGGTTATATGATCTAACCTTTGATTGTATTAAGAATTTATGATGCTTGCAGCTTTTCTTCTAACAACCGAGTCATTTGTTGCCTTAAAGGGGTGTTTGGTACATGGGAAATTTTTTCATACTCAAGAATTATAAATCTTGGAAATCATAATTCTTAGGAATGATTAAAATTTGTTTGTTTGGCCATAAATGTTTTTGAGAAATGTTTATAAATGTTACTTGGGAATAAGTTTTTTTTTTATTGTATTAAATAAGCAAATAAAGGTACCGTGATGTTTTTATCGCATTAAAACTTTATTTTTAATTCAAGAATGTTAGTTCCTCACCTTCCATGAGAACAATTTCGTTGGAAACCTATGTAAAAACATTCTTGGAAAATGTTTCCTAGGAATGTTACTTTTTCAATAACCAAATATGGGAAACTAACATTCCCAACTTCAGATTCCTGGAAAGCAAAAACTTTCCGAGTATCAAACGCCTCTTAAGTGTTTTCTTTTAATTTTTTAATCTTTATTCATTTTTTTACTATGTGATATTTTTGCATTCTCAGTATAACATAAATTTAACATTCTGCAGCTTGACAGGCTCTAGTAAAGTTGTGGTTTGTAACATTCATGTGCTATACAATCCTAACAGGGGAGAAATTAAGCTTGGCCAGGTGTGCACTGCCTGTTTCGCATAACATTTTCCCATTTTGATAAGCCATTTATGCCTCTGATACTGTTCTGTTTTGGATATATCACTGTCTAATGTTATGAAAATGCTCTTCACTTTGATGGCTATTGACACTTCTTTCTGCATTTCAAATGTACTTTGATTTTGTTCCTGTTTTGGTTTTCTTTTCATTCATAAAATGCATAAAATGGTCTTAATTTTTTCTATTCATATTGTGTAGACTCGCAGAATTTGTAATTTGTAATTATTCACATGCTAAGGTCTATGATATATGGTTTAATTTCTGGTTAATTTTTTCTTTTTTTAATATCATCTGCAGTATTATGTTTTCATCACATAGTCTAGTCATTCATTTTGAAACGTTGTTTTGTAGTTTAGATCTAGTAAGACTATAAAAGGTTTGATATTCTTATGTTTAGGCATATTGTGTACAACCTACAGACCCATTGATGTTTTTTTCTCTTCAATATCGTCATATTGTCCCACAATAATTGCCAATTCAGTTCAGGAACTAATGACCCTTAAATGTATGCAATTTGTCTGAGTATGAATATGCATAACTAGTTGTATCTTTAATGGTGTTTGGTGGAGTGAAAGTTGGATGGAGGGGGAGGGAAGATGATGGAAGCGAGTGGAAGTTGACTTTGGTAGTGTGTTTAGTGCATGGTAGTTGAATCGGGATACAATTTGTGTTTGCAAATCATGAATTGAAGGATTCATAATCAATAAAAACATAGTGCATGCACACACACACACATATACAAGACCTATAAAAGTGCTCTAGCGAGTCTAGCCATATTTTAACATTAAAAAAATATGAAAAATGAAATCATACACAGGTATATAGTAGTAGCATATAAGCTTCAGTACAAACAAAGATACAAATAATAATAGCCACAAGGCCAAAAGAAGTGGCTGTCTGCACAGTTCAGCAAAGAGCCCCCCAAAATATCACTGTTGTTCCTTCAATTCGTTTTCATTTAACTATTTAAGTTTATATGACTTTTCAATTTTTGATTAGAATTGGTAAGTCTATTATGGTGAAAAAGGAAAAACAAATAATGAATCATTGAATTGTTTCCATAATACAAAATTGTATAGATTCTTTTATGTATTGTGAGATGCAAAATTATTTTAGATTCATCTTAAGATACATATTGGTAGGTTGTCAAGTTGTATTGAATCGTAAGATTTGAGTCATGAATTGCAAGGTTTTGGTAACTATGGTTTGGTGTAGAAGTCAGTGGAAGTGTAGGTAAGTTTTGGTAGGTCCCACATGAACTTTTATCCAAACTGAGGATTTGAGTGGAAGTTGTTTGACATCACGAATTTGCCCTCCTTCATCACTCAATTTCCCAAGTGTGTGGAGTGTGGACATGTACCCACTCACTGCAGGTGCTATTTAATCGACCATGTTGATTATATAATCAACTATATAACACATGTTCAATGAAAAGCATCTCGTTCCTGTTTACATAATCAATTATGAATAATCATAATCGATCATGTGAACTGAATATATATAAAATAAATTGAAAGTGTATGGAGTAAAGGGTAAATATGTAATTTAATTATAATATTAATTCAGTTTTTTTATTTTATTTAATCCAATATAAACCAATTAAAAAACTTATCTTCCTTCCAATTTTTTCCTACTTCCCTCCTACCAAACAACCTCAAATTGTATTGTATTTCTTACTTACTTCCCTTCTCATCTCTTCTCTTCCCTCTATTTCTTTCCTCTTTACCAAACACAATTAAGTTGTGAATGCTGAACAGTATATCCCATCTCATTTGACTCTGTTTCTTTTGGTATTTGAAGTTGTGAACCGGTAATATCACTGTATCAGATTCAGGTCTTTGCAGTTGACTCCATCCACTGCTTTGGTGTCTAAAATATGATTTCAAATTCTTTTAGTAATTGCCTTTTCCTTATATTTACTTCAAGCAGGTCCGAGTGCTACTTGATAGGGCTAAAGCTGTTTCTAAACTCTGGAATGACGCCCCTGTAGTTATCTGTGGGGATTTTAATTGTACCCCTAAGGTTATTTTTTCTATTATGCCTTTTTGTTATCATTTTGTAAAATGTTATCACAGTCTGTGTTATGACATTAGTGATTTTTATCTTGTTTCAGAGTCCGTTATACAACTTTATATCAGAACAGAAGGTAGACTCTTTAGTTCTTTTCTTCCTCTGACTTTGATGATTGACACAAAAAATGATATCTTTATATTATTACAGTTAAATCTGTCAGGAATAGATAGGAATAAGGTATCAGGACAAGCTTCTGCTATAATTCGTCCACCAAAGCAATATGGTCCTATTTCTAGGTAGACTTTTTGCATTTGATGCATTTATATGTTGATATTTATTGGATATTTGGATTTCTTGCTTTATTCAAGAAATATCTGTTAAAATATTTTAAAATTTTGCAGTGAAATATCTGGTAATGGTTCAGTCCAGGTCACATCCATTGAAGGTGATAAGGAAGTTATTAAACAAAATAATTCTCAGTCAGGCACGAGGGACCTTGACATATGTAACAGTTTGGATGATCAACATACTCAGACTGTTTTGGACATGTCTGTTAAGTCTTCTACAAATCTGGAGTGTGGAAAGGAAAGTGATGCATATGAAGGAAAAGATACACAGGAAACTGCCGTTGACCATTCTAAGATCTTTTGTGAAGTTGGTAGCATAAAAAAACCTGATCCTTCTTATAGTGAAGGTAGGCTCCATATGGATGATGTAAATGGTGAGAATCATGACATTACACCTGTGACCTCCTCAGCTCCTGAAGCAGTTGAAAGTGATACGAATAGGATGGGTAGCAATGAACATATACCAGATGCTGTCCCAACTTCAAATAAAGAATTATTAAGCCAAAAATCCAACCTACATGTCCCTGAAGGGAATAAAAATGTGGAGTTTAACTGTTCCCCAACCTCTCTCCAGGAAGACGATCAGTCTTCCAGGGTGAGGATTGATCTTGAGTCAATAGATCTAGACAATTTAGAAATTTCTTCAACTAAACCAGCCAGCCAGCCTTCAGTTTCCAATGCATTTGAAGTCCCTTGTACAGAGTATGGAGATAGCCCATCTCTTGAGAAAATTGCTAATGACCAAAATAACAGATCATCAACCTCATGTCTAGTTGACAAATCACATCAATTGTCCAATATCAAATTTCCACTAGATGAAAAAGAGAGATCATTCCTCGAGGAGATAGAAAAATCCATTACTAGCGGTGAAAATGTTGGTGAAGATCGCAGCAGTTTCATATCTGCCTTACATAATGCTGAAGGAGCCACTCTTGATCTTGGCCCATCAACACCAATGAAGTCAGATCTTGAAAATTTATATCAATATGAGAAATTAGATTCTGCTTCCGACAACTTGGTGCTGTCCATAGAAATCAATGAAGTGAAGGATGACTCTTCTCCAAGTCAGATTTCTACCTCTATTGATGCAGAGAGAGCTACTTATAATCCGTCACTGTGGACCCCTGTGGAAATAGAAACTGCAACTGGAAATGCTGAGTGCACCTTCTTGGAGCACCCTTTACTGCTTAGGAGCACGTACACTGAAGCTATGGTAGATCTAAAAGGATTGCTTGCACCTTTTTCTTTTTTTGGATAAAATATGATTTTGATCCCTCTAGAGTTTCTCAAGTTCAGTTTTAGTCCCTTAAATTTTTCCTTGAATTATTTTGATCTTTCTAATTTGAAAATGTAATACTTTTTGTCTTCAAAGAGATTTAGATAGTGCTTAAAAATAGTTATAAAGTGCTATCTAAACCACTTTAAGGACCTAAAGTGATGTATTTCTAAATTAGAAGGACCAAAATAAGAAGACAATGAATTTTTAAGGGACTAAAAATGAATTTAAAAAATTTTAGAGGGACAAAACATATTTCCTCCCGTTTTTTTTTTATAGCTTCACTTTCATATGACAAGCTGTCACATCTTACACCTCATTTAAAAGCTACAGTTAAAGTTGTATTTCCCTAATACTTGTAAACGTGGTGCTCTTCCATATTATCTTATTGCACTAAGTACTCCTTGTATACAAGCAGGATTGTTCTGGGACTAGAGATCCCCATGGAGAGCCCCTGGTGACCAGTTATAATAGGCGCTTCTTGGGAACTGTTGACTACATTTGGTAGGTGCTATGCTCTTCAAGTTTATCTGCTACTGTTTCTCTTGCTGTGCTTGTTTTATTTTGAATTGTAAAATTGCAATAAGTATACCATCGTAAAGTGTCATTGCTGAAGTTCTTGTAGTTGCATGATATATTTTTCATTAACGTTGCTGATAGATGCATTTGAGTTTTGACTTTTAATAAGCATTGGAAAAAACTGGTTGTACTCTTCGAATGCCTAACTGTGAGCAAAATGAGTTGATGGTAATCTACTTTTTCCCTTGATCTGTCACTTAGGCGATCTGAAGGTCTTCAAACAACCAGAGTTCTTGCTCCGATGTCTAAACTTGGCATGGAATGGACTCCGGGATTCCCAACAAAGGTAAGAAAAATATAGTTCATGTGTGGAAGATTGCATATGGATGGGTTTACAAAGGTGTTTTTTGGGGTTTTCTTTCACTCGTTATCATTGTTACCTCATCTCAATTAAGAGGCTATTGTTGCAAGGTTATGACTTCAGAGGTTGATTCTTTAAGTAATAGAAAGTTCAATGTACAGGGGGCGGTCACTTGCCTCATCCTTGCTTGACTAGACCATTTGTTTTTATACAATTTAGGTTTCCTTGATAACCATAAGTGCTCAACTGAACATATGGATTCCTTTCGTGTATAATTTTAATTTCCCTTGATTTTGCAAATTTTTGCTTGAAATGTGTAACTTGTGATTTTTTTTTGAAGTTTTTCTTTGCCTATCTACTGTACAGAAATGGGGCAGTGATCATATTGCTTTGGTTACCGAGTTGGCTTTCTTGAGAGATGGTACCGACATCAGCAACAATGTCAAATAGCAGTTTATTCGACAACCTGTGGGCATTTGCCATTGTTAGATCATTGGATGTTGTGCCTAGGCTTGGCCAGGTTTGGACACCCTCAAGTGACCAAGTGTCAAATGAAAAATGTGGGTGTATCGACCTTGCGTGGGACTTTAACTCAAATCAACAGTGGATCTTTGGCGCTCTTTTTTACTTGGGAGGATCCAAATTCTGCCCTAATTTACCCCCTTCATGTTTTATGTTGTACGGGAGTTTAAAGGTTCTTCTGCGAAAGCTGAGAGCCTGAGACGTGTTTCTTTGGAATCAAGTATTTATGTTGATCCTGAAGTCAATCCTGTAAATTTAATAAAAACATTTTAGCTCATGATATACCAATCTAAGGTTTTTTTTAGCTGTTAGTTAACTAGGTTAAGATGTGATATTTGTAACCACTTTTTGTTTTTTATTTTTATAAAAAAAAATTAGTTAATAGCGTTCTATGATAATAAGAAATTCAGTGTGGGAGTGGGGGAGAGATATGTAGCTCTCAATCTCAGTTGTCCGTTTTATTGTTCTTTAACCTTTGGGATTTGAAAGTGTTTAATGATTCTTCCTCATCGACGGTGTCTTTCCATCAACTACGGTAACGTTGAGAATTTTTTTTATTGAAGCTTTGAATTATGATTCCTCTAACTTTTAGACTACGAATATATATTTGCATAATCACATGTAGGGCTAAACAATCAATTCGATCGTAATGTAAATTACAAAAGATCTTAGACATACTAATATTTTTTTTTTTCAAAAAATAAAAACTCTAGCTCAAATAGATGATTTTTCATGATTAGATTACATGAATTTCGGATCCAAATTTAAACTTTATTTAATTTAATCCAAACTAAGCTTGTGTAATGTTCGCATGAAATTTACCTACCTACCAGTACGTGTGTATATATTTATTGTTATAATAACCCGTACATATAGTTGTATATTTCTGAAACTGTAATAACTATTATTTTTTTTAAAATTATATCTTAGCATTTTAAGATACATGCCTAATTATTTTAATGTATTTATAAGTTTATATTTTTCAATAATTTAAATTTATACATATTCTTGTGGCTTTGTATCTTATAATTTGTTATATATATATAAAATAAGTTATAATTAAAACTGGGTAGAAGATGTTAAAATGATATTTGTTTACTGTCCGCAAATTAGATTGAAAATAAAGAAAAATTTAATCAACTAATCTAATTCAAGCCGAATTTAATCAAATCAATTAAATATGACATTATAATCAAATTGACAGAGATTGAATTATAATATATTTTTATGATTAGATTTATGAGATTATATAAAAATTAATTCAAACCAAGCAATAAGTTCCTTAAATTGTCAGGGCTCTTAATCTAAATTGTACATGCTACTAAGCAAAATCAAATGCTTAGTTTAAATTCTATCTTTTGATTGCCTATTTGCTCATGCCACAATGGAAACACGAGCTTTAGAGTAACTAAAAACAACTACACTGCACTTTAAGTTTGAAACTTTGACGAACTCATGTCCCCCTTCATGAGAAAATATTTTTTTATCGTTAAATATGTTATTTTTGTAATTGATGGCTTAGATATTTTCTTTTTCTTGTTTCTTTTTCTCCATCAAGAAGCCACAACATCGTCTTCTAACCACAAAATCCATCTAGCATGTAGTAGCATAACACACAAATCAACACACAAGTTCACACATTTCAAATGAAGAAATCATAATTTTTCAGATTTCTCTTGAAGGATGGTTCAAGTTCAACCAAACTAAACAAGGAGCACATCATCCACAAATCAAAGACATAATCAAATTTACACTAAAGTTCATCTTTGATTCAAATAACTTATGCACCCTCCTCATTCCTTTGAAGACTTGTTGATAAGAGACTTGTGGATGTGAGGAATAACACCTCCACCAGCTATTGTTCCTTTAATGAGAGTATCAAGTTCTTCGTCTCCACGGATAGCCAGCTGTAGATGTCTTGGGGTAATGCGCTTCACCTTCAGATCCTTGCTCGCGTTTCCGGCCAACTCCAACACCTCTGCTGTTAAGTACTCCAGGATTGCAGCTGAGTAAACTGCCGCTGTTGCCCCAACTCTTCCATGAGCCGTCACCCTTGACTTTAGAAGACGATGAATACGTCCAACAGGGAACTGTTTCAAAAGATGTTCAAGATGAAAGACAGACACAGTGGATTAAGATTATGCTTACAAACAAGGGAGTGTTAAACACAAATAGAAGTTCATCATGAAGAATCAAAGACATGTTAATTAACCACTTGCAACATTAGTTAGTTATAGACCAGTCACATTATCCAAAGATATTGGTCAATCACAAGTCCCAAAACAAGATCATTGTTATAGATGAACTTGCCATAGCCATGGCACTTATGGATGAAGTAAATTAAACACAATACTAACTAACTAGATGCTGCTGCCACTTCACAAGAACTCATTGTATTAGCAAGTAGCAATCCAAAAGCTAGAAAGTTATCCAATAGTAGCGATGTAAAAAGAGATGTGTAAACAACCATATTAAACAAGTAATGCAGAGAAAATATGCTATCTTTACATGCATTCTTCATACATAAATGGTAAGGCATGTTAAACAAATAAAAGAAATTTGACAATGCAAAGAGAAGAAAATTAGGATATTGGAAAATAAGGGATTCTATGCAATGAAAAAAGGGAAACCCTCAAGGAGGACAACATGTTATACACACAATAGAAGCTAATCACCAAATCTTTGCTCAAATCAGCTGCTCAGCAAAAGAAACCTTAAAAATATGAGGATTACACTCCAACCAAATGCACTGAATAGTAGCACACAGATTTCTCATTGACAAAAAATTTTACCCCGAGCTTCTACCAAAATCATTAAATCCAGTAACCAAAAATTGATCAAAGCCCAAGGAGGATAAGGGTACACCCAACTGCCCAACATTTATAAAAAAATGGTCCAAGAAACCTCCTCAAACTCCAGCCAAATGCACCAAACAAGGATAGGATGTGGATTGAACATTGACACAAAAATGAAAAACATAACCTCCAACCTCTACCAGAATCATTAATACTACTAGCAAACAACCATCAGCCCAAGGACCCAGACAGAGAACACCAAACAATAACCAAAAATGCCAAACAAAGTATTCCACGAAGATACAGTATAAGAACATGTAAGAACAGACTAGGGACCAATGCTGAACAAGTGCCAGTTTTTTGTTACAAACCCTATTTCACCATTACACAAAAAAATTAGCATCCAAGTTCACTAGGGAATCTGAACAAACCCATCATTCTAAAGAACGAATGTTGGATAAGTATAAATCAGAACATGGCCTAATCTCAATTAAAATTCCAAAAACATCACAGAAACTGAACGAAATGGACAATCAGTTTAGAAGCAAACAGCCACAAAACAAAGTAACTATGAACTAAAATAGGAAAACTGAAAAATGGAGATTGAATTGAACCCTTCCCAAACAACAAACCATATACACCCCCCCACCCCCCAAAATGCAACACAACAATTTCCAGATGAAGAGAATCACCCAATTCCCAAATTGGCTGGGTAGACAAAAAATGGGTCGGTAAAAAACTGAAAATTTGATAATGAAATCCACTTCGTAGACTTCCTTGGCACATCCCCCCACCCCCGAAAAGAAAAACTAAGGTATAAAATATAAAAGGTACCCCATTTCCAGTCATGGTTAAATTTTTTTAACAGAAGTCAAAGACCATAAACTAATAAAACAACTAAAGCATCCTAATTGTCCTTTACACAAAAAAAAAAAGGGGGAAATAAAAACCTATTATTCAGTCAGGTCTAACCAAATCTTACGAAACTAACTTTTAAAGGTAAGTTCTATTAATTTTGTTTTATCACACTAATACATCCCTCACAAGACATCTCACACATTTGCATGCTAGACATTTAAGGGTGATCGAATTACGACCCAATGTAAGCTAATCAATAATCACTAATACCATGTTAAGGATGTCTGATTTTAAGTCATGTTTGGTTGTCTAGACAGAAATGGGTCAGTGAAAAACTGAACATTTGATTATGAAAACCACTTCACAGACTTCCCAGGCACATTAAAAAAAAAAAAAAAAAAAAAGAGGTGTAAAAATAAAAACGTACCCCATTTCCAACAATGGGTTAATTTCTTATGAAAGACCTCAAAAACCATAAACTAATAAAACCACTACAGAATCCTAGTTGTCCTTTCCCTACCCAAATATAAAAATAAACAAATAAAAGGGGAAAAGAAAAACCTATTCCTCAGACAAAGAGAGATAAGATAAATGTGGATCCAAAACAAAAAATTGAAAAAGGTAAAAACTTGAGACCCTTAGAAAGCTGGGAAACACAAAAAGGATCAAACTTTGAAGCAGGGAGAGAGAGAGGAACCTGAAGACCGGCTCTGGAGGAGCGAGATGTGGGCTTCTTCTTGTCCTTGTCCTTAGAGGAAGATGGGTTTTTTGCAGTTATCAAACCCTTTGCGCCTTTCCCTGACATCTCTCTCTCTCTCTCTTCAATCTTTCGCTTTCTCAGACACAACAACACTACTCTTCACGCTTGTTCCCTTTTCTTCTTAATTGTTACCATTACCACCATTTTAATAAAATATTAGTATCATTAAGTGTCTATTTATTCTGGATATTATTGTTAAGCACCGATATTTATCACATAATAAAGTAATGCAGCTTTTTATTGAAATGATATAAATGTCTAACATATAACTTTTAATATACTCATTTCCTCCTACAATTTCCGCAATTGATTCGAAAATCACTCCAAAATGAATGTTTTTTTAATATAAAAATCATTAGTGTTTTTTTTTATTATAAATTATTCAACTATCATATTTCAAAGTACTAATACATTTTTTAATAAAATTATGCTATAAAAGTGATATTTTTTATTTTGTAATTATGTATGGTATTTACACAAAATATACATCTAATTTTCACTAGAAAGCATAAGCGCACATAAAAAAAAATAAGAGTATTCTTCACTTTATATAATTTATTTAATATTTAAAGTCAAAATTTAAATTCTAAATAATTTGATTAAAAAAATAAAAGTTATTATTAGTCGTCTCAATTAATGTTAGTAAATAATATGTTTATTATCGTCCTTTAATATGTATCTAGAAACCTATCCGACTATTGTCTTCCCTCCCGATCAAATTAATAATTAATATAAATATTTAATATATACATATATATAAAATTAAGATTTATAATAATTAAATACTTTTAAAAATAAGAATTTATTATAATTAAAATATATAATAAACAAATATTTTTAAATATATAAATTATATTTTAAATTTATAATAAATCATTTATATTGTGACATAAATTTATTTTTAACTATCGACAATTTTTACTAAAAATATTTAAATTTAATTTAGACATTAATATATTATTTTAGTAAAAAAAAGTTTATATCAAGATAAAATATGACCCTATACAAAATTAGGACCCACCACAAGTTTAAAAATTAATACGAAAAAAGATAAATTAAGATAATAATTTTTTTTAAAATAACCTCTATTAAATAATAGCTCCTAAAATATTTTGATTTAAGATTGTTACTTTAATTTATATATATATATATATATATATATATATATTTATATTTATTGTGAGTTGTGAAAGTGTTATATTATTTTAAGTCATTTTTGTGTTGGTAAGCTGAGTTGTCATTCCTTGTTGAAAGATTTTAAGACTGATGACACCTTAGGAGTTTCAATTGTGTTGGGGTTTCTCTAATCATAGTATATATATTTATTGTGAGTTGTGAAAGTGTTATATTATTTTAAGTCATTTTTGTGTTGGTAAGCTGAGTTGTCATTCATTGTTGAAAGATTTTAAGACTGATGACACCTTAGGAGTTTCAATTGTGTTAGGGTTTCTCTAATCATAGATTATTAGTTTGATCTTAGAAAGAAAAATATATAAGATTTCTATTTATAATAAAACTTCATAAACTCAACTTTCCAGAATCTTAGAGAGAAAAAACTCTAGAGAGAAAGTTTTTGATTCATGGATTCCTTTCCCATAAATCTACTCTTCTTCTAGATTTCTTCTCTTCCCTAGTTAATAATAACAAATTACCTAGTTAACATTTTACACCTAACATTCACTTACATTTGTGATTAATCATATACATGAATAAAATTAATTTTATCAATTATAAAATAACTATGGATAAATAAACATAATTATATATACTTATAAGTGTATAATTATAATATTATGAGGTTATTCAAATATCTAGTAATGATTAACATTATTACACAAGTGATTAGCTATATTGATTGTTGTACATAATTAATTTCGTGGCTAATTATATAGTTAATTGTTAAGTCTCAATTATACTTCTTTTTGGACAAGACTTAATGAACAATTTCACTCATTCTTTGAACTATTGCAATACAATTGTTCTCTTTTTGATTCATTTTGTGTGCAGATATAGCTAACCCAGAATTTAGCTAACAATACCTTAATACACTTCATTTTTGTGTGCAGGTATTGAGCTAGAGACTTGAGGATTGAAGACCCTTAGGATTGGAAATCTAAGGAGTAGGGAGCAGAGCAGAGTGGTTGCGCCGGGCAAAACATTACTCGCGCCGGGCTTGAGAAGAACAGAGTGCCTCGTCTTTGCAAACGATTTATGCGCCGGGCGCAAAAGGAATTGCGCCGGGCATGTTCTGAGACAGAGAATACTTGACCTCACTGGAAGGCCCTGTGCCGGGCGCAACGATTTATGCACCGGGCGCGTAAACCCTAATCTGACTCCCCAAGCTCGTATTTAAAGGCATTTTCGGGGACTTTTCTCCCCATTCACGCAGGGGCGCCTCCACGAGCTGCGGAAAGGATTCCCAGGGCTTGGGATCGTTCGTGTGTGAATCTTTCCTTCGGTTATTCATTTCTCCCTTCATCTCTATTTTGTATTTACCCTCATTGTTGAGTGGTTCTACCCATTTTTTGTGGGGTTAGATGTAATCAACGAATTCTAATGTAATCCTTACGTTTTCAATGATATATATACATGTTGTTCCATTTTTTGTTGTGTACGTTTCTTTGCTTAATGCTTGCTTTGGATTGATTACCCTTTGCATGATTTAAGGTTCCATTGAGTATTGGAAAATACTATTGAAACTAGTTCTGAAACATATGCCTAGTGGGGATTGTATCTAGGAATAGGGCTTGACCCATTAGTAGTCTTAAACCCTAATCTGTAATGCGGGTGTAGGTATTGGGTACTCAAGGGATTGATATTCAATATTCGCACCTAGGTTCTTTCTCTAAGGGATTAGGTTTAAGTAAACTTATGGGTTGACTAAGCAATGTATGTAACAAGAGATTAAGGATTCATTAGTCTGATGTTTGGTGAAATCTAACCCCCACAACCTCACAAAATCATAATATTATTTCTACCCTTATCCACTCACAAACAAATATTTTTATAGCTTTCATTCCAATAGTCATAACCTTGAATGCACATGATAAACTATGAAATTGGAATTATTCTTTAGTCACGAATAGTCAATAAATGCTTATTTTACCTTCCAATCCCTGTGGATACGATAATTTTACTACTTGAACGGTTGGTATACTTGCCGTGTTTGAGACCGTTGACAAAATAAAAGTAATTTAAAGTGATAAAAAAAGTGATTTTAACGGAAATCTCAACATTAATGTAATGATTCAACATGCAAAGTATAATAATACACTAATATAATAATACGAAAACCTAGTGGACCCAAGGTTTTCATGCAAAGTAAAATCTAGACATCATGCATTATCATATGGATATACTCGAGATCTCAATGATCATTTAGAAACCATAAACATCTCGAAATATACAAATATAAATACATAACATCTACATAACCAAAGTCCTAAGTTGGTCTAAAAAACTATACACAGGCCCTCTAATAGCTCCAAGTCACCATCCTCAAGCTAAACTTGCTCTATTCCCATGTTAGAGACATGTCTTGCAATCAACATATAAATAGTAGGGTAAACTTGATATAAAAGAAACATCATATATAACATAAAAGTGCATAACAACATGAATATGAAAATTCACACAATACCAAGACTCAATGCTCACAACATCAAAATCTCAATATCAGAGATCACATGCACAACATCATATGAAAAAAATACATCATAACTACGTGCCAACTTGAACCATGCATCATCAAACACATAAAATAATGAAGATCTCCTACAATAAGTGCTTTACTTGGCTTAATCCTATCAGATTGTAACAACCTTAGTTACTCAAGTATCATCAACATAAACTCAAAAGGTACAATATCACTATCTGGTATAGTAAACATGGGTGGGTGTTTACGACAACATTGATTTACAAAATCAAGCCTTGATAGATTTAGCCCATTGCATACTCTCAAGATATCACACACCTTTTCAAAATTAGGTTAGGGGTACACCTTGGGTGACTACTCACAATTTACATGCCATCTAAACATCTTAGTTTCTTGAACCCAAACACGACCCTTTATGACAAGTATGAAGTGTTTCATTCCATGCTTTTTCACAACACATTTGAAGGATAATATTTATTTTAAAGAACATGTTTACAACTTTGACTACAATGCTCTAGGCTTTTGGAGATTCAATCATTTGATATATCTCATTGAATAACTCAACAAAACAACACTCCACTAGGAAGTCACAACATTCTTCTTTAAACCATCTCAAAATTTTTTTTCCAAAACATCATGGATAACGAATTCAATCTTCCCAATATCCACCCTCAGCACCATGCACAAGTACAAACAATACCATGATTTAGGGGCTCAACCTTCCCTACATTCTCCCTCATCATTATGCAACATTGCATCAAATAACACATCATAATACAACCACAACTAGGCCACATGACACATAACACATCATACAACATCAAATATATCTAACACAAGTAAAACAACTCATGTCCTTTACATATAGGATCCAAGGCATAAGCCTCGTGTTCCTAATCGTCTAGGCTATCTAGAACTAATCACTCATCCTTCTATGATGGGCACAACTCCTTCCCACAAAAAGGAACCATCACTTGCCCCTCCTAAACCCCAAAGATTAGAAGAAACATATCAACTCAACTAGGGATGGCAAAAATACCTGTACTCGTAGGTATCCATAGATAAAATTCGCTACGGATAATAAATGAATAGTCTAAATGGATACCCACGTATAATAGGTACGGGTATTTTTCTACTTGTTTATAAATGGGGTGGGGGTAGGTATGATAGTATCCATACCGCGGGTACCCATTTAATAAAGTTTCTTAAATATCCTTATATATAGAATCACGTAACACTAAAATTACACTATTTTATTTTCTTTCCATAGTCGCAACAACGCACATTTTCACACACAACACAAAGGGGATAAATAAACCATCTTAATATGAATCCTGACTCTTTGACCTACTTTGCATCGACGACAACAAGTATTTTTTTTTTATTTTTAATATCAACAGAATTAACGTTAAATGCAAGTTTAAAAGTTAACATCAATATTTTATTTTTAACATTTCAATGCCATCAAATACAAACTTAAAATTATTTGTATATGATTTTTTTAATTTTTAATTTCTTAAAAAAATCATAATTATCCATAGATATCCATGGGTACCGCCGATATTTAAAAAGTTCATGGATACCCGTTTAATAGATATCCTCATGACTATGGAGCGGGTATGGGGCAGATTTTTATCTTGCGGGACGGGGACGGGTATACTACTACTCACTCCCACGGACTCCATTGCCATCCCTAAACTCAACACTAGATCACCATCCGGGAAAACAAAGATTTCATTGAGTGAACCCCTCATACTAAGCGAGAACAATCACATTTAGGGAAATTCACTTAATGAGCATCTCTCGTAGAGCAACCTTCATTGTCCCATCAACTTGCTTAGCCGAACTTCATTGTGTTCATCGAGTTTGTTGAGTGAGACCACTCTTATTGAGCAAGAACTTGATTTCCAACACCTAAGCCTTTAACATATGAAGGCTTGTTAAATAAGGGTCATCTTGAGTGAAAAGCCACTACATCTTTAACATACAAAACAATTAAATTATCATTCTTTGTATTAATATTTAAGGTATTAATATTAATACTTAATAGTTCATTATCATTTTGATATATACATTTATAGTAAAATATTATAAAAACATGATAATAAGCAAAAGAATTGTCATAATTATAAAAATATTTCTTAAAATGTAGTAATTAATTTCCGTTTTATTTATAATTAAATGATTAATTAAGATTTAATAATTTATTTAATCAAAATATATCTTTGTTAAAGTCACTTTAATTACTATTATTAAAATGAATAATATGTTTTTTTTATAAATTTAAAAATAATCAATAAAATCTTCTTTCATAGTATATAAATGAAACCTTAGGGCGAAAAAACTGATGTCACCGAACATTTGTTATTAAGTGACAAAACTTTCTTTTATAGTATATAAATGTGTTTTTATAAACTAAAAAACTAAAATAAATAAAAAATGATGAATTTAGGCGAGAAAAAAAATCATACGATGTTTATAGCGTCTAACTAAGTGACAAAATATAACACATAATAGATTATAATATGATATATAATATATAATATATAATTAGTACTATTATTTAGTTTGAATCATAATATATATTTGTATTATTAGTTTGAATGTTGAAATAATAAAAATCATAATTTCTTTAATTTTCTTAATCACTAATTTATGTATTATAAAATATATTAATATTATCAATTTTTATTTGAATAAAAATACATATTTATATTATAGTTTAAATATTAAAATCATAAATATCATATTTTCTTTAATTTCTATAGTTATGTTTAGAATATATAACAGTAGTATCAATTAATTTGAACAGGAATTTATATTTATATTATTAGTTCAATTGATCAAATCATAAAAATCACAATTTATTCATTACCAAAATCATATATTTTACGAATTAAAAATATATTAAAATAATTCAATAGCATTTATAGAAAAAGAAAAAGAAAATCAATATGGTGTCACGTGACATCTACTTACATAGCATTATATATATATATATATATATATATATATATATATATATAATAATAATAATAATAATATAACAGATAATAGATAAATAATAGATCATAGATAATAGATAGGATGTACTTCTGATTTTTCTTTAAAAATGTAGATTTGTTTTTTTCTCTCTTAAAGTTACAATCTAATAGCTCAGATTGGGATTATTAATATGAGATTATTTCATTTTTTTAAAAAAGAAGCTGAAGTGTAATGATGGAGATATAGCTATTAGCTATATATGTTAGTAGGAGCATATGCCATCATACAAATTTCCGAAATAGTTGGAACTTGGCAAATGGATCTGTCTTGTTATGACCCCACAAAAGTCGCCTATTTTCCATTTCAACACTTTCTAAAATTTGCATGCATGCATGCACCCTCAACTCCCTTCTTGACCCTTGCCTTTTTTGCCTCCCTTGTTTGTGTGTTGTTTCTTTCTTACTATCTCTCCTTCTCTCTCTTATCTTCTGAGTGTAAGAGAGAGAAAATCATCCTGAAAGAACCTCCATAACCTGCTTTCTCTGGTGACCCTCTTCTTCCTTGTTCCTAAGGCCTGAGAGGGTCCACCAAGGCTTCAAGTGCGTCTTCTTTTCTTTCTTTTTGTTTCCCCTAACATTCTTTTTACTATTTACTTATGCAAATTAAAGGTTGTGTATATATGCCTACATAATGCATGTTTTTGCTTTTTTTTTTTTTTTGGTTGTGTCACGGATATTTTCCAACCTATTGGCCAGAAGTTAATTTTGCTTGCGGGACTGTGACTCTGTAGTTCCATTAGTCTAACGAGTTTTCACACTCAGCAAAAATCAAACAGAAATTTTTACTAAATAGATTGTTCTCACAATGTGTTAAAGTAGATGATTAACCATTATGCCAACCCATCTGTGTACATTCTGCATGGTGTGTATATGAAACTCGTGGTTGCATGAAAGGTTTTAAATTGCGATAGCAAGTTGCAGTTTCTTTTGTGATCTATAATAGTGGACAAATGCAATCGACACAGGTGCAATTGTGATTTTTAATGTGACAGATGAAATCCATGCATGCAGATGTGGTTGCGAAAAAAAGTCCAAAAATTTGATGCCGAGACCAAAATAATGGTCGCAGATTGCTTTTTGGAAAACTTAGTTGCATGGTTTTCTTATTTATTTATTTTTTGCTTTGTCATCTCCTTATGCGTCATGGACATGCATTTTGGTGCATGAAGGTTGTTAATGGTGTTTTTCCATGCAAAGAGCACCCATTTTACGTGCCTTTCTTTGAGGTTTTAAAAGGGTCCAAAATCTTACAAATGACTGCAACATCAAGCATTACGAGACAACCATGACTATAATTTAAATTAAAATATTTGGAAAGAATTTTATTAAAAAAAAAACTGAGATCTGATTTCAAGGATTTGCATGATTTATGTGGCTGATCGGGCCACAATTACGATTACAGATACCTCCAAAATCATATTATTGCCGCTGCAGTTGAAGTTGGTTTTTATTTATCTATGTCCTACTTGTTCAAGCTGCATGGGCTCTTAGGCAATTGGACAACATGCATATTATGTTTGTTTCATATATATATATATATGATCAACTCACAATAATATGGAAGTCCTTTATTTCATTATGCTTAAAAATGGACAAATGAATTCCCAAAATGCCTTTTATTATTAGATGCTTGTATATTTCTATTCTTGTGTTGTATTAATAGATTGAAATGCTTTATTAATTTCATGTATTTTGTGTCTTATTTTCTCCCTTTTTTTAAGAGGAATTCTAATAGCACTCTTCATAACATAAATTTCATAAAATAATAAAGAAAGTTTTGAAAAAGTGTGCTAGTGTATGTCGCCAACAGTTTTTTTTTTTTTTAAATATATGTTGATGCACTTGAATTACACGAGTGCATTCATCTCAAGATACAACACTATATTCTCAAATGTAATTAGTTTTTTTTTTTTTTTTTTAAATTTGTGAGATGATGACATATCTAATTTTTTGCACAAGCCATGGGGCCATTTGGAGGAATATCCGAAGATGTCAAAGGAAGAATTAAATGTTATACACAAGATTGGTCTTCTGCAATCACTTGTGGCATCAGGTAATTCTTTATTTATTTATTTATCTTGGCCTTTTGGGCAAGCAACACATTACATATTGACGATACTTAATTTCTCTGTGTTGTGTTATATGTGCTTCATTTTGATCTGTGATTCTTTGAGTAATTTTAGGATATTGGCCCCAACTTTCTACATATTCTTCGCTTCTGCTCTTCCTGTTATTGCTTTTGGAGAGCAACTTAACAGGGACACAGGTAAAACATTTCCAACAGCTTCAATATATATTTTCTTTCAACAATATAGTTACATTTTGTAGCCAATGTGATGCGTCTTGTTCCATGATTGAGCATACATATTATGTTTTTTTAGATGGAAGCTTGAGCACAGTGGAAACATTGGCATCAACTGCTATTTGTGGAATTATCCACTCAATATTTGGTGGCCAGCCTTTGTTGATTTTGGGAGTTGCTGAACCAACTGTTATAATGTACACTATTTTATATGAGTTCTGCAAAAGTAGGCCAGAACTAGGTGCCAAGCTTTTTCTGCCTTGGGCTGCTTGGTATGTAACTATGCATCACATTGGGTTTTCCCATATGCATTTCATTGTTCACATATATTTTCTCCTTCCTAAAATAACTTCAGTTTTGAATAAAGTCTCAAAATAACTTATGTTCTCGACTTCTCGGTTTTCAATACAATGCTAATTTTTTTCGCCGAATTTGCTCACACATAAATTACTTCAATGTTAATGAATCTGGAGAGGGTGAGATTATTGTAGTAAAATTGTATTAAAAAATATAGATTTATTGTTGTTCTCAACATATGGATAAAAACTTTAACCTGCATTCATTTTGGAATGGAAAGTAATTCTTGATTTGTACAGCATGCGACTATTTAGATACACACTTATAGGCATTTTTGAGAGTTTCTTTACTCAAAAATTCTTTTTAATTTTGAGTAGAGAAGTTTTTAAAAGTGCTTTTAACTTGTATCAAAACAGAATCTGTATCTATAACTAACTTTTATGTTCAATTATGTTACAGGGTTTGTGTCTGGACAGCATTCATGCTTATTTTGCTTGCAATTTTCAACGCCTGCAATGTTATCTCGAGGTTCACAAGAATTGCAGAGGAGTTATTTGGCATGTTAATTACTGTCCTTTTCTTTCAAGAGGCTATAAAGGTATATTGCTATGCTAGCACTTAGTAGCGGAATAGATAGTGAATTTTGCACTTCAAGATTCAACCTGGAAATTATTTGATCCACAGGGACTTATAGGCGAGTTTGGAACACCTAAGACTGAAAATCCTTCGTCAGAGGAATATCAATTCCATTGGCGATATACAAATGGACTACTTGCAATCATTTTCTCTTTTGGAATAATTTTCACTTCCATAATGAGTAGAAGAGCAAGAACATGGAAATATGGAGCAGGTACATGACTGATGACTAGAAATATCTATATGTACTAGTAAGATCACACACGTAATGTTTTAAACTTTTCATGTGAAACTTAATACCTTCATTGTTATTTTTATCTTGTGGCAATCAATGCAGGGTGGCTACGAGGTTTGATTGCTGATTATGGAGTTCCAATGATGTTAGTGATTTGGACTGCACTATCTTATACCCTACCAGGCAAAGTTCCATCAGCTGTTCCTAGAAGGTTGATTTGTCCTCTTCCATGGGAATCTGCCTCTCTCTACCACTGGACAGTAGTAAAGGTAATATTATGACACATTATATATATTTTTTCATCTTCTAATGAAAAAAAAAACAATTTAATTAAACCTTTTAGTCCAATAGTTATAAGACTTGCTTTAACATAGAAGGTTGGTCAGATGCTCCAAGGATCGATTTCTAGTGTTAAAATAATGTTTTCCTAGTGGAAGTCACGTCTTATGAGCATAAATTAATCATTGATAGTTAACTTTAGGATATAGTATATAACATGTCTATAAAAAAAATGAAATAAAAATGAGTCCATTTGGTGGTTAAAATCGATTTCAGTCCCTACATTTTAAAAATGGTCCTTGGTCCAATACTTCATTTTGGCTCGACCAAGGATAAAATCCATTGCATTTCAAAAAGTACAAGGAACAAAATCATTCTTTTTAAAATGTATGTAGGGATTAAAATCAAATCTTGAGGGACCTAAAACATATTTCAGATGTCACCCTTCTTTTTTATATTCTTATGAAACAGAAAGTGTCCCTTTGATGGTCTAGGATGCATAACACAAAATACTGTATTCTTACTTTTCTTGATCTCATTATGCTATCTTGCACCATTTTCTTGGATAAGATGCGTGTTCAACATTGTAAACTATAATTGCTAATTTCATGTCAGGCAAGTCTAATAAAACATCTAACATGGTTGAATGCATATTGCAGGATATGATGAAGGTGCCCATGGCTTATATCTTGGCAGCATTTATTCCAGCAGTGATGATAGCAGGTTTATACTTTTTTGATCACAGTGTGGCTTCTAAGATGGCTCAACAGAAGGAATATAACCTTCAAAAACCATCTGCTTACCACTATGACATTTTGCTGCTGGGTATAATGGTATATTATTTTCTCTAAAACCTTACTTTTTTTATTAACCTAAAGCTTTATATGTAAATTCCATAGTATCCTGACATATCTATTCTTTTAATCTTTAGACTCTGATCTGTGGTCTTCTTGGCCTTCCTCCATCAAATGGTGTCCTTCCTCAGTCCCCTATGCATACAAAGAGTTTGGCAGTTCTTAGGAGGCAGGTAAGTATCATGTTAATTCTACATCAAGACCCTTTAGTCTAAAATATTACCTTACATATATTCTAATATTGTTGTACCAACTGTAGTTGATGCGAAAGAAGGTGGTAAAAAAAGCCAAGGAATGCATTAAGGAACAAGGAAGCAGCACTGAATTATATGGAAAGATGGAAGCTGTGTTCGTAGAAATGGATACTGCACCTACAGTAAGTATTGCTGACTTGATAAATACTACTTCCAGTTTTAATTATAAGCAACACAGGATAAGTCATCAAGATTAAGAAAAATAATTCAATTAGTTATTTTTAATTTATTCTACCATAAATTCAAATTTTATTATAAAGATACCCTATAAAAATAGGGTTAAGGATATAAAGAAATTTATCTATGAATAACTTGAAAAATTATTGATTGTTATTTATAATTAAGATAAAAAAAATCTAATTTGTTACTTATAATTTGGACAAGAGGTGTTATTTATGTGTGTGTGCTTGGTTATATACATATCCAAGAGAAATTTGATTAACATTTTAAATTTGGTCCAGGCTAAAGAGTTGGAGAATTTGAAGGATGCTGTAATGAAGCCTATTGAAAAGGATGGTGCAAAGACAAACTTTGATCCGGAAAAACACATAGATGCTTATATACCTGTCCGGGTTAATGAGCAAAGAATGAGTAACTTGTTACAGTCTCTCCTGATTGGTCTATCAATTTTTGCCGTTTATATCATCAAAATGATTCCTACTTCAGTTCTGTGGGGATATTTCGCATACATGGCAATTGATAGTCTCCCAGGGAATCAATTCTGGGAAAGGATATTGCTTCTTTTCATCCCACCAAGCAGACGCTACAAGTAAGTATCCCTACAAGTAAAATTTTAAGAGAAATTCTATGGTACCTTTGGAAATTTTGGGGGTTTTGGTACTGTTATTGAGAAACTTACTCTTCCTTAATGTACTCAAACCTATTCAACAATTGGCCTAGTGACAAATCCCTTAGATTTCTAAGGGTACCATAACAACTCTCTTTTAATCAATACATAATAATGGTTTAGAAATTGATATATATATATATATATATATATATATATATATATATATAGCTTCATGGAAATACTTCTTTGTATATAGAGGAACTAATAATCTACCATTAGAGTACAAAATATAGTTTAACATTTTCACAAATGAGTAGGTCTTTCATTTTTTCAGTTGGTATCCAATTAGTGTCATTTTCTTGCTATAAGAGGCTAATTAAATGATCAATTTGTCATTGCTCTAATTCATTCCTTTGGGGCAGAATTTTGCAAGGTTCTCATGCTTCATTTGTGGAGTCAGTGCCATTCAAGACGATAGCTGCATTCACAATGTTCCAGTTTGTGTATTTCTTAATCTGCTATGGAGTGACATGGATACCTATAGGAGGAATACTTTTCCCATTACCTTTCTTCTTTCTCATTACTGTAAGAGAGTATTTTCTTCCAAAGCTATTCAAGCCTGATCATCTTCAAGAGCTAGATGCTGCTGAGTACGAGGAAATTGTTGGTGCTCCACATGTTATGGCACTAGGGGTACAATATTAATCATTCACTTCTTGTTAGGATAAGCAATCTAGTTTTATGTTGGTACATAATAGTTTTGAATCCAACTTTCTAATTTTTCTTCAAAATGTTTGATCAGGACAAAGATTCTGAAAGTGAAAAGAGCGTAGATGATTATTATGATGCAGAGATATTGGATGAGATGACAACTCACAGGGGAGAATTGAAGCTTAGAACTGTAAGCCGAAATAATAGTAGAAGCTTCAGTCACAGCTTCAGTGAAGACAGGCACCATTAGGTAAAGTGTATATATAAATAGGATTTAATGGTCATGCACTGTCAGTGTAACAAGTTTTACACTGTTGACCAATCAAAAATCATTATTAGTGTGACTTTTTAAGTAATTGTTGTAAAAGTCAACAAAATACCATACTTTAGGATTGGATGACAGTGTAAAATTGTTTTACAATAACAGTGCATAATTTTTTTTTTCTGATATATATAATCCTATAAAGGTTTCAATAAATATATAGCATTTTTTTAATGTTTGTCTTTGGATGATGAGGTGTATTAGCTAAATATGGCATGGACTTGGACAGGTTCCCCCTGAAGAAAAATTAGGCTCACCCGATTGGCCTTCTGTTTGCATGTAGAAGTGGATTTGATATATGAATATGATGTTGAATGGAATGCTCAAGATTGTGAAGTCATTTAAGGCTGAAGCCACTCTTGTGTGGAACAGGAAAGGACTCAATTGGGGAAGGAATCATTTGAACTTTGATTAATTGGCCTCAATATTACTAGGAAAGTACATTAACATGTTGAGTTCAAGGACCATTTTCCTTCTTTAGTTGTTGGCTACAAATTACCGAAAAAAGAGTCAAAAGGGGTGGAGGAGAGATTGATAACATGTGGTAAAGAAAAGGGGGAGAAGCAAGGATATGAGAAAAATGAAAATATTATACTTGTGTTCAAGTTGAAATATAGTTAAAATCCGTAGTGCTCTCTCTCTCTCTTTTTCTGTCTCACTCTTTAACAATTGTTCATTGGACACCAATAGGAGTTTGTAAAAACATTTTGTGAGCCAGTATTTAGATAAAATAGTAAAGTGGCCTGAGTTCTACGCTGCATTGTTTTGTTTGTAACATGGTACTACAACACACCTCAATGCCACCTCCTTCAATATGGGTGATATTGAGAAGAGTCCCAATTATTAATTAATTTACCACCGGCTTTTTCCATCTAATTTTATTTTATAAGTCACAAGAATAAATAAATATAATTATATATAATTATTGATGCTTATGTACTGATATAATGGTTGAAGTTTTTAATAATGATTAATTTTATCTCATTAATAGTTAATAATGTCATGAGATTATATCTCTCAAACGTGAACGTGATTAACTATATATATATATATATATATAATTAATTTGAGTCTTATAAGTGATTCAAGAATAGATAAACGAGATTGTATACAATGATTGATAACTATACTAAAAATAAATATTATGTTTGGTGTATACATTGTTTTTAAATCATTTTACCTTATCTTTCTTTTTTATTATTTTATTCTTATAATCACCTTTAAATCACATTTCTCTTATTATCTTTTTTTTAATCTTTATTAATTTTAAACTTTACTCTAAAAATCTCTCTCTCCTTAAATAATCACCTACTATATTATTGTTATCTTTTTATTTTAAAAATAGAGAAGCATAATACCTCTTTTCCTATAAAATAATAGTGACTTGAGGTTATGAAAATGTCTAGGATAATTAACTTTACTTTTCAAGTAGTTAATAGTATCACAAAGTTATTAAAATACTTATATATAACCACATTCATTTATTATTATTACTTATTGTTGACCATTTATAAAATAAAAGTAATAATATATATACACATAGTTAATCAATCATTTATACACTAATAAACATAAATTAGAAAAGGCCAAGCCATTAAACTAATAATCTAGTATTAAAAAATTAATGTATTTGAGGTATTTCAACAAACAATTAACGTGCATGAAATAAACAAAATAACACCTAAAAGAAATTGAAAATGAAGCAAACAACAACACAATCCAATAATCAATTTCATTTACCAGGGCACAATACCAAAGAAGAAAAAATTGGAAACGCATGTACCTAGGGGGAAGCAAGAAAGAAACAGGCACAAAACGAAGTAAGGATCATGTCGTGTGACCTAGGCTTGGCAAAGGAGATGCTTATCGGAGTTTGATGACAAAATAATATAAAATATAACAAAAGTCGAATCTTAAATTCTAACTAATAAGAGTAAAAAAACTTAACAAATTATATTTTAATATTACTTAGGTGAACAAAGCGAGTGCATGTGCAAATTAAAATCATATTTTTGGAGCATTATAAAAGCTTTCGATTAATTCTAGTTTAAATTGATGCAGGCCTAAGTTCATGCCTTCTTGTAAATATTTATTTTATTCTGGCTTTGTGTTTTGAATCATTAAAATAAAAATATATTTTCGTATATTTTTCTTTTAGGGACACATTTTTTATTTTTACACTAGTTTAAACAGCAATGGATGTAGAAAGTGTTATTTTACATTTGTTCTAGAAAGGGGATAGCGGCCGGAGAACCTTTAGTGAAATGAATTCTGAGAGAACCTAGCCGCCGTCTTGACCTAGAACATTCAAGAATGAGAAAAACCTTTACTTTCATCATCCCCTTTCTCCTTATTTATATGAGTCCCATATACATGGTACGAATCTTTGATTCTCATCCTCTTAAATGTGTGTGGATCCCTTTATGTAATGAGCTTATGAACCACATTTATAATCATAATCAAATTTACGCAAGAATCACGAAAATCACAACTTTGATTAATTTTACCGAAACTTGCTCATCAATATATCAGATGGAGACCACGAAAGTATGTGTTGTTCGGCCTGCTCGGCCAATTGGACACCAGGAGAGTGCACAACCCTCCTGGCTTATGCGTTAACAACGCATAGAGCCATTGATTGGTCAACTCGACAAATTAGAGATCCGGAAGGTACACAACCCTCTTAGCTCGAGCATTAGCGACGTGTAGAGCCATTGATCTGTTAACTCGATAAATTAGAAATCTGGTATAACATCAATTATAATTGATGTAGAAAATGATGGATTTTAGTGTGAACCACTTGTATAGGTGGTTTGGCGTGGTCAATTTTTGAAAATTGTTAGATTGATCTCATCTATATATTATATCTCTTGATTTTAATTGTATTTATATTAATATTTTATTTACTTGTACCTACAGACGTGACAAGATTACATAGATATATTTCATCTTTCTATTTTATCTTCATACATGTGCTAATGACACTATTTTTTTTTTCTTCACAAAGTTTAAATAAATTCAGATTATAAACAATACGCAAAAGAAAAAAAAATCATGATTATATAAAGAGAAAAATTATCCTTTTAATTTCAACTTAAATAAACTTGATCTCAATATCAAGGAATTGGGTGCTACATTTTTTTAATTTTAAAACAGTTGAAGAAAGATAATTCAAAACTTAGTAGATTTTAAAGAGAAACTAGTTGATAAGTAGTGTAAAATTAATTTAGAAAATCATAAAGTGAAGAGGAAATCAAACATGCCCTAAATATTCTCTACATTTTTTTTCTTTCTTTTAACACCTGTATATTCAATGTTCTGTGTTAATTCAAATAATTTTTCTATAAATCATTCTCTAATATAATTATTTTTATATAAAATTTAAATAGAATCCACTAATAATGTAAGGAAAGTCTTTTGGGTATTTTATTTTCATCTAGTCATAACTTATAATAGATAAATGTTTTTAGTATATAATTATATTATAATAATGAATTTTAATGAATAAATATTGCAATTCAATTTACAGGTGAAAATAAAAAGAGTAAATTAAATAAGTTCGAGTATATAAATTAAAAAAAAAGGTGAACAAATGACTTTTTTTAATATACTAATTTTTATTTATTTATTTAAATAACCTGAGTCCATTATTATTTACATTAATAACCCATTTTTGAAGCTCAGGTAAGAAATCGGCTACTGGATAAATGATTTCTCAAAGGATTTTTTTAAAAAATCCTTTGAAAAATCAGTTACCTAGTAACTGATTTCTTTATTGGGCTTTATTTATTTATTTATTTATTTCATCTTTTGGTTTTTTTTCTTCTTCAGATTTTTGGGCCTCTTTTCTTGTTTTTTGTTTTTTTTTTCCAGATTTTTGAATTTATTTTTTTTGTTTTTCAATACTCAGTAACTGATTTCTCACCTAAGTCTCAAAAACGGATTATTTACATAAATAATAATAAACCCAGGTTATTTAAATAAATAAAAAAAATTAGTATATTAAAAAAAAAGTATGAACAAATTGATATGATTGAAAGGTATCTTTTTGACTAGTTGTGGAACAATATAAAAAGTATATATCTAATGAGATGAGAGAAAAAGTATTAGGAATGTCTAATTGATAACAACTTTAAATTATATAATTTAATTTATAATATAGAACTAATTCTCGCAAAATGATAATAACTCAATATTTGTCAACTATATAATTAAAAAAAATCATTTTTTTTTTATTTTTAAGATAATTTTTTGAATTCATTTGTTAACCCTCTTAAGTGCGGTTACGAACTAACTTGATACAACTTTTTTATTTATTGACCCACGCATACAAGAATACTTATAGGCGTAGCTATTTATATATACCAAGAAACATTTTGTATTTTTATCTGGCAAAAATTTGGCATTTCTTTTAAAGAGACACAATGGTAGGACTATGATACAATTACGCTAAGTATTCTAATAGAAATCGATTCATACTTTTATTATCTTCAATGTCCTATACAAAAATAAGAAAATCACCATCTCTGATGACATTTATGTCTTCAACTTCAGCTCCTTCTTTAGTCAATATTTTGGTGGGATAGAAATCAAACTTTTTAGCACCAATATGTAGCAATTCTTCAATAGAATTTGGCAAAAACACAAGTTTTTTAGCACATTCACCTTTCTCTGGACAACTAAGTGTTACTCTGGCTCGTAATTCTTCTCTAGTGTGACTGTTGTGAGTTGCAGTTGTGAAATCTTTTTTATCTGAAAGTTAATAATTGATAGTTTTAATGTCTTAAATTAATAAGGATGATAAAAAAACTTGCACCCACATGTTAAACTCATTATGAATTAAAAGTAAATAGCTAAATGGATAATTGCTTATTAATGAGAGTACTAGTAAAGTATTAATACTTGTGAGTTCCAATACTTTGAAATTATTTAAAAATTATTATTATATATAAAATAAATTGGTCTAAATTATTTTTTAGTATTTATATTTAAAAATTATTGTTTTAGTACTAATACATGTTATTTTTTTTAATATAAATACGTATTTTAAAATTATTTATTGTTATATATATTTTCTTACCATTTTATTTATAAATATATACTTTTAAAAATATCCATGGATCTTTGTGAATATCCATAATTATATATATAATTTATAGATACTCATTAAACGGATACTCATTCTAAATGAGATGGGTGATGAAGAGGCATACATGTATCCCGTTACACCCAATTTTCATCTTTAGTCCTAACATTCAACAAATAAAATGAACTTAATAAATTATCACACATAATTCTATTATTTAAGTTTAATTGGAATACATTTCTTATACAGAATATGAAGTGTTTGGTCAATATGAAAATTAATTGTTTTTATCAATGATGTGAAAGTAATTTTTTCCCTCACAAATTAACTTTTGTCTCATTAATTGTATATTCATTTCTCTTCTAGTTGGTTGAAATGTTATTTGTTCCCAATAACATTGCTCATAATATATATATATATATATATATATATATATATATATATATATATATATATTTGTTTGGCTGTTTTTCGATTTGTTCAATTGTCTATATCTCAAACTGTTAATTGTATTTATATGCATCCAATAGAAAAACTTGTTACTTTCTTTTCTCAAGTCACTTAAAAATATGTCATGCAAGATTAAAAAAATCATCAAATTCTGAAAGATAAATGCATATTTACCATAATTTGCATTTGACAATATCCCAAAAAAGGAATTATGGAAAGGGCTGGCCCTTCTTCTTTGATGATTATTGAACCATGTTAGTTCTTGATTAGGTGGCTCGCTTCCTTGGGAAATGGCGGGCATTGTGGGTTCACTTTGACACCTCCCAACATAAGAACTAGGGATTATGTTTGTTGTTTTTTGTTGAACATTTTGGAATATCTTTAGTATTTCTTCATGGCATTGTTGATCTGCACAAAACCTTGGAGTCAAGCCAGTATTATCTTGTTTATCAATATCTGCTCCTTGCTCTAGAAGGAACTTCACTATTTCAACATTTCCTTCACACACTGCAGCATGGAGTGCAGTAGTTCCATTGCCTGTGGATTGTGTCACGTCCCCACCACATTGAACAATGCCCTTGAGTAATTCTAAGTTATTTTGCTCTACAGCAGTGCATGCAAAATGACCAACATCTGCACATGATATGTCTGCACCATTGTCTATAAGAAGTTTCATGATAGATTCATGTCCACCTTTTATTGCTTCCCAAAGTGGGACATTTCCATCTGAGTCTGTACAAAATAAGAGTAGATAAAGGCTACACCAATAAGTCAATTGCTAATATACATAATTTCAATATGAAAAAAAAGCTTCTACCAATAAAACCAAAATGTGTACTAGATAAAATGATAATTTAGCACTTTTTGTTCTAAAAGGATTAATGAGATGATAAATTTATATGGATAGAGTAATTTATTTGATAATAAAGTACACTTTTGGTCCTCCCATTTTTTTATTATTTCAATTTGGTTTCTATGTTTAAAAAGTTTTACTTTAGTTTCTTAAAGTGTCTCTATTAAATTAAGTTAGTATTTTTATTAGTTTATCACATTAACCTAGTCAATTTGATAACATGTGACAAATTGTGTGGGATGTCACATTAGATAGGTGGTTGTCCCTATAGACAATGTTTAACGGATTAAAATGAAACTTTTAAAATTTAGGAAATCATAAAGAAAACCAAAATTAAGATGAGAGACCAAAATTGTATTATTATAACCTTCATTTTATATGTTGAATGTGTATTAAGGGAAAGAAAATTATTAGTATTGAATAAAAAAAATGAGACTAATAAAGATTTACATATATAATTATTTGATAAAATATATTTTTAAATTTATCATGTCACATTCTAATGTCAAATGTCTTCATTAGTTTTTTTTAGCATTTATGTTTGGAAGGTATTGACATACAACATTAATCATTTTATGCTATTTTTCTTATTTATTTTAAGTAGTAATAGGATTTTCAGAAAGTCTTAAATGTACCTTGGATGTTGACTTTAGCTCCATGTTCAAGAAGCAAAGATACACAATGATTATTGCCTTTAAAAGCTGCCAAATGCTGTTACATGTGAAAGTAGAGTTGTGAGAGTCTAGCATAGTACATATACACGTGTATGTGTTCATACTAAAGAAAATAATATTTTCTAACCAATGCTGTCTTTCCATTCTTATCTACTTCATTTGGATCTGAACCCTTCTTCAGTAGTTTACGCAATAATAAATCATCATCTCTACTAACTGCAAACAATAAACTGATAGGCAAATCCATTTTGCCCCTGGCCAACATTCCCTCTACATTTTCCAAAATTCCTCTTATCAATGGACCCCCAAATTCATGTAAATGCTGCACCAAGAAATGCAAATATCAAAATCAAAATATCAGACAATCCCTTCCTTGGGAAACAAGTAATTTTTGTGATTCAAATGATATTTATAAAATTTCAATTCCACACATAGGAATCATGTTCCATTCAACACAATAAAATCTACTAATCATGTAAACAAATTACATCATGATCTTGTTTTCTAATGCATCACCATCAAAAAAATGCTTTCTTGTATTGTTTTTCAATTTTTTTTGTCTTTTAATCTTTTTAAGATGTACCTCTACAAATCTCCACAAATACATATGTTAACAAACAAATGAAAAGTCAAGTGTTTTGTAACATATGAAAAATTTGGATGAAATATTTTTCAAAAATTAAAACATTAGATAATGTAGAGGTTAAATATAATTATGTCTCCATTAAAAATGAAAATATTTCATATAATGGCCTTCATTAGGAAAATTAAAGGAATGAATAAAAGAATCTTAATAGTTTGATCTTTTGTTATACCATTGGATTAGAAAATGAAAGGAATTAAAACATAAAGATAACATTTAAAAATAACAATGACAACAAAATTTGTTGGCTATGAAACCAAAAAAAAATGTTCTTTAAGTGAATGAATGTACAAACAAAACTAAAACATATACAAACTAGAATAATTTATATAAATAAAAAGGAAAAAAATTATAAGAGATAAAATGTTTTATATACTTGAATATAATTGTTCATGATCATTGTTCCATCTCCAACATTTGATTGAGTAAGATTTAGAAAGATGGTTCGATTTAGGCGTAAAATCTGGCTCAATCTCTTGGTTCGAACTGTAAATAGTTGTGGCATATAACATAATACTCCCGTTTCTCCTACTACATCTCCTGGCTTTGCTTCTCCAACAACCTAGTATAATTGCATACATGTTTTGTTAGTCATAGAAAATTTATATATATATATATATATATATATATATATATATATATATGGTTAATCTCACAACCTCACATAAAAAACAATGGTCATTCATAAAAATATTAATGTAAAGAAACTTGCCTGTTCAATGCCATTCCTATGAATGATAAGATCCTGTTACTCGTAAAAAAATGAAAGTTAAAGTTTGCATTTCATTAAAAAAGTTATTAATTTAATAAAGGACATTCATGAATTCATTAAATAAAAGACATTAAAGAATTATCTATTTCATGTACATTATAAGGATAGTCACAAGAATAGTCATGAAATAGATGTCTTAATTGCACCTTTTGATTTTCTTGGTTTCAATTGTAATAATATTACTCATTTATTTTTCTACTTCTTTCCTTCTTTTCTTGGTTTTTACCATCTTATTGTGTGTCTTAGAAATTTAGAATATCAAATAGTTGAATTTATTTGAGAAATTACTATATATATAGTTATTCTAAATATCACTCAAGGACTTATTTGTTGCACACGTAATACAATATAATATAAAAATATACATAAAAACAAAAAGGAATATAATATCTTACAGCAGCTCCAGTAACAAATATATAAAAGTCTGTTGGTGCTTCATTTTGCAAAATCACATCTTCCTTTGGAGGAAAATACTCAGCTTTCATCTCTGTAACCTTCAAAAATTGATATTTAAGCATGGTCATATTAATCAATTTATTTATTAAAAATAGGAAGAATAATTAGAAATAAACATAAAAATAATTTTTTAAATAATTTTTTAATATTACTAGTCTATCTATTAAAAGGCTTTTTAATTACTAACTCAACTTTTATACATCAAAAATCATATTTTTGAATAAATTTTCTCTATATTTTAATCTTTTCACTATAACAAAATTGTCATATAGTGACATACACTCTATAATGACATTATACATGTCACTAAAAATTACTTTTACGCACACAGTAACTATAATATATGTTGGTATATTATTAAAAAGTGTAGGTATAGACTATAGTGACACACAAAATATGTTATTAAATCTCATCCAAAATCAACACTCAAATTGTGCGTAACTATATGTTAAATAGACATATACCTACATATATTGTACTTATAATGACACTTTTTGTATGTCACTATATGTAACATTTCTTGTAGTATTTTTAGAAACAAAAGTTTTATTCTTTTAACATAATAGGTTAATATTAAAACAAACACAAAATTATTACTAGTTGAAAAAGTAGGTCATTTGACACTCCATGAAACAAATACACTTTGTCAACAAGCGGATAAAATAGGTAGTGTGAGATGCTAGACTGAATGGCTTTTGGAAGGGAATCTATGATTTCTTGTTGTTGCAACCCTTCTAAATCCGTTCTATACTTCATAAGCAAATGGGCAAACATTTGTTCTTGCAAACGAACAGGCAATTGATTCCTTTTGGCAAAATTTGAGGCAGATTGGACAGTGTCTCTCTAATATGTCACAAAAAAACAAACACTTTAAGTTAAAATTATATAATATCAATGAAACTACTGAATAAAAAATATAAAAAAATATTAACAACATAATGTTTAATGGATTCTTTTTTCTTTCTTTCATATAATATAACTTTAAACTTATAAGCAGTGTTTTATACTTTTATTAGCAACCACATTTTCGTTGTGATCCTTTTTGGAAAATTTGATGATAAATACAGTTGAAGCAATTATAGAGACTTCAAACCATAGCATTGCAGCCAAAATTGTGATTGCAAACAATTTTTTATAACCTTGTCTATAAGGCTTAACTAAAAATAAAAGGTCATGAACAAGATGTACTTACATATTTTTTAGTTTTATCAGTCCAGTGAACAACCAAGTTGGTCATGTTGCCTATTATATATGATGTGAGTCCAAGATTAAAGAGCATATACAAAATCTCAAATACCATTTCTTTTGTATTTACAGGATGTAGATCTCCATAACCAACTGATGAAAGAGTCATTATGGACCAATATATCGCTACTACATATTTTCCCCATAGATTTTGGTCAATGGCAGCAGGAATAACTCCAATCCACGTAGATTCTGGGTTATCTCGTGCAGCAAGAAAATAGAAAAAACATGCAGCAGCATGCACTGCAAATAAAGTAACCTACAATTGCATGGCATCATAACTAATAAGATAGGTTCTTTTATATTATCATGGCCACAACTTTCCCAATAAATTCACTATGATATAAGTAAGTACTTACACAAGTAAGCTTGCAACAACGCACCCAAAAGTAGCTGTAATTCCTATCCTTTTCCAATCTGATAGATGAAGATAAAATGTAAGTAAAATTACCCTAACACAAACCAATATAAAATTTTTGTTTCACATTATTTCCTTTATATTATTGTTTTACCTATTCTAAAATGTTAAAATTTTAAGAATCCAAGACTTACTAATTGTTTCATATGCCTTTTTTGCACACTCACTTTGTACCTTTGTCCACCTTTTTATTCTCTTATATCACACATCTTATCATAATTAAATTTGTAGTTTAACCCATTTAAATGGGTGTATATATGGGTGTAAATCCTAAATATGATTTTAAAAATGTGTTATATAAAGTTTTATGGTATTTGCAATTGGGCTTTTGATGACATTGATCATATTTATTCACAATTTTGCTAATTGTAATGTGATTACAATTGTGACTACAACTACATTATAAAAACATGACTCAAAAGAGTGTTAAACACTCATTTTGCTATATATTCCAATATATAAAAATAGAAAAAGAGCACAATAAAGACTTTTCTTTAAGAGTAAATGTAAGTGTAGGAAAAATGTGAAATAATTGAGTTTTAACCTCTGAGTTTAAATTGTTGCCTTAAAAAGAACACAATTGAGAAATATTTTCTAGTTACTTCAAAGTGTATATAAGATGTCTACAATTAAACTATGATAAAGAAAATTTTGAGTTATGACATTACCTTGCGAACATGGCACTAACTCGATGGAGGCGCCAAAGGCGAAGAATACTGAAGTAACTATATATTTGAAGAGAGGGTGGCAAAATAGTATGAACAACTTCATAAGGAGTTGTTGCAATGACATCAAAAACCAACCAAGATTTGGCATATCTCAAAGCAATGAGCTTATGGTTGTCAATGAGCAAATAAGTAGACTTGTCAAGGTAAGCAACAAAAAAGGTGAGAACAATGTCAATGGCAAAAAACCCATTTACAACATTGTCTATTACAGCCAATGCACCTTTTGATCTCTCAAGGAAACCAAATTGAAATGGACACATCCAAGCAGTGTAGAAAACCAATATCACTAGAAACTTGCTCCATAGTCTGCAACATTAATTATTATATATTGTTGTAAAGAGTGTCATCATATATACATATGTAAACTAACTCTCTAATCTCATATATTTAGAATTCAACCATAACATTTTTACCATGCATGGTAATCCATGGTTGTACCATAATGTAAAAACCTTTACGCCTTGAGTGTATTCTAAATAACTTACTAATCAATTATAACAAAGAAGTTCAACATGTGAAATTTTTATTTAAAATTGATTTTCTTATTTAATTAAATCCAACTCAAATAACTAATTCATATTTTTTTTTCTTACTAAAATGTGTTTATTCTGTTTGAAGAAATGGTTTTTTTTTTCTTTCTAAGCTTTTGAAATAATAAAAAGCAATTATTTCATACAAAAACTAACTTGCCAAACATGGACTAAAATATGCATAGTGAATGAAACGATGTGTATTCATGACAAGGGAGATGACAAGAAAAAGCAAAATGTTAACCATTAAATCTTACCTATATTGATGATTAGCTGGGGAAATAATGTAACGACCAAGCTTTAGTCTACGACTACCATTACGGGCAGCTGTGGCACCAAGAGAGGGAAGAAGAATGCCTGTGAGGCTGTATTTGCTTCCATCTTCTCCTTTGTCAAGTTCTCTCTCATCAACATCTTCGTTATAATAACCATTATTGATGCCACCACACATCCTAAACATTTTCATCCTAAACAATGTTTTGTTGGTGACACTTTTGATAGAAAAAAGGAGAGACACTATGTGTCTCCTCCTTCTCTACAAATAGGAAATGCTAATAATTTTTCTTCACATTTCCCTTCCTCCCCATCCTTTCCCTCCACCTCCTGCTCATCTTTTTGTTGGTTGTTATTGGTTAATGATGCCATTTTTGATTTTGCGGCATCAATGAATCATAAACTGATATAAAAAGTGTTTGTTGTTTATTATAGAGTATACATCTATCTTTATATATACTTGTCCTTTGGGTCAAATCAAAACCCTTTTCGTTTGAAGGATCCAAAAGCTATTTTCTTCTTCAATGTTATTAGTTACTATTATTAGAACATGCGTTTAATTCTTAGCATCTACCTGAATAGTCAACGTCTAAGATGTTTGTTGGCTTACTTACTGCTTGTCTTACCATTTGGCATTTGACAATGCCTCCAACTCTGATATGAATTTGTGCATGGTTCTTTATTTGTATTAAAATACTGATTTATATTGTTATAACATGCACCTACATTGTATACCAACCCAAATTACATTATACTTAGGATCAGTTTTAGGCATTATTTAGAGGTGTACTACCCTAGGTCTACAATTACGAGATGCCTAATTTTAAAAAAAAATACATAATTGTGAGATAATTTTTTATATTACTTTTAAAATTAAAATTAGACTTAAATATGTGTTCAGTTTCTATAAAATGAATGTGTTATAATTTTTTTCTTCTATTTTTTTATCATTTTAAAATTTGTAAATATTATTTTGTCCCTATAAAATTAATAAATTTTAATTTTGATCCCTATAAATTATTTTTTTTTAGTTTCCATCTTTTCAAAATATAATTTTTTTAAATCTCTAATGATATTTTAAAATAGATAAATAATATCTATTTTAAGGATCTATATTTTTTTTAAGGAAGTGACACATTAACATGATTGTACAAATAATTATAATATTATCTTAGATAATCACTTAACCTTATAATGCTATAAATAATTAAAAATGATCATATAATAGTAGAGAATAAAAATAAATTTTAAATTTTTAGGATGAAAAACAAAAAATTTTTTTTATAGAAACCAAAATCAAAACTCTATTGTTTTATAAAGACTAAAAGTATATTTAAGTAATAAAATTATTACTTATGTATTTATTTTTTATATCTAAATATAGAATTGTAATATGATTATAAATTCCTTTTTATTTTAGTTTTAAGTATTATATTCATAAAAGAGTAAAATAATTTTAGTCTCTATAAAATTTTTCAAGTTTGAATTTACTAATTCTTTAATTTTAATCAAATTATTTAGCAGAGATTAGATATCAATAAAATATATAAATATTTTGTATCAATAATTTGATTATCAAAAATATATAAGACTCATATTTATCATTTTATCTAAAAGTCATAAAATTTCAGCGTCAGCCTTAGATACGCCGGTCATAGACTGAGATTAGGATACTAACTCATTGGGTTATTGATTTACTAATGAATTATTATAGTTAAAATTTATGAAGAAGATTATGTGTTAAATACACATACAAATAATGAAATATTCATTTATTGATTTTAATAGATTTTCTTTAGAAGAATAAGAACACTTTTTCTAGAAATATCTATTTAGTGAAATGATTTCATATAATATTATATTTAAATATATAAATTACATTTAAATTTTATATAAATAAATATTTATAAATATATAAATTATATTTTAAATTTAAGATAAATAATTTATATTACAACACTCACACAAGATAGTAATTTATATTTAATATATAAGAGTTGATTATTGTACACCAAAATTTTTCTTTCTTTCTTTCTCTATTTTAATTTTATTTAATTTTTTCTCTCTCTGAATGTACTCTCCCCACGCACCCTTCCAATTGCACTACCAAGTCACCATTATTACTTCCTTTGTTTTTTTTATAGTCGTTTTGTCATATTTTGTTATTTTTTTTCATTGTTACTTTTTTAAAATCAATGACTTATTAATTTTTTTTTTTTCATTTTTACCCTTGATAATTATTGCATGTTTACTGAACAATGTGTCTATTCATTTTCTAATGTACCTATTTCTTCTCCAACCACCTATTTCTTCTCCAACCACCTAGAAGGTATAATAAGAAAATATGTAATAAATACTTAAAAAAATTAGAATATCAATTATTGTCTTAATTCTTGTGCATAACCTTAAAGACAATAAAAAAACGGAGGGAGTATTTAACATGATGCCTCCTTTCCTCCTAATACTTTTAGGAAAATTCTACGGGACCCACTGTGGGGTACCGGAACAATAGTCTAATTTTTTTTATTGTAATTATTTGTTTTATTTTTATTTTAATTTAGTATTTTTAATAATTTATTTTTATAATTTATTTTTATATTTTTATATTATTTTATATTTTATCTTAATGTAGCATCTATTATAATTAAATAGATTAATATTAATATTTTGTTAATACGTTTTAGTTTTTCTTTGGTGTTAATTTTTTGAATTTATAGTATAAATTAGTTTTTCAGTTGTATTATTTATTATTTTCTTTCTTATTTTAATATTTTTTTATAGTATTATCATACTTTTTGTTTTTAATTTTTAATTTTGTCACATATAAATAAAATTTGTTATGAAAATTGATCTTTTGATTATTTTTTTTGAATTAGTCTTTTTGATTGATTCATCTTCTACATTTTTAATCTAAAATTTATGTTATTTTAAATTTATTTTTTTAAATATATTTGTTCACATAATTTGAGGTACCAAAATCCTTTAGTTATCATGGGTACCATAGCAGTTTTCATATACTTTTATTGTAATTTATATATTTTTCATTTTGCATAGTAAGTATTGTTACTATTTTGATGATAACAAATATATATATATATATATATATATATATATATATATATATATTATCTTTTGATTGATAGTGTGACTATATAATTGTTCTAGTATAAAATTTCTTTTAGGAAGATATAGTAACAATCTAGTCTAGAACATTCAATGAATATAAAACTTGATCTTTTTTAAGACTTACGAGTCCTTATATATAAACTTGGGTGATATTACATATATATAAACCCTTTATTTCTTTTTATGATCTCACAAATAATGTACCATTATTGTCATTAATAGGTAATAAATTTTAGCATTTATGATTATTATCGTGCTTATTTTGTAATTCATGGTGCCTTGTCCCAGCTACTTGTGGTAGAGACTAAGTCTTGTTACGAGACATATTTGACAAATCAGTTGGTCGTCAAATGGAGGGCTTGCTCAACTTACTTGGTCAACAGTAGATAGGTATGATACACAATCCTCCAAGTTCATGTGGTAAAGGCATGAAGAGTCTAAATGATTGGGTTACTTGGTCACTAGGAAACCGACACGGTACACAACTCTCTAGGCTCGAGCACATAAGTGTGAAGAATCTATGTGTTTTGAATCATTCGATAACAAGAGATTGACGTGGTATAATAATAAATCTAATTTGTATTATTAGACTTGACTTATAATCTTAACTTAAAGTATGAAATAAACTATATTGAAAATGAGATATTCACTTTGTGAGTGCTTACAATACTAAAAAAAAACTTATGCACTACTTTTAGTAATAACACTTTATAACTATCCTATGGTTACAAAAGAAAATGTAGCTTGTACCAACCGATTCAACTCATTAGATAAAAACTCGTTCATATAGTTGGTTCGAGCATGTTGTGTTATAGGAGATGTTATTAAACTATGCTTCTGTCATCAACTTGGCTACAAATTCACATAACTTAGTGATTCAGACTGGACTGATTTATCTATTCTCGAGTTGATATTCATTTTTGCACTCATGCCTTGTTGGATAATAAACTATAATTAAAATTGAAAGAAAAAAAATCCCTCACAAAAATTTTATTGCAAGTCTTTTGCATATTAGACCACTACACCAACAAAGCAACTTAGTAAATTTCACGATATGTTAACTTTTGTATAAAATTTCTTTATAAAATTTAACTTCTTTAACAAATATTGATTCATGAGGTTCAATTAACATGTTGGGTCAAATGACTCACTAACTAATTTAGTTATAACATTTTTTTTTTGAGAAATAAATAAAATAAGTTATTTTTAATAATATTTATAATATAAATTTAATTAATTTATTTAATTGAGCTTATAATATAAATTAATGACATTTTTTTCTAATTAAAATAAATTTAAATATATTTTTAGTTTTTTTGTTTTGGCCCTTATAAATTTTTTTCTTTATTTTTCATCTTTTTAAATTTTGAAACTATAATTTTAATCCGATTATTATGTGACCCTTTTTATTTTTTTCTTCCTAAATTTACTTTTCAAACACCTCATTTTTTAAATATTTACTAAAAACCACTCACCTTCTAATTATTAATCACTCATACGTATTTAACATCGATTATTTTTATTATTTATTTAACTTTTACATAAAATATAAGATATACGAAATATTTTTAAGCAAATGAATAATAATAATAATATCTATACTAATAATAAATGAAATACTCCCTTTCCATATACACAAATTTTTATTATTATTATTTTTTATCTACCTCTTCTAAAATGAGAGGATTGCAATAAAATGAAATAATAATTATTAATTAAGAAATTAACCGTTGATATTATAATTAATTTTTTTATTTTATTTTACAAGAATTTAATTTTATTACAAATCTTAATCATTACTTTTATAATTAATAATTATAAGTGTATTTTATTATCTAAAGTACATATGATTATTTTAAAAGAGTTAAATTCATTTTTAATTTCTTCCCTATTTCACAACTTCCCACAAAAACTCTGGATACACTTCTAATTTACCATCTGTTTTATTATATTTTAAAAATAGAGAAGTACGAAATAACTTCTATTCCTATTGGTAAATAAATATTAACCCTTGGGGGAACCCACTGCCACTAGTGTTGTCAAAAGCAAATAAACGACACGTCGCTCGGTAGTAAGAAGCCACAACGCACGCAAAGAACGGGGTGCGGTGTAAAATAAGAAGCACTTATTCTTCCTCTTCTTCCGCGATTGTTCGAGAAAACTCTTTTAACTAAAACGCAGAGAGAGAGAGAGAAACAGAAGAGAGCCATGGCGTCGTTTTTGCAATCGTTTATCGATCCCAGGAAGAACTGGTTCGCCGCTCAGCACATGAAATCCCTCTCCAAACGCCTTCGCAAATACGGTCACTTCCCTTTTTCTCTCTCTTCCTTTCCGATTTCCCAAACCCTAACTTTCTATTCGTTTCTGAAAATTCGTGGCTTTCGTTAATTAGGGCTCCGATACGACGATTTGTACGATCCTTACTACGATCTCGATGTGAAGGAGGCGCTGAATCGGCTTCCCAAGGAGGTTGTGGACGCGCGCCACGCGCGTCTCAAACGCGCTATTGACCTTTCCATGAAGCACGAGTACCTCCCTGATAATCTTCAGGTTTTTTTTTTTTTTTTTTTTTTTTAATTGTTTTTCGTCCATTTTATTGTTTTTTTTGGTAATTGTTTATGTGGTTGGTTAGGTTTTAATAGATGGTGATGTGTGTGTGTGTGTTTGTGTGAATCTATTGGTTACGATGGTATTGTTATCGTTGATGTTGACTGTTTTGTTAAGTTTTGGTTACAAGAAGGATGCATGGATGGATGAAAAGTAAAATATGGTGTGTTGAGATGGTAAGATGTGACTGTGTCCAATTTGTTTGGTTTTAAGAGATGATGGATGTGTATGGATCTATTGCTTTATGATTAATGGTCTGGATGCGGGAATGTAGGGATGCTTACTTTCGTGTAGATATTACTTTGTAATGGGAAGTGCGCTTCATTTTGAGGGCTTTGAGAAGTTTGGTTTCTGTGACCTAGCCATGAGTTGAAACTATGTTTGATAAGATGGGACAATCCGAGTTTTGTGTACGGGTGAATGCACTGATTCAATGTTTATGGTGTTTGTTTCTTAGAATGTACTCTGTATGAGAGATGTCCATGTTTGGGGTGTGTGCTTATATGAAGGGCAGTATGTGTTTGATCTTTTGAGTATCAATGCTGTTTTTTTAGTTCTTATATTTTTTTGATTTTGCCTTTATGACAGGCAATGCAAACACCATTCAGGGGCTACCTTCAGGAAATGCTGGCTCTTGTAAGTGCTATTGTGATAATGATATATATAAATACAATTAAATGTGTTTTGGTGGGTGTTTCATTACCAAGGAGGCTGATTGCATCCTTCTTGATTCTCCATGCCTTTCCTTAAATCCCTGTTCTGAGGTTACAATGTGAATAGTATACTTAGATTCATTGTGTAGATTGCTAGTGCTCTTGTTGTGGATTGAACTCAATCATTTCAACATATATATTAGCGTATTTGATGATTTACTTGTATTATATATTTCAAGAAGAAATAATTAAATTCTTCCTGTATTTCACTTCATTTCTGTAGCTTTGTTTTTGCAACTGCCCACTTGCTGGAATAGATGGGGTCATGGATATTTTGCAGTATCTGGGAATCTTGCTTTAGCTTAGAATAGCTTTTCCCTCCATGCTTGCAACAGCAATTTATTGGTTTGTTTGGATACATGGGTATAAAAGTGCGTTTTACTTTCAGAATTATATTTGGGCAACAGTAATGCAAAAATTACTTTTGCAACACTGTTTTGAGAACGATGATAATTGATAAAATAGAACAAAAGTGAAAAGTTTTTATTTGTTTATTTATTATCTATTTTTTGGGGGTCAAGAGAGGGGGAGGGTAGAACGGTTCATATAATTCTTGATTTGTGATATTGAATTGGCTACAATTATGAAACACGAGTTTGTTAGCTGTGAGCTGTATGCCTACTGGATATCTACTTGATATTTGGTGACTGCTAATTCATGACTTTCAGAATTATAACATCAATCTATTATTAATGCAACTTGCATTTTTTGACTGGATGAATGTTACTTTCAGAATACAAAAGAATTTCCCTTTTAGTAGATGCTTTGCAGAGTGTTAAACCGTTAATCCTTAAATATGGAAAATCAACAACCAAATAGCTGTTAAAATTGTTACTAAATGTTTGGTTACTCATGGTTACTCATGATTTGCAGGTGAAGAGGGAGAGAGCAGAACGTGAAGCATTGGGAGGTTTGCCCCTATACCAACGATCCATTCCTTGAGAGCAAATTATGTATTGCATGAAGGTATTTTGATCGGAGTGGGACGTTTAAATTGTATTGATGTTGTCGTAGGATGTTTGCTTTCGAGAAGAAAAGATGGACGGCTTCTTTGTTATGAACTTATATGAAATGCATTTTTTAATGGTATAAACTTGCCTCGGGCATTTTCTAATAAATGGCAACAATATACTCGTGTGCCTTGAAATTTATAGCTTGCACGTTCTTTTGGTTGTGCTTATTTTTGCTTCTATTAAAATCATTGCCTGTTAGTAGAGGTTTTCTCTTTTGTATATTCTTGAAGCTCATCTGTCTTGTCTACATCAGCTTTTGTTTGGTGAACGTGATTTGTTCCAAACTTCAATTGAAATTGGTTTCCAGACATGGGTGCTCGTATGTTTATCATTTATTTTTACCTCTCAAGGCCTACTTTCTGCTTGTCTATTTTTATGTATAGTATGTTTTTACCGAGGGAGTATACTTTCTTTCATTATATATATATTGTGATACCTAAAAATAATGAATTTTGGGTAGAACTCATGGAGTAAGGCTAGTGGTGAGGGACTTGCTAGTTCGCGTGAGGTCATAAATATAAATTTCATTTTTACGGGGAAAATAAACGTGTCGGTTGAGGAATATTTGCTTCAAATCCTGTACTCTTGTGAAGGAAATGTTTTGCAACTTAGTTTCATATGCAAATAAATGGAATTGTATCTATATCACGGGTGTGCAAATTAACCATTTTTCTAAAACTAAATGGAGCAACACCTGAGGTATACGAATCATTTTAAAATGATTTTCACTGTACTAGTTTATATTATCAACAACAATTTGATGTGCCTTTTTAAATTAAGGTTTACCAACTGGACCAATTTGTCATTTTTTTTAAAACATCTAAGCCTCGGTTTGAAAGATAATTCTGATTTAGTTCCCTTTTCATGGATTTTAATTGACATATTCCATTCGAAATGACTAGTGTAGCGATTGAAAAATCTGAGTCCATTGAAAACATAGGAAATGGGATGAGTAATTTTGATGTGGTGTTTTGCTTCCCGAAGGCATGGGCATATAACTAAGGCAAATGGAGAAGGAAAGAGAAGAGGGTTGGAGAGTGGAAGAAACAAACAAGTTATGGTAAGAAATTGGACGTGTCAGGGAGTAAGGAAATTCTATAGTTAGAATGACACTGCATGTTTGTTGACAGTTTTTTTGGTTTAAGAAGCAAGGGCAAAAAGCATGGACATGCCTTTCATTATGATCAATTGGTCGAGTTTTCTATTTTGAATTTTGTTTTGGTTTAACCAAGGTTGATCTCGATATTTTATGGCCCTGTGTGATATAATATACAAGAGTTGTTTATTTGTAAGTATTTCAATATTTAAATATTATATAAAAAGATAAATATGTAATTTTAATAATATATACGAACAACATTTTAACAAATATTTAAAAATATGTATTACATTTTTTCTTTACTAAAATTCTATGTTATCTTTTATCATCGATAAAATATTTTTTTTTTTAAATTGACGTGTTGTTCATCATCTACAAAATAAAATACACAAGTTATCATAAAAATAATTTCTTCTAGCATTTTTAGATGTAAAATCATCAATGATAACATCAATATCAATGTTCTCTAGCATATCCTTCTAATAGATAAAATTGTCAAATCATTCAATCTTTCTTAGGATATTAATGATCTTAAAGTAAGTTTTTATTAATGTTAGTTTTGAAAAATTTATTTCAATTGATGTGACAATCTCAAATATGATTAATAAAATACGACTTCCATAAACTTAAGAATTTTGATGGTTGACATCAAGTTATTAGGCAAAGTTATTTTCAACACTTTCAATTCAAAGAAAAAAATAATCTAATCACATTTAATAAATTGTTATAAAAAAAAGGTAGAGTGAACTTTAACACAACATTCTTTCATTTCATAATCATTTAATGATTTTAATTTTTTGGAATTAAGCAAAATCTCAAAAATACTTTTAAATATTTTTTATTGCTCAAATGTTTTCTTTAAAGAAGTATTAGTTATGTTCACAACAATTAAAAATAATTAACTTTAAATGACTCATTATTTGACTGAATTTCTTCATCATATGACGTTGTGTTGGAAGGATAAACTCTAAATTCATCTCAAGTGTGACATTTTTAGCAATGTTCTTACTAGATGTGAAGCCTTATCTCTATACTTTTTAAAAATAATATATTTTCTAATTGTTTTATGGTAGTGTCAATGCACATAGACTTAAATTGTATTTTCTTGTTCACCACATTAATAGCTAATAAAATGTCGTACCAAATAATCATATCAAGCAAAAATTTAAAATTATCAAGTACATTAGCCAAACATTCACTTCACTTTTTGATTTGGCATCATCACAATATTTATGTAATTTAAATAAAGCTAATCTTATCTAGGGATCCTGAAATCTAATAACTTTAGTACTTTTAATTTGACTTTCCCACCTAGTATTAGGCAAAATTTCACAATTAACCTAGGAATAATATCAAGCAAAATTTTGATCCTTTTGTAGAACTCAACAATAATGAATATATGCGTTGAACAACTCCAAAAAAGGAAACAACCTTAACACAAGAATGTGTCATACCACTTAGAGTAGGATTGAGATTATGACAAGCACAAGACATATACAATACTTTGGATTTATTTCAAGAAACTTCCTGTGAATTCCTTGGTGCTTTCCTTTCATATTAGAACCATTATCATCACCCTAATCCTTCACATCATCCATATTAAGATCAAGAGACTTTAACACATTTTACAATTCATTAAAAAGTCTTAATTCATATGTGTCATCTACTTTTAAAACTCTAAAGATTACTCCTCAATTTTTATTTTATTATTTGACATATTTACACATCATACTATTAGAGTCATTTGTTCTTGATGACTTACACCAGAAGTACAATTGAGAATTATAAAAAAATATTTTACTTCTTTAATAATTTATATGAACATAATGATAATAATAATAATAATAATGAATTTCATGATTTTGAATACATTTAACAAGATCTTGCATTATGAAATCAAATTTTACAATCAATTCAATCAATCACCAAAAAATTACTATTGCTATCTTGATATAATTTTTCATTGGATCCTCAAAAAGTCAAATTATGTTAAGCAAAATATTTAACAACAGATAATATTATAAGTAAAACTTCTCTCCAATGTTCTTTCTCTTTGTCAACCTCTTGTTGTAAATTTTTATCAATTGTTTGATTTTTGTCCAATCTTACTCTCATTTCATTCTAGGTATTCATGTTAGTCATATGCTCAAAACTATTCTCATGTTGTTTAAGTTTCTCACTAATATGCTTTCAATCTCTAAAGCCTACATTTGCTAATGAACCCCTTTTATTATTAGATTTGAACAACTTACAACAAAAAAAATATACATTGTCAACATGTTTGAAATAAACTAACTATTTTTTATCACTAGTTTCACCATTACTTTCTAGAATAATAAGCATATGAAAAATGCCTAGAAGTGTTATCTAAAGGAAAAACAAGATCCATTTCTCTTATAGGTCATTTTTCAACTAAAATGTCCCTTACTTTGTTGTCAAGATTACCCAATTTCTAGGATCATAAACATATAAAGGAGAAATTAATTGTTCTTCATTTTCAATATTTTCAATATTAGATTCATTTGGTACATCATTAGGTTTATTTAAATCATTAATTTCATTTTCATTGTTTTCATTATACAAAATATTTGATTGATTAGGATTTTCACGAAAAATTACCGCTTTATAAATAAATTTATCAAAAACTTTTTTGTAGTGATTTTATTAACTCTTCCTCTCATTTTTTTTCCTTTTCCTTTTTTTCCCTTCTAGATAGATATATTTTAGGAAGCATACTATAAAAGATAATTAAATAGTAATTTAACAGAAAAAATACAATAGAATCTGGAAGTACAAGTTGAAGTTGAATACTTATTCACGTGTTTTCTAATTCCAATAGCTAAATTAAAACACCATAAACTTTAAATAAATAAAAATTATTGTAAAATTACGTTAAAAAATAAAGTAATCTAATGTTGACATTTAATAAATAATTGTATACTAAAAGGTAAAGCAATCGAATAAATAAATAAAATCATTAAATCATGACCGCTATCAATTTTCTTAACACGTCTATAATATTTGTATAAATATATTTTAATTTTATTTTATTTTAAATTTAACATTAAATTATATGTGTAGTTTTAATATTTAAAAAACTAGTAAAATACCAAAAATTGTACTAATTTGACAAATTTCATATTTTACGACGTGAACCTCCTTTATATTACTAACACTATCGAGGATATCACTCCAAATTTGATTACCATTCTTTATACTTTGAGTAAAATATAAAATAAGACTCGATTTTTAATTTAAATTAGTGAATAATAAAAATTATTATTTATAATAATAATTACCGTTACAATAATAATAATTATTAATAATATAAATTATCATAAATTATTATTTATAATAATAATAATAATAATAATAATAATAATAATAATAATAATAATAAATGACACTATGTAATCAAGAATAAAAAAGGAAAATAAAAAATGGGTTGCATTATTAAATTTTAATTATATAAATAATTTTTAAAAATAAAATAAATCACAAATATACAAGAAAAGATTTAAGTAGCAAATATTAGTAGCATACGTAGGCCTTCTTTTCAAGACCTAGTTGAGTAATTAAACCCTAAACTCTAAACTATCAAAAATCTACGATAAATCTAAACAAGATTGGAAAGAATTCATTAAATTTATTCGAAGGTTTTAGTGTAACAGGAAAGAATGCAGTACAAAGGTTTTAGTGGAACCTTTAACTTTTTTAAGTTTCTATATTTCTGTCACTTGGAAGTTGTAGTTAATAATTAAAGATTTTAACCGATAAAAGGAGATGAAAAGTTACAACTAAACTATAATGGAGAATTGAGTATTTTTGATAATATAAAAAAAGGCTTAAATATGTTTTTAGTCCTTTAAATTTAAGATAAATTTGTTTTTGGTCTCTCAAATTTAAAATTATTGTTTTTAGTTCCTATAATTATCAAAAATCTTGTTTTAGTCTCTTAGGTCACCATTAACATATTTAAAAGTGACTAATTAAGACAGTTATGCAATATCAATCAAATTTAATATGATATTTTCACTAATAAAAATATTAATAAGTAGATTTTATGTAATAATATTTGATAAATTTCTTAACAAAATTTGAATATAAGGACTAAAATAAGATTTTTTGAAATTACAGGGACTAAAAATAATAATTTTAAATTTGAAGGACCAAAAACAGACTTACCTTAAATTTAAAAGACTAAAAACATATTTAAGAAAAAAAAACAATTATTTTATTTAAAAATTAGTGATGTATATATTGTTGGACCCCTATTAATAGTGGATCTTAGACAATTGCCCTGATTATCGGAATTGGGGCTAAGATCCAAACCTGACTCTATAGTTAAGATGATTATTTAAATTATTTTTTTGTATTGTTGGTTTAATTGTATTTTGATATCTTATTATCGTCATTTTATAAATTTGGACTCTTCACTTTTTCCTTTTTTTTCATTTTTTTTTTAATTTAATCTCTCAACTATTTTAATTATACAATTTTGATTTATTTGTAAACTTGACATCTAAACATTTAACAAAAGTATTAACATGTTAGTGCAGTAAAGTGTCTTGTAAATAAGGATGTGTTACCATTGTAGTGTGATAGAATGTCATGTTAACATTTCTAAATGTTGGATTTCTAATTAATAAAATAAACCGAAATTGTATACTAACAGTAAAGTGTCTTTACTTGTCAACATGAACGTGTTGACATATAGTAGTGTAATAGAATGTAATGTTAGCATTTCTACTAATTAATAGATATACCAAAATTGTATTACTAAAATAATTAAGTTGTCTTTAAATGATTAAGATTTGAGTTAGTGGCCCAAAATTTTTTTTATAGTATTTTTTTTCTTCTCATTTTTTAGTATAACTTATCAAGTTTAGTTGATCTGTAACTAAGGCTTATCCTGAAGTTAGATTTTGGCAGCTTTAAACTGTCAAAAATTGACGGTAGGTTTTAATAAAAATCTTAGGGGCTCAATTATTTTATTTTTTTTTCATGATCATACACCAAATTATCATTTTTTTTAGTTTAAAAATATATTTAAAATTTCCAACTTGTCCATGTGCCTATTTAGTACATTAAACCCAATTTGTTTGCATATTTGGAGAATTATGATTGGGTCATACAGAAATTTAACATGTCCATGTATTAAATTAAATAAGATACATTGTTGAGACAGATGAAAAAAACAATTAACTACAGAAGAAGGAGAGACAATGAAACAAACAGACAGAGAGTGAAGGTGCGAGAAAATGAGAAAGACAAACCATTCAGTACTTGTTGATCTCTTTCATCATCATGGTAAACTGGTGTTGCAGATCATGCAAAGAAACCACCAGGTCTAAGAACCCTATTGAGCTCATACAAGTGCTTCCCACCAAAAGTTGTGACCAAATTTGTGAATAAACATTTCTATCATATATTGATATAAATAAGAGTTAATCATCTATACATTGTTAGTGTAAAAAAAATTTCTATTGACAATTAATTATATCTTTTAATTATGTCATGTTACTATAAATATATTTATTTTTAATAGTGACATGACACAATTAAAATATATAATTAATTGTCAATGTAAAAAAATTTTACACTGACAATATATAAGTGATTAATTCTATAAATACTGTTATTCTGTTTCTAACATGGAAATTAAAAAAGACAGGTATCATCTGCATCCCAGTCAACCCTATATCGTGCACAATGGATCATATCAAACCCATTATTAGGAAAAGTCAACTTTTGTGTTCCAATGACAGAAAGAGTTGCATGAACTCCTCGTTCCAAAGCAAATTGTATCTAAGCTTCATGTTCATCTTTTGGGGCAAATGACATGGTAATAACATTTTTGTCTAGCAGATAGCCACCAAAGCTAGCTAAACCACAACAAACATCTAGAACAACCTTGTTATGCTTTTCCCATTTAATTGCTGGAAAAGTCTAGTGTAAAACAAAAAAACAACCAGCAAACCACAAAGACGAAGTAAGAATTCAAAAACTAGTCCTACCAGCATACCATATCTCATGTACTGGTTCAACTCATGCATATATCAAAACGAAACATTATTGCTTGGCACTCATTAATAAAACAAAATTTAACAAAATGTCATCGATTTTTATTGGATAAAACAATAATGGATGCCAACTACTGTAATACTAACTCTTTCTAGAGAGGCAACGAGCACTACATTTAACTGCACTAAAATTTCAGCCTCATAATCCATAAGAGAAGTAAAATTCCTTCTTAGTCACCCTCCATCTCCTTCCAATTCTTGTTTTCTTTTCAATATTTAGTCTTTCTCAATAGTGTTTACGGTTTCTCCAACAGTCATATATGGAAAAAAGAAAAAAGATTAAAAGCACATAACATAATTATGATAAATTATGTGAATCCAGATGACATGATTGCATACCTTCTCTATGAACTCATTATAATGATCAATTCCATCTTTAAATTAAGTACCACCACCAAGAAAGACCAGATAAGGCTTCACTACCCAGTGTTGGTCTTTCTTGTACTCCATTGGCTTTGGATAGAGGACGATATCATACCAAATCTTAAAATAAAGGAAATATAAATTCCTTCTCCATTGATTTCATGCCTAGACAAAAGTAAAAATCAAATTCTCATGTATGTTTGAATAAACTTTTCCATTGATACTTATAGAAGAAGAAAATAGAAAGAAAAATAAAATTAGTTTATCCTTACACTAAAATTAATTTATGGATTAGTTAAAAAATGTTTTTGGAAAAATTGGTACAACAAAATTTATACAAATTAACTTTCACATAACGCATAATTTATAGAAAAGTTTGTTTTATTTTTCATCAAATTCTCTTTTCCTATAAATGTTCATGGAAAAGTTTATCCAAACATTAAAAGATGACAATAAACATTAAACACTACTTCCATAAGTATATAAGAAGAAATTGGTGTGTTACAAATCATAAAGCAAATCCTATTGAGAATATAGGTAAAGAGTACAATTTAATAACCTACGTACAGAATATGTAATTGATTCTAGAGTAGTGTACAATTTACTACAATTTACTTGAAAGGGTATTTCGCACTATTTCCTTTCCTTGAACAAGGACGGAGGCTAGCGTGGCTAACAACGCCAAAGTTGTTGGATTAACAGTTCAGGAGTAAGTCTATTTAAACTTATTCCATTCAATAACTCATGTTCTATATCAAATTTTAACAATCTAATTGTTCAATTTAAAATTCTTAATGCATAGATCAAATTTGTAAATTTTTTAAAAAATTGAAAATCATTTGATGTTTCATTTTATTAATTCGAATCAATATATAAAATGATTTTATGATTATTTGTCAATTTGATAGAGTCATGTTTACATATATTTTTTTTATAATATATTTTTCTTATTCATATTAAGTTATTTTATATAATATTATTTTATTCCTTTTGTTTGTTTATAGCAAACTGATTTGGAGTCCATGGATTCCTAAGAATCTTGGCTGATTGACTAATTTGGGGCACTTCTCCAAATTATTTACGTAAATGGGGTTGTTTTTAAACAATGTACACCTTTGGGGCACTTTTTAACGGTGTCGCTATGGGCCATAGCGACACCGGCGACACGTGAAATTTTTTAAGTTCAGGAAAGTCATGAAAGTCATATTTACAATGTCGCTACAGTCCATGACGACAAAAAACGGCTTTAATGAAGTCGCTATAGCCTACAGTGCCTCATTTTTAATATAAAATAAAATATTTTAAAAAAATATAATTAAATAGTTAAAAAAAAATGAATTTGTAAAAGTGGCGCTATGGCCTATAGCGCCACTTATTTAAATATTAAAATACATAAATTTAAAAATAAATATATAGAAAAATAAATAAATTACAGAGAAGATAAATAAAAAAAATATAATTTTATATTACATTCATAATATAAATTAAAATTTGAACAAAAGAAATAAGTTAATAATTTAAAAAAACAAAAATGTAAAAAATACTAGCGCTATGGCCTATAGCGACATTGTATCGCTATAGGCCATAGCGCCACTTTTATAAATATTTAAATAGATAAAAAAGAAAAAAAAATGTATAAAATAAAGAAATTATAGAAATAATAAATTTATAAATATAAATTTATATGAAATTTGATAATATAAATTAAAATTTGAAAAGAAGAAATTAAGTTAATAATTTAAAAAAATAATTTACTGGAATTAATTAAATTTTTGTAAAATAATTTACTGGAATGTTGAGTATATAATAATTTTAACAGATATATTTTATTTAAAAATTGTGTATAGTGTATAATAAGAAATGAACAAAATAAATTTTTTCTAGAGACAAAATTTATTTATATAAATAGAAATAATAAAAAACACAAAAATAATGAATTACAAAATAATTTTTAGAAAAAAAACTAGTACAATAAATCTGGAAAAAAAAAGACGCAATAACCCAAAAAAATAAAAATTTTGAAAAAAAAAAGGCTGGTGTCACTATGGGCTATAGCGACACAATGTCGCTATGTCCCATAGCGACATCAGCCTTTTTTTTTTTTTTCCATTTTTTTTTTCTACCCAAAGTCGCTATGGGCTATAACGACAAAAAGTCGCTATGGGCTATAGCGAAAAAAAGTCGCTATGGCCCATAGCGACATCAGCCTTTTTTTTTTTTTAGTTTTTCATTTTTTTTCTACCTCAGTTTTTTTTATAAATTTTTATTTTTTTGGTCATTTGGTCATTTTTTTTCCAGATTTATTCTACCAGTTTTTTTTTTAATTTATTTTGTAATTCATTTTTTTTTGTGTTTTTCTACATTTTTTCCCTTCACTTATTTTTTGTCCAGTTTTTCTTAAATTTACATATAAAAAAATTATTAATACACTTAAACAATAAATTTTCTTTAAACTACACAATTAATTATTTTTAATTAAATTTATTAACAATTTACTGAAAATATATTTTTAATTAGATTAAACAAAATACTGAAAATATAAATTTAATTAAATTTGTTTATTTCTGTACTTATTTAATTAAAAATATAAAAATTAAGTTTTTAAAATGAAATGTTAATATTTAATAAATAAATAATATACAAAAAAGGTGTCGTTACCCATAGCGACACCTATTTTTTCAGTTTTTTCGTTTTTATTTTATTTACTTATTTTTTCCCTAGTTTTTTTTTTTAATTTAACATAATTATATAATTTTATTTAAATTATTTAGTTTGTGTACTTTTAATTAAAAATATAAAAAAGAAAATTTAAAAATAAAACGTGATTATTTGTAAAAAAAATATTATACAAAATGTTTGGCGCTATGGCCCATAGCGACACCAAGTCGCTAGGGCCCATAGCGCCTCTTTAAAAAAATTCACATAATTTAATTTAAAATTACATTTTTAAAAATCTTAATTTTATTTTTATAAATATATAATAAATAATTTAATTTATTATTTTTATTTTACATTTCTATTATTTTTGTTTTTTTTTCAATTTTTTCTTACGGAGTGTCGCTATGGGCTACATTATTTTTTTTAGTCCATCAAGTATGCTGGCTCAGCCTATAGCGACACTGATGTGGCTCATTCCAGCCTAACCTAAACAAAAAAAATGCCACGTGTCATGGGTGTCACTATGGGCCATAGCGACACCGTTGTAAATAGCCCCAAAGGTGTAATTATTTACAAAATAGCCTCATTTACATAAAATGATTTTAAAACAGCCCCACTATGATCAAAAAGCCAAGAATCTTAGAATCCATGGAATTATCATCGGTGCACTCTCTCTTTCTATTATGCTATTTTTAATTTCTCTATGACTATTTAATGGTTGTTGCTTCTACAAGAGTTATAAAGACATGACTCATTTCCCTTTCTTATGATAAACATCAAATTCTGTCCGTGTAAATTTTGTTTGATTATATTTTGTTTGACATTGACTTTGTACACACAATATAATTGTATTTAGGTAGAATTGTTTATTTTTTTTTATTGATGATGTGGATTACCTACGTGAATTATTTTATTTTATTTTGTTCCCTCTAGCTGCCTTATCTCCCTCCTCCAAAGCACCCCCTCTCCAGCGAGCTTGTGGATGCTGTAGTAACCTCGGTCGCCACAGGACGGCAAAATAAATTTTTTGATAGATATGGAGTCGCCACCAATATTTATTTCTATGGAAAAAACCATTCAAGAAAAATGGTCTACGTACGAAATCAAATTTTAAGTTCGGGAGTTAATTACATGTAAGGAAGGTATTAGCACCTTACAACGTCCATCGTAAAGAAGGTTACCTCTAATTAATCAAGCAAACTATTATAACTTTTAGAATGTTTATCTCACCCCAAATTACTAGAAATTCACGATGATAATCACATATATTTTATTCAACAAGTGCATTGAATATTAAAGTTGTTTATTATTATTATTATTATTGATTTAAGAATAAGATAATATTATTATTTTTATTTCTGAGCTCGACATGAATAATTTCTTGCTCCTACGTATCTCCATATGTAATGAAGAATCAGAGTCACGTAGTTCTTGAAAGAAAATGTTTTAATAGTTTTTTTTTATTTAAACTTACCTTTTTAATTTAATTAGGGGCTTTTGAGCTGTCTCAACTCATACAACCTAAAATTGACAAAGGTGTACACCAAAGCCAATTTATTTAATTATTTAACTTTGATTAATCATGATTATTATAATTTTTGTGGTAAAAACAAAAATTAATTGTTTTGTAATAAATTTTGTTACAATGTTTTTAAATATTTAGCGAAAATTCTATAATGGTAAGAATTATATGTTTGAATTAATTTAGAAAAGAGTTATAAGATAACAAGTTGTCACAACTTGTATCCTTGCATTCTAAGATTAAGAGAATGTCACATTCAAATAATCTTTTTGTCAAACATTACTTGAATTATTTTATTGATAAAATGTAAAACTTGATTTTAAATTGAACTTATAATTTGTAATGTGCTTCATTTTAAAAGATCTCGATATTATAAATTATAACTGTACTGTCCGTACTGCGTAACCGAGCTCCAAGCTCGGCACCACAACGCAAGCCGACCTCAGACGCGCGCCGCGTGACATCAGCTCGGTATGTAGGTGAATCATAACTGATCCCCGAGGATCTCGCCCCAGACGAGATCCGTTATCTAATCATGTTACACTTCATCTCAGGCCCAAGGCCCAAAACAACCCTAAATCACACCAAGGTACGTGCATTACATATACGAGACTACTACTCATGCAAACCCTAACTTTAGCATCAGAGTCTCTTTTGCAGGTACCACCCCCATCTTGGAGCACCAGCGTACCCGTGAAGGAGGCTCACCGATCTTACCTGGCGGATCAGCTCTACAGCAGATTTTTGGTAAGAACATTTGGCGCCCACCGTGGGGCCGATCGAGACAGCCCTTATCGGCCACTTGTATGGTTTTCACTAGAAGCCATACCAGACGAGTAATAGACGACGCTGAACACTCAATCACCATGGACAGCGACGCGACAACCTTGAGAAGACTGATCGACCAAGTCGAACAGATGCGACAGCAGCATGACACTGACCTGCGCAACATGCGCGCCAAGCACGAAGCTGACCTAGCGGCAATGCAGACAACTAATGAGGCAGACCTCGCAGCGTTACGTGAAGAAAACGAGCGCATTCGCGCCCAACTCCCTCGACGCCCCTCTGATCGCCCTCATCACGGGAGCAACATCCATGAAGACGAGGCACACTCGGCCTCTCAATCTCGGACTGCGACCAGGGCACTGACTTGACAACCCGCCACGCATCGATCTCATGCATCGACGCACAAGCCGGGCCCAGATGTCAGCAGAGCACCCACACGTGCCACAGAGGCCACGAAACCTTCCGCCGACATCCTTTTGTGGATGGCATCATGGAGACCCCACTCCCCCGTGGATGGAAGCCTCTCCATCTCGACCGCTATGACGGCACGACGGACCCCGATGAGCACATTGACCTGTACACGACCCAGGTAAACCTCTACACTAACAATGATGCTATCTTGTGTAGGGTTTTTCCTACCTCGCTCAAAGGAGCCGCGCTCTACTGGTACACCCAGTTACCCGCCGAGTCCATCGACAGCTTCAGCACCTTAATCCGGCGGTTTACGACACAATACGCCACCATCCGACCTCACCACACAACCTCCACTGCTTTGGCCAACCTCAGGCAGAATGATGACGAACCTCTGTGAACCTTCATGGAGCGTTTCTCCAACATCTCGGTGAGGATCCAGAACTTAAACCCCGAAGTCGCCTTGCACTCCATGCTCATGGCTCTCAAAGCTGGCCCCTTTGTCGACAGCCTCTATCGAGACCCCCCCACGACATGGACGAGCTCCGTGCCCGCGCGGCGGGATACATCCAGATGGAGGAGCACTCCGCCTTCTGCAACCAGATTCGTGGGAAAGCCCCAGCAAAATCGGAACAAGGGCATAAGGATAAAATCAAAGTCAACAACGACAGCCAATTCAAGAAGTCGACTAAGGCAAACAGAGGGGGGAGATATGACTTCTACACTCCCCTGAACGCGCCTAGGGTACACATCCTAGAGGAAGCCAGCAACAACAATCTGCTCGCCCTCCCACCGCCGGGTCACACTCCCAACAGCGCCGACAAGTCTAAGCACTGCTGGTACCACAGGAACCATGGTCACACCACGGAAGAATGTCGCACACTCCGGGATCGCATCGAGGAGCTCATTCAAGCAGGCCACCTCGGCCAATACATCCAGCGAAAGCAGGGTAATAGAGGCGGCTATGGAGGTCGAGGACGCGACAGAGGTCGAGGTTCAGGAGCTCGCACTGAGTCACACCCGGGCTCCCAGCAAAATGCTGGCGGCGCAGTACAAGCCGAAATAAGACAAGAGACAAAGTCGGCCCCCTTACGAGGAGTAATCAACACAATAGCTGGTGGCTTTGCTGGAGGAGGCGCCAGCAGCTCGACCCGAAGAAGACACCTGCGGAGCACTACAAGAATTTCGCGGATTAGCGAGGGAATTTAGCGAGGGATTTAAATCCAAGCTATTTCCTCGCTAATTAGCGAGGGACTGGCGAGGAATACAGTTCCTCTCTAATCCCTCGCTAATTAGCGAGGAAATAGCTTGGATTTAAATCCCTCGCTAAATTCCCTCGCTAAATAGGATCATTTTGCGACCAACCTTCATCTCCTCGCAAATCCATCGCTATAGCTAGTGCTTATTTAGCGAGGAACTTACGCCCTCGCAAATCCCTCGCAAATCCCTCGCCAAATTATGAGTCAAATTATAAAACGAATTTTTTCATCTAGCGAGGGAGTTTTCTTGTCGCAAATCCCTCGCTAATGATAGCCCTCGCAAATGCCTCGCAAATCCGTCGCAAATTAGCGAGGGAAAAGGTTTTTCGCTAATCCCTCGCAACTAAGAGATTTCGTTGCTAATAGAATTTGAAATTCAAGTATTTGAAAAATTTCTTGAAATAGTATAATTTCAAATTCTCCCAAAAAAGTAAGAATTTGAAATTTTCTCATATTTTTTTCTTTTTATTTTACTTATATATTTTATCTTATTTGTTATCTCTTCATTTTTTTTAATTATTGAATATTTGAAAATATTTTTAAAATTATTAAATATTATCTGATATTAATTTTAAAAATTATTAAATATTATCTAACATTATCTATTAAATAAAACTATTTGATTAAAAAATAAAATATACAAATTTTTAGACTTAATTTATTGAATAAGAAATTCAATATATAACGTAATTACATTCATTAAATAACTCTTTCAAGAGTTACTTTTGATATACCTGAATTTTCACTCATATATATTTTTTAAAACACACACACACACACACACACACATATATATATATATATATCATCATAAATTTTAAATATAATTTATATGTTTACAATATGAATTTAGTCCGTATATGTTTTGTTTTCTTAATTATGATAATTTAAAATATTTTTGTTTATTTTGATTTATATATGAATTTAGTCTTTGTAAGTTCATGTTTTCTCAATTTTAGTTCTTTAAATTTTTATCCTTATAAATATGCATTTTTCAAATTTTAGTTCTTTAAATATATATTATAATTTTCTTTCACTTTAGTTCATGTAACTTCGTACTAACAACTAAAAATTAGAAAGAAAAAATATAAATTTATATTGACTAAACTTTGAAAAAAAAAATATTATAAAGATTGAAATTGAGAAAGGATAATCCTATAAGGATTAAAAATAATTTTAAAAAATTGTAAGGATCAACATTAAAAAACTCTAAATTAATATTTAGCTTTTATTTTATATATAATATTTGAAAAATTAAAGTAAGCATAAATTATATATATATATATATATATATATATATATATATATATATATATTAATCAATTTTATCAAGATATTTTTTAATTATCATTTATATATAAAGGAAGTTTTTTTTTCCTAAACACGTATTACGAATTTTTCAAAAACATTTTTGCTCAACATGTTTTTTTTACTCTATCTTTTTTAATTAATTTAATTTAATTTACCTTTTCTCCATAACTCTCTCTCTCTCTCTATATATATATATATGTGTGTGTGTGTGTGTGTGTTTCTTTTCAATAAACATAACTTTACTTTCTTCTCTCTTGCCACATCAGTATGCTATAATACTTTTCGTTTGTATAAGTCTTTTGTTCCAAATATTGTTATATTTTTATACAATTGTAATTTTAGTACATTTATATCATATATAAATAAATCTTAAATAAAATTTTTATTATAATGTTGTTAAAAGAAATACTACTTTTTAAAGTATTTATCTTACTACTAATGCATTTTCTATAACTAATAAATATTGCATGATTGTGTGAAGAAAAAAATACACTTACCTTTTCTCCGAAAAAAAATATAAAACACGTATAATATTAAGTAATATTCATTTCAGTAGTTTAAATTATAAAAATTTTAATCAACTTAATTTAATTTTTTATTTAAAAGTATTCAAAATAAAAGCAATATGAATATTATAAGAGGTAAAAGTAATAAATACATGAGATTTAAAACAAAGCTAATTGCATATAGTAAATATTTCACTTCATTTTTAATGTATTTTAATTTTTTTTAAATACCAGTATTTTATTATTTTTAAAACTAAAACAACAACTTATTACTATGTATAGTTTTTTTCTTATATTTATCTTTTTTAATATTATTTTGGAATTTAAAATAATATCATATTAAAATTATAATAATATATCTTTTTGTATATTTTATCAGTATTATTTCTATTTAGCTTATTGTTATTTTTAATGATAATTTAAATTAAATTCATTTATAAAGATAAAAGTTATTTAAATTTATCAAATAAAAAATTTAAAATATTTATATTTAATAATATAATATGTTTAAAAAATTATATTAACTAATATTTTTTATACTTATATAAAATAATGGAAAAAATAGTTGTTAGTGATTTATTTTTTAGTTTCCCTCCTAAACTCTAAGAATAAAATTACTTTTTCAAAGGTGAAAGTAGAAAGGGGAAAGGTGCGTGCCCCTTCTCTTCCACATCCCTACTTCTCCACTCTTCTTCCGTACGGTTTTTATTCTCTTAATTTTTCCTACTTCTTTTTTATTCTCTTAATTTTGCCTGTGAAATCTGAGAACATCAAAGCTTTTTCTCTGAATAATGTTTTTTGTTGTTGTGGATTTACGCCTGCTGGGTCGCATTTGGGTCGAACCCTAATAGTTGCTGAAACGGCATCGATTACTTCCACGACCAGTCTTCATATGGTTTGCGGTGGTTGCTGAAACGGCGTCGTCATCACCCACTGTGTCCGTTGAGAGTTGAGGCGTCGATTGCCTTTTCTGATTCCCTCCATTCAGGTTTCCTTATCTACTTCTTCTTTTTTTCAATGTTTTTTTATAATTAATATTTTATTATTTATTTCAATGGCTTACAAGAATGACCCAAGAATCGAAAAGTGATTCAGCAAAATGCACCTACACATCACTTTTATTGGATTTTAGTGTCTCCAATCTCACACACTGATATGAACGCACGCCACATATAATTTTAAATTAAATTATAATTTTAATATAGTGCCTTTCACGATTCTTTACTATAATTTTAATGCCGCAACATTTAAGAAAGCCAACATTTTGTAGCTTTGGTATGTGGAATCTTCACGCCGATTGCTTCAAATGTTTTAATGGTTTTCTAAAACAATCATTTTAATTACATACATACAGACATTTTGATTCTTTCCTAAAAGAAAACATTTTAATTAACATACTTTAGAAAGAAACACTAATAATCTTTATTTGTGTTGATTTCATTATATACTTTATTTAGAACATAATTGATTAATCCATTTTGATGCTTGTTAAATTAAGTTTGAGCCTTTGTTTGGAATGGTTTTTGGTTGTGGAAAGGAAGTGAAGAAGCCAAAGGATTGGCTTGGTATCAATTTAGTAGTTTTTCTTTTTTGTACTTATGAGAAATGTCAAGTTTTGTTTGGCTTTTAAATGTATGTCTGTGTGCCTCTTTTCTTACTTATTGTGGCTTTATTCCTTTTCTAATATTTGGAATTTGTTACATTAAAATTGTTGTTAATGATGTCTTAAAAATCTTTACCCATGGATTTTTTTAAGTGCAGTTTTGTTTTAATTCTTTAACAAGTTGTGAAAGTTGAAGGTTTTGAAAATTAATGAGTTTCTTTGGTAAATTTCATTACTTACAATTTGTACTGTAATTTTTTTACAGGAGGCACAAGAGAATCGTCTTGTTTCTTATCGTGAAGTGTATAACAAAGTTCACAAAAAAAATGATGGTGAATTTGTCTCAACTAGGGCAAAGAAATTTATTGTATGTTATTTTATATTTTAAGATTGATTATGTACTTTTTTAATCTCTTACTATTTCACTTATTTTTTTTTGTTTATTATTTGTAGGAAACATATGAAGAATCAATGACACAAAAATATGGAGAAGACACTTCATCTCATCCTGTAATTGATTCTGATCTTTGGTTAAAAGCTGCAGGTGAAAACAAGAAGAAAAGAGTGCATGGCATGGGACATAGCTTGGATCTTGGAACTAGTAGCTCTACCCAAGCTTCATCTCCGGAGGTTGCAGGTTCCTCTGCAAATCTTACGCCTATGACAGAAGAACGGGTCACTGCAGTTATAAATAATGCATTGGCCTCTTTTTTGCAAACACAAATACCAGAGATGATGATGAGGCAAATAATTCAAGCAGTTCAACCATCAACAACACCATCAACCAACCAACATAGGGAGGATCAAGGACGAGATGATGATTTTACTAGCTTAGGTTGATTATTATTTAGGATGACTTGTTATTTGGCTTTTCTTTTTGTAAGACATTAATTAGTTTAGGTTTCTTTAAGATATAGTATGCACAAGTTGGATTTTGTAAGACATTTAACAATTTGGTTTTGTAAGAGATATTGTTACATGCAACTTTTATTTTAAATCATGTCGAATTAAAAAAAAATTATGTAGTTGATTTAGATTTATTTAAAATATCAAATTAAGTGACATATTTACAGGGATGCATGAGAGAATAATGTAATTAGGAAAGCGAGATATTAGCGAGGGATTCGCGAGGAAACTCAAAAGATATGTTGTGAAGGTTTCGCGAGGGATTAGCGTGGTATTCGCGAGGGAACTCAATCCATATGCTTTGATGGATTTGCGTGGGATTAGTGAAGGATTTGCGAGGGACATATTTGCGAGGGTTTAGCGAGGGATTAGCGAGGGATTAGCGAGGGAACTTAATCGATATGCTTTGATGGATTTGCGTGGGATTAGCGAAGGATTTGCGAGGGACACATTTGCGTGGGTTTAGCGCGGGATTTGCGAGGGACATATTTGCGAGGGTTTAGCGAGGGGTTTGCGAGGAAATATTAAATACAATTAGCGAGGGAATTTGGGTTCTACATTTGCGAGGCGACAGCGAAGAATTAGCGGCACCAATTTGCGACGGACTAGCGAAGCTGGTTGCGAGGGAAAAACGAAGGAATGTAGCGAGGGAATTGCGAGGGATATGCATCCGTCGCTAATTAGCGACTTGAATTTAGCGAGGGAATGATCCCTCGCAAATCCCTCGCTAGTCCCTCGCCATTCTGTTTAGCGAGGGATTTGCGAGGGATTTGCGAGGGATCTTTCCCTCTCTAATTCACAATTTTCTTGTAGTGGAGCATCAACTGCGTCCACTCTACCACCCCAGCCCTCCACCAAAGCTCACCGCCGATCTCCTTCTCCGACGAAGACTACGCCGGCGTCAGCCCTAACCAAGATGACCCCATGGTCATCGTTGTGGAAATAGCCAACTGGAAAGTGCAGAAAACACTCATTGACCAGGGAAGCTCAGCCGACGTCCTGTACTGGCCTACGTTCCTCAAGCTAGACATTCCTCACTCTCTCATTCAACCTCACATGGAGCCCCTCGTCGGCTTCGCAGGAGAGCGAGTTCACACTCGGGGGTACGTAGACTTGCTGACGACTTTCGGAACGCCACCGGATACAAGGCGGGTCATGGTCCGATACCTCCTCGTGGAAGCCAACACTTCCTACAACATCATCATCCGGAGGCCAAACTTGAATTAACTCGGGGCAGTAGTGTCAACCCCACACCTCACCATGAAATTCCCGGGCAAGGACGGTAAAATCATCTCTGTCAAAGCCAATTAGAAAACAGTTCGGCAATGCTACGCCGAAAGCCTGAAGATCTCCTCGTCGAGCAAGCAAAGCGAGGGGAATCCCCCCACCATAGCTCCTTAAGTTTTCAAGTCTTCTTTATCTTTCAGTATGAACAAATTTGTGCACTATTTTCCCGCCTTAGCCTTTGACTGAGAGGGTTTTTAACGAGGCACATAGACACCATAAATAATATTACTCCTTTCGCTCATCTCATATTCTTAATTTCCTGTTTATCTAAAGGACGAAAACGAACTCTAAGTGCGCAAATGCCTAAACCCGAGGTCGAACATGAACCTCGACGCTCTCGTTAAAGGTCGAGTTCAAACCTTAATTAAATAACCTATCTCAAATTTGAGGTCGAGTCCGAACCTCGACATTCCGAGGTTGAATACGAACCCCGATGCTCTCCTTAAAGGTCGAGTTCGAACCTTAATTAAATAACCTATCTCAAATTTGAGGTCGAGTCCGAACCTCGACATTCCGAGGTCGAATACGAACCCCGATGCTCTCATTGAAGGTCGAGTTCGAACCTTAATTAAATAACCTATCTCAAATTCGAGGTCGAGTCCGAACCTCGACATTCCGAGGTCGAATACGAACCCCGACGCTCTTGTTAAAGGTCAAGTTCGCACCTTACTTAAATAACCTATCTCAAATTTGAGGTCGAGTCCGAACCTCGACATTCCGAGGTCGAATACGAACCCCGATGCTCTCGTTAAAGGTCAAGTTCGAATCTTAATCAAATAGTCTATTTCAAATTTGACGGCGAGTCCGAACCTCGACATTCCGAGGTTGAATACGAACCTCGACGCCCTCGTTAAAGGTCGAGTTCAAGCCCTAATTAAAATAACCTGTTCTGAGGTCGAGTCCGAACCTCGACTTTCCGAGAAGGAATACGAGCCTCGACGAGTCTGAACCTCGTCATCTACGAACCTCAAGTACGCAAAATCTGAGGTCAAGTCCGAACCTCGATGTTCACACCTAAGGGCAAGTCCGAACTTTAACACGCCTGCTTAGGGTCGAGTTTGAACCTTAATTAAATCGTATACCTCAAAATTTGAGGTCGAGTACGAACCACATATCCGAGGTCGAGTTCGAACCTCGATGAGACACGCACCACTCTAAATCTAAGGTTGAGTCCGAACCTTAACCAAACCAATTTTCCTATACCGAGGTCGAATACGAACCTCGACACTTCCGTTAAAGGCCGAGTATGAGCCGCATACCTGGGGTCGAATTCTTACCTTGGCAAAATACACATAACCCTAAACTTAAGGTCGAATACGAACCGCTTATCCAAGGTTGAGTTCGAACCCTCACAACATAACAAGAATACAAGGTCAAATTCGAACCTTAGCATAATTTACTCTACTTCGATTTAAGGACAAATTCGAACCTCGGCACTGATAACTTAAAAGGTCGAATTCGAACCTCGGCACTAGTAAATAATGATCGAAGTCGAACCTTCATGAAAAAATCACCTAACAAAAAACCGAGGTCGACAACTTATCTCAACATGGGCAACTCAAAGCAAAGTACCGCCACATATAAAAGCGTAGAACAAACACCAAACGTGTCCAAAAACACGCAAAGCAGCAAAAATCAAACGCAAAACACATAAGGGCAACAAAAAATATATACATATACGGGCAAAGTTCCCAGAGTCCAACACTTGAGTTCAAATCAGAAAATTAAAGCAAATTAAACTAAGCTATCACAAAATTGACCTACGCACAGGCGTCCTCGCTGGAGCTGTCCTCGACGTCGTCTTCCTTGACAAGCTTGCCAAAGCGGATGACTTTCTCCACATGCATGGAGGAAAAATCAAACCCGGGAGCGAGGAGCCGTGCCTGGCGAGCGGCCTTCTGAAAGCCCCTTTTATGCTCCACCACCACGGAGCGCTCGACCTCTGCGAGCCTCCCCTCCACGGCCGCTTTCTCCGCCGTCAGTTCCGCCAGCTCCGCCCTCAAGGAGGCGATCTCGTCTTCCCGGCCACCAAGAACGACCTCGTTGCGAAGGCGCTCCCCAGCCGCTGCCGCCAACTCCCCTTTGAGGGAGGTCACAACATCTTCTAGAGCCCGCACCTGGCCACGAGAAGACGTTACCTCATCTTCTAAGGATCGAGCACGGCCTCGAGAGAAGGCGAAGAGCTCCTGCAGCTCCCCCACCTGAGATGCATAAGTCTCGTTAGACCGCAAGGCGATCTCGAGAGACTTCTGCGCCCTCGCAAGGTCGCCCCCTGCAGATCAGAGCTCGGCCTCCCGCCGCTTCGCCTCATCAAGGGTAGCGCTGAGAACCTTGTTCTCCTCCCTCAGAATCTTATTCGCATCCTTCCAAGGTTGAAGCCGACCCCTCAGCTTGGCCAACTCCTCTTGCTGCTTGGCAAAGTCTTCCTGCTGTTGGGCCCACCTCGGTTTTCAGTGGCCTAGGATGCCCATAGTCCTCCGCAACAGAACCTGAGCAGCATCGAAACTATCCTCAGGGTCGACCTCCTCTATCAGCCCCTAGTCCTCGGAGCTCAACGAACCCTGAGGGAAGAACTTCTCAGTGGTCACCCCCGAGCTCCATAGCGAGTCCATGTCAGCTGAGGCACTCACGTGGTCCAACCGCACTTTCGAAAGGCCCTTCCCGAAGCGATGGACCAAGTATCTGCTCCGGGAAGCCCCCTGTGACGAGCCCGAAGGCGGCGCTGAGGCTGCAGCAGTGGACGGGGGAGCCTCACAACTCGGGCCCCCTCCGCGAGCCTCAACGAAGGCGGAAACCGGCGTCCCCTGCTCGGCATCCAGGGAGGCCACAATGGGAACCTCCGACCTCGCCTGCGAAAACCAACCCCATGTCAGAAAATAAACAAGGTGACATACGAGGAATCACAAAAACAAGTAAACACTGCTTACCCCAACAACATGGGAGGCCCGCTCGGTGGCTGGGGCCACTTCTTCGACGGCGAGAGCGACTGGCCCAGCGCTGGAGGTCGCCATCCCGGAAGCATTTCCTGCCTGCAAAAAATGACCCCAGATCAAAAGACAAGAAAACATAATAAAAGGCAACGAAAAGCCGAAGAAACAATACTCACCACCTCGGCAACTCGAGCAACTTGCTCAGCCGCTCATACTCCTACCTCAGTGACGGCCACCCCGGCCTACAAGAAAACCCATATAACCACAATAAACCAAGCAAAGTCTAACGCAGAAGAAACATATAAAGGAAGTACGACACTTACATCGGTGACCCGCGTGGTAGGCTCAGCAGCCTGGGCCGCCTCCCCAGTCCCCACTGGGGGAGCCTCTTTAGACGGTGGACTCTCAGTGAGATCCACCGCATCAGCATCAATGGCCTTGGAGGTCACCTCCTCGGCACCTGGAGGGACAGAGGATCCCCCGACCTCTTTTCCCCCCTCTTTCTCTTCCGGCTAACCTTCAGAGGGGGCAACATCCTCCTCCGGAGGCTCGAGAACCTCGAGCTCAGTAGCGTTGTAGCGGTGCTTAAGCTCGCGCCACAAGTTCTTCCCCATAATGCCTGCAGACAAAAACGGAAACACATCAACCAAAGGAAATTACACGAGCCCTAGCAAACCACCAAAACACGAAATACTCACTCTCTAGGCCCCTCTCCCTGTAGGGCGAATTCGCAAGCGATAGAATGAGCTTGCAATCCAACGGGCGAGGGAGCGCAGCAAGGTTTTCAATGGCAGCTGCCTCCGAGGCCGTCACCTTCAGGTTACCCAAACCGTGAAACCTAGACGGTTCGGGACACCAGTAAAAAGTAAATTTTGGCAAGCCGCCGAAGTGGAACACCTCGTCCTCCAGGGGGTCAATACCCACAAGGGCAACCCGGAAGAACTCCTGTTTGAAGTTTTTATATGATTGGGAGTAGAGAGTAAACAAACCCCCATCCCTACTCCCATTCAAAGACAAAATACCATAAGGCGGAGCGCCTAGCTTCAGTTGATAAAAATGAAGAAAGACGCGAAGGGACACCTCTATCCCCAGAACCGCACACAGGACCTGAAAAGCCCTCAAAAAACCCCAACTGTTGGGATGCAACTGGCAAGGAGCCGCGTTGATAAAATTCAAAAAATCGCACTCGAACTGAGTGAAGGGAAGACAGACACCTAAATCCCTAAAAAAGCTTTGGTACATATAGAAATGGGGAGAGTCAGTAGGCTTCCCCATATACACGCTCTCATCGGCCTGACAAGGCTCAAGCCGAATCATATGGGAGATAGAAGGGTCACAAACCCTACACGACCTAGAGATCCTATTGACTTCTAGAAAGGTCCGAAAAATGCTTTGGACCCCCGCCATCTCGCTCTTGACCTAGTCGTAGCCAGGAATGCCTGGCTCCGGGCCCCGGGGCGGATCCCTCTTTTCAGCGGCGGCCTTCCCGGTAGCCACTGCCTTGCCACGCGCCTTGCCCTGAGAAGGCGTAGAAGAACCGGCACCAACTCCCCCAGCCATGGAAAAGACAAGAAAAACCGGGAAGAAGAGAAAAGAAGACAGTAAAAAGGAAGTACCTGGTACTCCTCTTCAGAAAATAACCCTAACAACGAAGGGGTTACCGGAAACGGTGACTAAAACGGAGAAAACGGAGACAGAGGATGGACGAAAACGAGAGAAGCGGCGTACACAAGAAGTTGAAGAAAGAGTAAAGTGAAGAAGGCAAAGAGGCGCGAGTGAGAGAAAAGAAAGTCTTCTCCCAAAAATTCAAAACGGCCGCTCCACGTGTCAACTCAAGGGCACACCTGACAACACAATCAATTGCAAATTCATCATTACATAACCGTCATTTCCCATGACACGCCACTTACGCGTTCCTGGGAAATGAACGGCCGCGACACATGTCGCCTCAACGAGCAAGCATACGCGAGAGGTCATCTCCCCCCAGCAAGCTCGGCCTTCAACTCCTCGACCTACAGTCTTCGGAGCTCGGGGGGCTAGTGTACTGTTTGTACTGCGTAACCGAGCTCCAAGCTCGGCACCACAATGCAAGCCGACCTCGAATGCGCGCCGCGTGACATCATCTCGGTATGTAGGTGAATCATAACTGATCCCCGAGGATCTCGCCCCAGACGAGATCCGTTATCTAATCATGTTACACTTCATCTCAGGCCCAAGGCCCAAAACAACCCTAAATCACACCAAGGTACGTGCATTACATATACGAGACTACTACTCATGCAAACCCTAACTTTAGCATCAGAGTCTCTTTTGCAGGTACCACCCCCATCTTGGAGCACCAGCGTACCCGTGAAGGAGGCTCACCGATCTTACCTGGCGGATCAGCTCTACAACAGATTTCCTGTAAGAACAATAACTATATGTTTTCAGGCAATTTAGGGAACAAAAAGACGTTACGTCTATTTGACCATTTTCACTAGAAAAATCTTATTATAATATTGTTTAGATTTTAAATCAAAAATACTTAATTTTAACATTTGAGATATTTTTGTATAAGAATTTTAAGAACAATCTAGTTGTCACAACTTGTGCTCTAAAAATTTTGAGAGTCAAAAATGTTACATTCAACCAAACTCTTTCTCTCATTTTACTATTAAAAGGAATCATTATTATTAATAACTGTTTTAACTAAGATGCAAAAGTTTGATTTCATTATATTATTATTAGATGAGAACTTTATTTTCAAATGATTTCATTAATTTTTTTTATCCTTATTTCAATACGGAATTACGTGATTATTATTTGATTCATATTCGGTAAGTCTTACGTTTTCTTCTTATGCTAATCTAACTTTCAGTAATTTTGCACACAAAAAATATAATAAAAAAGGCATGAAAATATATTCTATCCAACCTTGATAAAAGCTAAAAAACAAAACTGCATGCACCCGGTTTACGTGGCTTATGGAAATGTGATATATCCAAGAAAAGAAAGAAAAGGTCATGGACTTGGTGACACGTGATACTGAGCACGATTTTATGCATGGATGAGCACTATAAGGAAAATGATAAATTGCGAGGGACAAATTGCGACGGTTATCTAGAAACTGTCGTCACTTTGATATTGTGACCCTTCATACGACAGTTTTTCAAAATCGTTGCAAAATTGTTTAACATTGCGACGGTTTATCGTAAACCGTCGCAAAATTTGTTTAACATTGCGACAATTAATCATAAACCGTCGCAAATTTTTTTTAACATTGCGACAATTAGTCATAAACCGTCGCAAACTTTTCAACATTGCGACGATTTACTATAAACCGTCACAATCTACAAAACAATTTTTTTATTAGAATTTAAAAGTTTTTTTTAAGTATTATGTATATTATCTTAATGAACTTATATTTTATTAACAATTTTATATATATTTCCTTTAACACGAGGTACACGATTTTTTTTTCTTTATATAATTTCAAAATCGTGACTAGAATATAAATTTATCTTTCAACAAACTTATGAATTTATCTTGTATGTAAGATGTGTTAGAGTATATAAATAAATATAATTATCATTTTATAACTTAATTTTTGAGCTATCAGATCACATATTATTGAATAATTTACAATGTTAATTTTTATAAATTTTATTTTAAATGTCCATCTTTTTAACACTATTAAAAATATAAAAATAAACATGTTAAATTTTATAAAAATCCAATTTAATTTATTTATGATATAAATATGTTTTTAATATCTAATATATATTTTTAGATGATAATTTATTTTAAAATATATCTTATAATAACAATTCTAAATGGAACATAAATCTTCTGATTTTTCTTATTTTGATTTTTTTAATCAATATATACAATTTTACTATTTTGATTTTTTCAATCAACGTATACAATAAATAAAAAACACAAAAGATAAACATGCATGGTACAAATTTTATTTTATCAAAAAATTATTTATTTTAATATATTACATTATATATGTGAATATTAAGACATATATATATATATATACATATATATATATATTATAATTAAACTTTTTTAAAAAATTAATTCATTATTAAGAAATTTTTTTTTATCACATGAGAATTAATTTCTTTCAAAAATTTGACAGATATCATATAGTAGTGGGGGCAAGTGCCTCACTATTCCACACGTGCATCCGTCCCTGTATATATATATATATATATATATATATATATATATATATATATATATATAGATATATATATATATATATATATATATATATATAATATAGGAGATTATAATTATACCGGTGTAACTTTTACTAAGTATTATGCCGCTCAATAACTTTATATTAAATGTGAATTTTGTAAATCCAACCGTTAAATTGAAAGTTCATATATCACTTTATAAGTGTATATCAAATTTTGTTAAAATTGAACAACAACTGGAAGGTAATCAAAGTATTTATATTTTAGTGTATTTTGAAATGAATATATTACATCAATTTTGTTTTATAAAAATGATCGTATCAAATCATCTTGGATTAATATAAAGTTTTGTATATATAATCTATGAGAGATATGAAGTTTCAATATAACAATTGGATTTACCAAATTCACATTTAATATAAAGTTATTGAGCGGTGTAACACTTAGTAAAAGTCACATTTAATATATATATATATTAAATGTGACTTTTACTAAGTGTTACACCGCTCAATAACTTTATATTAAATGTGAATTTGGTAAATCCAATTGTTATATTGAAACTTCATATCTCTCATAGATTATATATACAAAACTTTATATTAATCCAAGATGATTTGATACGATCATTTTTATAAAATAAAATTGATGTAATATATTCATTTCAAAATACACTAAAATATAAATACTTTGATTACCTTCCAGTTGTTCAATTTTAACAAAATTTGATATATATGATCTAAGAGATATGAACTTTCAATCTAACAGTTGGATTTTGAAAATTCACATTTAATATGAAGTTATTGAGCGGTGTAACACTTAGTAAAAGTTACACCGGTGTCGTTTGAACCCTCCTCCATATATATATATATATATGAGGGAGGTTATAATTACATCGGTGTAAGTTTTACTAAGTGTTACACCGCTCAATAACTTTATATTAAATGTGAATTTTGTAAATTCAACCGTTAAATTGAAAATCTTTTACTCTTAAATCATATATACAAAATGTTATATTAATCGAAGATGATTTATTATAAAATAAAATTAAATCTCTGTCGAAAAATTTATATTTTCGATGAGAAAAGTTTTGTAGGAAAAGCTATATAATTGATGGAATATTCAGAAAAATTTATATTTGTCGAAAATGTAAGAACTGGTTTTAAATTTGATATGAAAATATTATGATATAATTAGATAAGATTTTAAGTTAGTATTTTATTAATGGTTGATAATTAAAAAATAAAATAAGGATAAATATATTTTTTGAATTTTATATGTTTCATTTAAGATAACTTACAAAATAATTCTTGGTAAAGTTATTCCGCTCAATAATTCATGGTGTGTGTTGAATTTCATCGATCCAATTAATTGTTAATTTAAAATTTATTAAATTTTACTAATAATTAATATAAAAAATTAATTTATTTTGGAATAAATTATTTGCTAATTAACAATATAATTGAAACATTAATTATTTTAAATTATTTAACTAAAATCTTATTAACAATTTACTATATGATCTTAATATTTTTGTATAACTAATATCTGGTTTTAAATTTGATATGAGAATATTATATATAATTAGATAAGATTTTAAGTTAGTATTTTATTAATAGTTGATAATTAGAAAATAAATCAAGGATAAATACATTTTTTGAATTTTATATGTTTGATTTAAGGTAAATAAATATATTAAATTAATTAATAATTTATTTAAAATATTAAAATTTAATTTATAAGTATGTAATAAATAAATATTTATAATTTTATAAATTATATTATCATTATAAATTATAAAATTAAATAATTCAAATTATAATTTTAAATAGAAATAAGTAGATGTTAATTATAAAAGTAAGTACATATAAATAAAGAATAACTAAATATATTATTATTATTATTATTATTATTATTATTCGTAATATAAAATTATTTATATTATTATTATAGTACAAATATGAGATTGTATATTTGAGGATGACTTAAATGAATTAATTTGTACAAGTTATACTGACAACATACATATACATTTCGGTAGCTTACTCATCAGAACTTCACAGTTAAGCGTACTTGACCTGGAGTAGTATAGGGATGGGAGACCTTCTGGGAAGTTTCTCAGAAATTGCACAAGTAAGGATAAAACACGCTAAACAGTGAAATATCGTGAAATAGAACCCTTGAGAGGCCAAATATGAGGATTGTTAAATTAATAAATTTATTAAAATTAAAAAAATTTTTATAATTTTCGACGGGTAAAAAAAGGGTCGTAATATTAATTTAGAGGCAGTTGGTGCGACAGTTGATGAAAGGGTCGCAATGTTAATATAGAGGCACTTAGTGCGTCGGGTGCTTCAGGGGTCGCAATTCCAATTTTGCGACGGTTTGTGCAATGGTTTTGATAACCGTCGCAAAATTGCCTTGTGATGGACAATTCTACGACGGTTCCCAAACCGTCGCAATGTTGTCTTTGCGACAGTTCTAACCGTCGCAATGTAGGCCATATAACTGTCGCAAAATCGTCATTTTCTTGTAGTGGAGGTGAATAATATAACAACAAATTAGATGGAAATATTCACGATACAAATGAAACAAAAGTGTAAGCAATAAAAGAGAGAACTTGCGGGCCTGAGGAAAAAATTGAAGAAATATGCCTTACCAACTCTTTTGCTTATGCAACGGTTTCGTGTTTGTGGTGTTGATTGAAAGAAAATATTTTGTTCAGGTGATTTGGTGGCAGACACAACTACTAATGTTGACATGAAGATATAATGCTAGGTAGGAGTGGCTGCCAACTCGAGCTCTGGGACCGCATGAGCCATGATGGATTCAAGGAAGATCAAAGTTTAATGTATGTGATCCAGATCTTGCAGCAAGCACTCTTTGTGTGTGAAAAATGCCTAGGGTAAAACATGAGGTGTGAGTGTTGTGTATGTGAAAAAAGGGCTCCGTTCAGCCTTATATACTATGAGAAATGAGCTCCCCCGCTCCTCGTCATGTACAATGTGTGTAGAATGTTCTTTTATGTAATCCCTTTTTCTTTCTTCATTTTTTCCTTTTTACTCGTGAGAGATATGACCCCTTAATCATAGGTCTGCTCGTAGGCAGAAATTGGTGGCTGATTAGACAGGAATGGATTGAGAGAGATTTTTGAAGATTTTTTATTTATTACATTTTCAATATTTATTGTTTTTTTTTTGTTTTCATATATATGAATATATATATATATATATATATATATATATACACTAAAACTCGATATTTAGCATTTTTGAAACACCAAATTTATTTATTATTTTTATACTGTATTAAACTTAACTTTTATTCCTGAAAAAGAAAAAAAATAGTATAACCTGATTAATAAAAAATGAAAAATAATAAATAAAAGGAATGAAAAAAAGAGAAAATAAATAAATAAAAGGGGAAAAATTGAGTGTTATAGATGCGATTGAGGCATAGATCTATGATCTCTTTGCCGACTAGAAATGGAAATTGGGGTTACGGTTACTAATGGAAATACTTGAAAAGGTGATTGATGTTCCTTTCCAAGCTCCACCTTCAATGTCCCTTTCTTCTCTTGAGGTATTCAACACGCTAATGAGGATTGATAAACAAGCTCCACAGCTTGTTAAAGCAACCAAGGAGGTTCGGTTTCTTCCTTGAAGGGGGAAAAAACTTAAGGAACCAAAGAACAAAGGAGGAAATCCTTTGTTGAGAAGCTTAGGGGAGAAGCTTCTTCTCCATGGAATTGTGACTCTTGAGAGAGAGAATTTTAGTGTAAAATTCTGAATTCATATACTTAAAAGTGTGTACAAATGAGAGGTTTAGAAATATGTAGAAGTAGGTAGCTTGTGGAGGAAGCTAAGCTTAACCATGGTTCAAGAGAACCATGGTTGATTTAACTTGACCATCCACAATGGTTTGGGAGGCTTGTGGAGCAAGCTTCTAACTTAGAAGCTTGGGAAGCAAGCTAAGTTAGAAGCTTAGGAAGCAAGTTAAGTTAAAAGCTTGTACCACAAGCTTCCCAAAGGTGCAAGACATACTAGTAAATTCGGCCAAGGTAAGCTTGTGGAGCAAGCTATACTAACCATGGCTCAAGAGAACCAAGGTTAGCATAGCTTGACCGTCCACCTTGGTTTGGGAGGGTTGTGGAGCAAGCTTCTAACTTAGAAGCTTGGAAGCAAGCTAAGTTAGAAGCTTGTAGCACAAGTTTCTCAAAGAAGCCAAGTGAGCAAGCTAATCCAACCAAGGATGAGGTAGGCAGCCAAAGGCATATTTTTCATAATTAATCCAACCCAAAAATCTTGGAATTGGTTTAGTTAGGTTCAACAAATGATGGTGAGGCCTAGCTAAATCAATTCCTTGGAAAATATGGATCAAAATAAGCCCAATATGTAAAATTTGGTCTAGGCCCAACTCTAGCCCATTTACTAGTTGCACCTACACTCTTTGCTAATTGTCACCCCACTTCTACTACTAAATATAAAAATGGTTGACCTTTAATACAAGGTCAAATGGAGTAAAAGTCTCTAAAGAACCTACTCTAAATTCCCTATACAATGATCTATAAAAAGGAAACAAAGTGCCTTTCAAATACAAAGGCAAAATAAACCTATACAAGTAACTACTATATTTACAAACATATGAAAATGTCTTCAAAGTTATCCCATTCCTCTTGGTTCCTTTAATGTATATCACTTCTTAGATTCCTTGGTCTTGGCATGTTTCCATCACCCCCTCCCTCTTGAAAAGGATTTGACCTCAAATCTCGAGAGTCTTCATGATGGTCATCCACACCTACAAATATATAATACAATTCATAAGAGGTGACATTGTCAATTAATAAATGTGAAAGGCATATCCTAAGAGGAATCCTTTCATAGAACCTAATAAAGAAATTAATGACATTGGTCCTTCTAAAATAATGAATAGGATCCTCTCCTAAACAAAATCTAGGTATATTACTAAATCCTAAGAATGTGCTAAAACTAAGACTATAACATCCTAAAGACTTAATCCTACCAACTAGAATATCTTGCCTAAAGTACCCTATGTGGTAATCTATGCATTCCCTAGAAAATAAAGAAAATACTACTAAGAAATTTCCTAAGCAATGTTGGATTATATTATTTGTTGGATAGTTATGAAAAGGATTTGTCACAAGGAGCCTTAAAGGCTCATATGTTGTATCCAACAAATAATATATTCCAAGCATTGGGTGCTTTGTTAAAACAACTAAGGTAGGAAGTGTCCTACACAAAGGAGGGCTATCTACCTTGGGCACCACCAAGGAAGTAGCACAAGAAGTAGGACTAAGTGAAGTCCACTTCTTCTTCACTAAATCTTGAAGTTGAGATTCTTTTTCTTTAAAAATAATTGATTTGTGAATCTCCTCTTCAAGATTAGTGGCAGCATGAGGGCAAGAGTTAAGATTTTTATGAATAAAGAGAATTTTCTTCATAGAATTTTTAGTAATAAAACAATTATCTTTAGTCCTAAATCCCTTAGAGGATATTTCTTCCTCTTTACACTTCCCTACACAAAGTGCTTTCTTTTTTTTTTTTTTCCCTTCTTTTCTTTTGATTTTCATTTGTGCTTGATCCTCAACCACTTGTTGGGGTGAGAGAGGATAAAGCACAATTTTTTTTTCCTTATGAGTGAAGGTGATTTCATTAGTAAGACCATTGTGTATAGTTTTCTTCTCAAATTGCCATGGTCTTCTTAACAAAATATAACAAGCTTCCATTGGTACTATATCACATAAAACTTGGTCCTCATACTTGTAGACACCCAATTTCGTCCAGACCCACAAAAGCAATGAAATGGACATCTATTATCAAGGAAAGTAACTCCCGAAGCATGGAAATAATAGGACATGACATCAGAAAGCCTAAAGCCCAAATAAGCTGATTTTAGTAACGGGCTATTCCAAAATCGGAACGGGCCGTTCCAAGTTACAAAAAGGGCCTAAAACCCTAGTTTGGAATCGTTCCCAAACTGGAACGGGCCGTTCCAAGCTCCTAAAAAAGGCTAAAACCTAAGCTTGGAACAGATCGTTCCTAAATTGGAACCGGCCGTTCCAAGTTACAAAAAAGGCCTAAAAACCTTAGTTTGGAACGGGCCGTTCCAACATAGGCAGTTATGTGTTAAACTCACCTCTGGAACGGGCCGTTTTGGTTTTAGGAACGGGCCGTTCCAGTTACAAAATTAACACAAAATGGTTGGATCCAGAACGGGTCGTTCTGATTTTGGAACGAGCCGTTCTGGCCACTTTTTGATGCCTATAAATAGCAGGCTCGGGCACAGTTCTCAAGGCCACAAAATTTCGTCCAAGACTCCTTAGAGCTCGAAATTTCTTTCTCTCTCCCTCTTATTGTACTTCTTGAGTTTTGTGAGGCATATTGTAGTGTGAAAGGTAGCCAAAAAGCACCTAAAAGTCCCCATATTTGAAGATTCAATAGAGCTCATTCAAGAGGTATTTTATTCAATCTTCTTCTCTTCCTTTTATTTCTTATCTTTGATAAATATTGTTATAATAAAAGCAATCATGTAGACATTTTAGAGTCAATTGTGTAATTTAAATTTTAAGGATGTAAATAGTCATAATAAAAGGGGATTCAATATTTATATTATTATTTTTTAATAATGCTAACTTCATCATAGGGTTCCGATTAAGGGTGTTGTAGGGGTGCTTAATACCTTCCCTACACATAATCGACCCCCAAACCCAATTCTGGTTATCAAGGCCATTATTGGACTTTTAAAAACCTTTTCTTTTTCCAATCTTTTGAGTAAAACATTGGTGGCGACTCCAAGAACCTATTTTTCAAAACCATTAATTAAGGATTAGTCTAGTGTCCGAGCATTCCTTAAATGATGAGATTTTCAAAAGGATGTATAAACCATAGGTCACAAGATCGAAAATTTTTGGGTTGCGACAATACTTCCCAATGGAAAACTTGACCTTCACTTGTTGGCTAACTACTATGTCTCCATCCTTATTAAGCCATTGTAAATGATAAGGTTGAGGATGCAGCATAGTAATTAAACTCAACTTTTTAACCAAACTAGTGCTACAATAGTTGCACCATGAACCACTATCTACAATGAGAGAATATGGTTTATTTAAAACATTACATCTAGTATGAAAGATGTTCTCTATTTAAGATAAAGTACCACTAGGTTGACTATTAAGGATTCTCCTAAGCATTAGGAGTTCTCCTTCATAAGGATAAACTGACTCCACATTGGACACTTGAGGCCTTGTTTCATCCTCACTCTCACTTAAAGAGGAGGTAGTAGTCTCTTCTTGACTAATATAAGTGTCATGCCCCCTTAAGATCATGACTTTCTTTGTAGGGCATTGAGAAGTAATGTGACCTTTCCCTAGACACTTGAAACATTTGATATCACTAGTCTTTGTGCTAGTGTGTGGAGTGATGGCACCTTTACCCTTATCTATACTCTTTTCTTTATTCTTAGCTAATTCCTTGGAGGGTTCTAACATAGTTTTCTTTTCAAAATATTTTTCCTCCTTCATGTAGTCTTTCTTATGAGATCTAGAGTGGGAGATTTCTCTTTTAGAAGAAGATTTTCTCAATATTTGTTGTTTTATCCTTACACAAAGTTGGACCAAGTCATTTAGTTCCCTGTAGGGTAGTAGCTCCACTTGGTCTCTAATCTCTAAGTCAAGACCACTTAGGAATCTAGCTACTGTGGTGACTTCCTCTTCTCTAATACATGCCTTCATCATGTATTGCTCCATCTGTTGCCTATATTGCTCAACAGTCATATCTTTTTGTTGGAGCCTTTGGAGCTTATTCATAAGCTCCCTTCCATAATAAGAGGGAATAAGTCACCTCCTCAATGCACTCCTAAGATCATTCCAATATTGGATAAGAGGGTCATTGTGGACGCGCCTCTCTCTTTCCAAAGAGGTCTACCAATACATTGCATGCCCTTGAAAGCTAAGGGTTGCAAGTGGCACATTCCTCTTTTCACTTATCCTATGGCAAGCAAAGAGTTTCTCTACCTTCATCTCCCAATCAAGGTAGGCTTCCACATCATCCTTCCCAAAAAATTGAGGGAGATCCACCTTGGACTCCCTAGGTTTAATAGTTCTCCTAGAGGAAGATTGATAATGGTCACTTACATTATGTCTTCTTTCAATTTTTCTTCTTCTTGTTTAGGAAGTCTCAATTCTTCTTCTAGAATAACAAGGTGGGCTTCCCTTTCAATTTTATCCTTCTCTTTTTGGATAGCCTCTTGCTTTCTCCATAGTTCAAGTGATTTTAGCTCTTTTGTTAAGTAAGAAAGGCTTTTGGGAGAGCTATCACTTCCACTATAGTCGGATTGTTGAGACATTTTAAATAACAAGATTTCTTTCAAACAAAAATAGTTTTTAAGAAAATAATATTTTTTTGAAGTGTTAGACTTGGCACTTAGAGGTCTAAGAATACAAATTAAACTTTGGAGGGAGGTGAGCTACAAGGAGCCACTTAATAACCAAGTCTCTTCAAGTAAAAATTTCTAAACCCCCTTGTACCTTGTCTTGCACAAAACAATTTTCACAAAGAACTTTTCAAAAAGAAAATAACAAACAAGTGCTTAATGTGTACAAGTATTCAATGCAATCAAAACTTAAAGACTTGAAAACATAAATTGCATGAAAACATAAATTGCTTAAAACATAAAGGACTTGAAAACATAAACTAAGTGTTTAAAGCTTTAAACCTATGTGAGAGCTTGGAAAGTACCAAGGACTTCCAAGGACCACTCTCACAAGTACTAAATGAATTACCCTAGTAGAAAACTCTAAGGAGATATGGAAATGCACCAAAGACACTCCAAGACACTCCTAAAGGCCTTGTACAAAATGAAATGAAAATTCACAAGAAATGAAATGCAAATTTACAAAAAATGAAAAGTGGAAGATGCACCAAATTTGAAAAGAAAAATCAGCCACAAATTAGTGACAAGTTTAAAGACGGATTTAGTGATGGAAATTTTGTGGCAGAAAATTTCCGTCTCTAAATTGGTCACTAGTTTCTTATTTTCACAAAAAAAAATTTGAAAAATTCCTTTGGTGTCCTTCAAAGCTTTTCCCAGCTGCAGAAGCCTCTCCAAGTATGTCTCTCTTCTCTTAGGAGTAACCTTGATGTTGGTTATTCCTAGGTGTTTAGTCTCCCAAAGCTTTCCTTTAATGGAGAAGCAAGGTCTCCTACGCCACCACAAACATTCCAATAGGCTACCTTTGTAGCTTGGCCTTCCACACCTTCAAGAAGCACTCAACACACCTTAAGTTGCTGAAATAATATGGTAAAAGCTGAAAAGGAACAATTAAGACAAACTAAAAATAAGGCAAACAAAGAAGTAGGTACTCAAAGGAAAAACCTACCAATGGCTCTAGAGTAGATTACAAAAACAAAATCTAAGATTAGAAAATGAAAAACTCAATACAATCACTTAAAATGATGGCTGGACAAAAAATAGTCAATGGCAATTACACAAATCCGAGAGCAAATTTTCACCAAAATTTCTACTCCTTTGGCTTTTTCTTTGTTCTATCTTTTGTTTTTCTTTTGATATTTTCTTTCAATTCTTTTTATTGTAATCTCAGGAGTTTAATGCCTTTTAATATAAGTATAATTCTCAGAATTAATGTGTAAAAACTGTTGCCAAAAAATTTTACAAAACAAGAGGTATACTAGTGAGTTTGTTTTTCTAGTGCTCACAATTTTTGTACAAATTTTTAGGTTAATTTCGAGCACTCTTTTCTTTTATTTTTATAAGGTATTAAGCACACTTATACCTCTGTTTTGCCTCTGTTTTAAATGAGAAAATGTCCACACAATTCAGCCACAAAAAGATTCAAGAAAAACCTAATAAGGAAAAGTGTTTAGTAATTTTTTTTTTGACAAACTTTTAATGTGACATCAAGAAAACCTAACTCTAAGAAATTTGCTAGAACTAATAGCAAATTAAGAAATCAAATATGCAAAACAAAAGCACATATAGGTTAGGTACAAAGAGTATATAAAACACACAAACCAAATGGACCAAAAACAAGACAAAAGCAAAGGTTAAACAAGCTAGTCTAGGAATTAATAACATGTAAAGGACTAAACATGACTCTAGACAAAACTTCCATGAATATAAACCAAAAACACATGCTATTCAATGTTAATATCCAATCATGGATTCATGTTAAGGAATAGGCAAGACTCAAGCAAAATAAAAAGCACAAGCACAAGAATACCTATAGCACAAAAACTGGATTGATTCAAGAGTCAAGGAACAAGCAACAAAATGAATCAATCAATCTCATGTGACAAGTGGATCCATCAAAATGTGTAGAAAATCTAGATCCATACAGCAAACAAAAGAATGACAAGTAACGGAATATGAGACAACACGGATTTAGTTTTAGAGACAAGAACACATAACCTCAAGAGCACCAAGGCTCTAGATACCAAAAATGATGGAAATACTTGAGGAGGTGATTGATGTTCCTCTCCAAGCTCCACCTTCAATGTCCCTTTCTTCTCTTAAGGTATTCAACATGCCAATGAGGATTGATAAACAAGCTCCAAAGCTTGTTGAAGCAACCAAGGAGGTTCGGTTTCTTCCTTGAAGGGAAAAAACTTAAGGAACCAAAGAACAAAGGAGGAAATCCTTTGTTGAGAAGTTTCTTCTCCACGGAATTGTGACTCTTGAGAGAGAGAATTTTAGTGTAAAATTCTGAATTCATATACTCAAAAGTGTGTACAAATGAGAGGTTTAGAAATATATAGAAATAGGTAGCTTGTGGAGGAAGCTAAGCTTAACCATGGTTCAAGAGAACCATGGTTGGCTTAACTTGACCATTCATAATGGTTTTGGAGGCTTGTGGAGCAAGCTTCTAAGTTAGAAGCTTGGGAAGCAAGCTAAGTTAGAAGCTTGTACCATAAGCTTCCCAAGGGTGCAAGACATACTAGTAAATTCGGCCAAGGTAAGCTTGTGGAGCAAGCTAGAAGCTTAGCTTAGCTTAGCTTGGCCGTCCACCTTGGTTTGGGAGGCTTGTGGAGCAAGCTTCTAACTTAGAAGCTTGGAAGCAAGCTAAGTTAGAAGCTTGTAGCACAAGCTTACCAAAGAAGCTAAGTGAGCAAGCTAATCTAACCAAGGATGAGGTGGGCGGCCAAAGGCATATTTTCCATAATTAATCCAACCCAAAAATCTTGGAATTTTAGTTAGGTTCACCAAATGATGGTGAGGCCTAGCTAAATCAATTCCTTGGAAAATATGGATCAAAATAAGCCCAATATGTAAAATTTGGCCTAGGCCCAACTCTAGCCCATTTACTAGTTGCACTTACACTCTTTGCTAATTGCCACCCCACTTCTACTACTGAATGTAAAAATGGTTGACCTTTAATATAAGATCAAATGGAGTAAAAGTCTCCATAAGGAACCTACTCTAAATTCCCTATACAATGATCTATAAAAAGGAAACAAAGTGCCTCACAAATACAAAGGCAAAATAAACGTATACAAGTAACTGCTATATTTACAAACATATGAAAAAGTCTTCAAAGTCATCCCATTCCTCTTGGTTCCTTTAATGTATCACCTCTTGGATTCCTTGGTTTTGGCATGTTTCCATCAGTTACGTTATTGAAAAAAGAAAGGGGAATATAGAGAGAGGGGGAGGTGACTTGTGTAGTGGTCTCAGGCGAAGTTGTTGGCAGCGTCTTCCTTGCCGGAGATGAGTTGCTCGGGGTGGAAGAGTTGGTGAAAGGTGTCAGCGCAGACCTCGTCGATGACGGTGCGTTCGAGATTGACGAAGATGACACGTGGGATGTGCTTGTTGGATCCAGTCTCGTTAAAGAAGGTGTTAAAGGCGTTTTAGGCTACGTCGAAGGGGTGGTCAGATGGCATCATGTCATCAGGTTGGATGCCATGTTTGAGGCAATATAGTTCCTAGTAGGAGTTTTTGACCTGAATCCCAGTCCTCGAAGCTTCTTGGAATCGGAGAGTGGTAGCGGTTAGGGGAGCTTCTTGGAACGCAACAAGTCCGAGGGTGGCTTGAAGGCTCAAACGATGCTGTGTATATTTTTCTGATGATAGAGTCATGTTTTCATATATATTTTTTTATAATATATTTTTCTTATGCATATTAAATTATTTTGTGTAATATTATTTTATTCCTTTTGCTTGTTTATAGAAAACCGATTCGGAGCCCATTGATTCCTAAGAATCCTAGAATCCATAGAATTATCATGGGTGCACTCTCTCTTTCTGTTATGCTATTTTTAATTTCTCTATGACTGTTTAATGGTTGTTTCTTCTACAAGATTTATAAAGACATGACTCATTTTCCTTTCTTATGATAAACATCAAATTTTGTTCCTCTAAATTTTGTCCGATTATATTTTGTTTGACATTGACTTTGTACACACAATATAATTGTATAAAAAATATTTTAAGAAAAACTTTTCTCCCTTCTCTTCTAATATATAATATAGTAATACCTTATTTCTTTAAAACCCTTCTATTCTCTTAATAATATATAATTCTTCTCTTATTAATTAAATCTATTAAAATGTATAAAATAATTATTATTAATCGCAACATAAAATAAAATCATCCTGGTTCCTATATTTAATAAATATAATTCTCAAGGTGTTACAAGAGAGGATGAAGATCTTTCTGTACTTCACCATCAAGGTTTTTGTCCTTTTGATTTGCTTGACATATACCTGTGTGTAATTCATGTATATGTCCCTTTGCTAAGTGTGTCCAGGATAATGCAGATTCATTCAATCGTTCAGAAGGGTTGAGGAAATACAAGGAGACCTCACATCAGGAGATCAAATTCTAACCACGGTTATACGTTCTCCACGTCATCAAGACGAACCCTCAAGAGGTGACTAGAAAACTTATTTTTGTTTTTAACATTTTGTCATTTAAAGTATTGATAGATTGGTAGATATGGAAATTAGGGTTAGGGTTATGTTATTTCCATCCTCTCCAACGAGCTTGCGGACGCGATCGAGACATAGATCTACGATCTTTTTGCCGACTGGAAATGGAAATTAGGGTTAGGGTTATGTTATTGGAAAAAGAAAGAGGAATGTAGAGAGAGGGGGAGGTGACTTGTGTAGTGGCCTCGGGCAATGTTGTTGGCAACGTCTTCCTTGTTGGAGATGAGTTGCTCGGGGTGGAAGGGTTGGCGGTAGGTGCCCACGTAGACCTCGTCGATGACAGTGGGTTTGAGATTGACGAAGATGGCATGTAAGATGTGCTTGCTGGATCCATTCTCGTTGAAGAAGGTGTTGTGGGCTACGTAGAAGTCTCTAACCACATACATAATTATACAATAAATAGAGATAAATAAAATCCTTCATAAATAAAATCCGTCTCTAAGCACATAAGGGTAAAGAGCTCAAATTCATAAATCATAAATCATAGTTTAATGCAAAAATTACAAATGAATAAACTCAAGGTCTTCTAAGAAATTTAACAAGAGTAACATTCTAAATCAATCCTAACTAAATCCTGATGTCACATGTGCTATCAGAGCACACCCCACAACGAGACTTAAATCTCATCGCCAACATCCTCATGTTGATCTGCAACACCATAAAAATACACATAGGGCAACAAGGGCGTGAGAAACATCTCACTCTAGTTCAGAGGTAGAAATAAATGTTAGGAAACACACACCCAATCATCACAAATACCACACAAGTTACACATAACCAAGCACAACTCTCAAGTTATAGATGCATAAAATATATACACATTCACTTATCATGAAATAATGTCATGGACTCGAGTCATAAATGCATGTATGTGGCGCCATATGGAAGTTGCACATTTCTCATCATTGGTATGCTACTACAGCAATTCATTCATAAATACATCATTGGTGACCCAAGGTACACTTGGAATAGCTCAATACATCTCTGGCATGCAGCCTAAGTGACACACCTAGAATAGTTCAATACATCATTGGTGACCCAAGGTACACCTGAAATAGCTCAATATATCACTAGCATGCGGCCTAAGTGGCACACCTACAATAGATTATTTCATCACTGGCATGCAGCCTAAGCGGCACACTTGAAATAATTCAATACATCACTAGCATGCGGCCTAAGCGGCACACTTGGAGTCATATATGCACATGATGCATGTCACACATTCACTATTTCATTGACTCAACATTTCACTTATCATGTCTCATCATATCTCATATCACTTGTCACATTTCACATCTTCATAATCATCCAATAAGGTCACACACATAAAGGTTTTCATCAAAAGATCATGTCCTTAATTGTTTCTCATAAGGCTTCCCACAGGAACCCACAAAACACTCTAATTCATATAAAATCTTATCTATTTTCAAAATTAAACATATATTAATTCATACTTAGAATCATACAAGGAATGCAACAGAATAATCAAAAAGAAAAATAGAAAACATTCATAAAGTGCCTATTTCCATAGTCATGCAAAGAATTGGGGGGTCAATCCTACTATCAAACTTATCTATTTTCAGAATTAAACACATGTTCATGTTCAACATTAATTTATCAACGAACACAATAGAATACTCAGAAGCCAAAATAGAAAACATTCAAAATTTATCTGTTTTTCATAGGGTTTCCCGTAGGAACCCACAAAGTACTCAAATTTATATCAAAACTTATCTATTCTTGAAATTGAACACATATTCACACTTAGAATCACACAAGGAATGCAACAAAACAATCAAAAAGCAAAATAGAAAACTTTTATAAAGTGCTTGTTCTTATATGCATACATCAGGCAAGGGATTGAGAGTCAATCTGACTACCCAACAATTATTCCTACACCCCCGAGTGAGGTTTCTCACTCCCTCCTTACCTTGATGAGTACAGGACGAAGCACGAGCGAAACCTGGTTAGTAAAATGACTTAACTCCCTTGTAACTTCTCCTAGCCCCTCCTTTTCAATTAATAAATTAAAAAATAATAATAATAAATATAATTTAATAAATGTCGAAGATATCATTCCTTCCCTCTTATAAAACAATTAAGATAATTAAACATATTTCCTTCCTTTTAATAAATAACATAAACATAATTCTTGATAAAAATATATTTTCATTAAAAAAATAGTCTTATGAAAAATAATTCAAATATTAATTAAGAATCATGTTTTATATTAAAATAGAACTCACATAAGATAGATAAATATTATAAAATATATTTTTCCCTTTTCGTAAAAATAACATACGTTTTATATATAAAAAAAATATAACTCATATCTACTAGCTAAATAATATTAAAAATCCTTCTAATAAATACATTAAAATATTAAAATAAATACAAACATATTATTAATAAAATACAGTTCATAAAAGTTACCTATATATCACTAATCAAAATAATCATTATACATCATATCTCATAAATAAAATAGAGCTCATATAATTAATTAAATAATATAAAAACTCTAAAATAACTATATTCAATATTAAAATAATTTTAAAAATATTATTTATATAAAGTATGAAAAATCAGAATGTTACAATGTGGGATACAATGTGTCACATGTAACACATTACATTTTTACAATTAAATTAATTACATATACATGTATTTTATTATAAAATTTAAAAGATTGATTTTATACAGTATTATTCTCCGCATCCTCCTCCTCCTCCTCTTTTATTTTAAAAGTCTTTTAAAAAAAATCTTAAAATTCATAATATTATTATTTTACAAAATCCCAATCTAATATACCTTTTAACCTTATACACAACAACATGATGCTCGAGCTAAGTAGCACACTTCTAGAGTGAGTGAGGCACACAAATACAAAAAACAAAAATTGGTCCGACCAGACTAATTTTTTCTGATTTTAACCAATTTAAATAAGTCATTACTAGATTAGATGCATAATCAGTCTAACTATAAGCTTGAATTAGTTGTCTACCTAAGTCCCAAGCGGAGTAGTCTGACCAATCTATCTGACCCGAATTTTAAAATTATGCTTCCTAAGGTAGTTTTCGAAAGATATTTTTAATGTATTTTATTATACTCTTTTGTATGACCTGTATGATTGGGAACCATGTATATGATAAAATTACGTAAGAATAGTGTATGACTTTACTCATTGAATTCTTAAGCAATGGTAATTGTTGAAAATAAAATATTTAAGGAATATATTATAGTTTAAGGGAAATTAAATATTCTCACATAATACACATTTAATGTAATTTTCCTATATAAATAAATTCTTAAGAGCAACTCTAATGGGAGTTGCTTGTCCCATGAAGCAACTCAGGCCTTGATTTTTTATCATTGGAGGACTCTGACATGACAACATGAGTTGCTTGAAGAAGAGAGAGAGTTACTTCCTCAAGCAACATTTTCTTACCAGATTTCAAGCAGATCTTATTGAACATATTTGGGAACGTTTCGGAAATAATAATGATGAAAATTAATTTCGTATAATGTCTATGTATTTACTATTGTTTTATTTTATTTTTAATATCTACTTATTGTGTATTTTTTCTCGTAATTTATTTTCTTTTATTGTAGTGCAATTATCCTTTTTAATAAAAATTTAAAATTGGTTCATAAATGATTAGAAAAAAAAATTATAAAAGTTGAATTTCTTAAAATTTCTTACCATTGAAGTAAATTTGTGTTTGAGTTGCTTAATACTGACATGACACACTCAATACCACTTTTTTTATTTTTCAATACATGAAGTAACTCAAATGAGTTGCTTCTATTGGAGATGCCCTAAGATGTAGTTAAAACACATTGATTCAATTACATATATCTATTTTCTTTCGCTCTCAACACGATATTACCAGCCTAATAGAGACAGTAATTAGATCCGTATTACTTAGTGTTATCCTTTATTTCAGCTCGGTAGATGTGTTCTTTCTTTTTTCTTTTTTTTATAATCTTTTCTGACAAGCTTCACCACTGCCATAAAAAGATTATGATAAAAATAAAAAATAAGAATACAATATAGTCAAAATATTATTAAATATTAATTTTCATATTATATACTTTATCTTAGATCATAACTAATATTACAATTTGAACCATCAACAAATAAATATTTAAGGAGATTAAAATTACAAATTTTATAATATAAGAAAAATAAAATTGTAAAATTAAAAATTAGGAAATTGAAATTACGAATTAAATATTATAAGAAAATTAAAAGTGTAATTTATTTTTATATTAATTAAACTATAAAAAAAAATTATGTGCAAATAAGATTATCCTTTTAAACTGGGCATCTCTTTTAATAAATTTTATTTCGTTCAAGCATGGCTTTTCTGCAGGGTTTTGTTCATATGTTATACAAAGCAACTAAACCGAAAGTATTTTTAATTTTCATGTATACTTGTTGAAGCTTTATATGTTTTTTCTTAACACACATACATGAATTTAATTAGAATGCATATATTATAATGTAGTTTTACATCGTGATTAAAAAATCATAAAATGTGGTATATGACAAGATTATTCACGCTTGTAACAATTACGTTAAAAGTAATATACTTATAATAATTTACAATTAATTTATAATATAAAAATCATCACATTCACATTTGTAGATAAATCAAATAATGTAAAAAAAAACCACACTATTGACGAATGACATTTATTCTAGATAATGATATTTTTCTATTGACTTCAAATGTTACTTGCATAAATAGGAGTACATGACAGCCACATGTTTTGTTGTTACAGGAGTAGAATAATTTTTCCCTCCATACCATGGTGTTGACAAAAGGAAAAAATTAAATGTTTCTTTATAATAACATTTAGTTTTTGCGAAAAAGTTTTGTGGATAACTTTCATTCTTTCTTGTATAAAATATTTTTATTTTTTTTATGAGAAAATATCTTTATTCTAATGAATAGTTTGACGTAATAAGATAAGTAAAACACATGTAAAATTATTTTAGCCTGACATGGTATTTATAAATTAAAGTCACGATGACTACTTTATCTTCTTCACATAAAAGTTCACACTTCTTTTCTTCTCATTTGGCTATATATAAACAATATTGCTACGCAGAGCAACTATAAAGGTGCATAACACGAGATTAATTTTATAAACTCGTGTAAAGTTTTTGCACACAAAAAAAAATTTAACAGTAGAAGGGTGCATAAACTATTAACTTAGTTCACTGGTTTATAGTGCTCTATCATTACAATTCTAAAACAGTTAGAAAGCAAACAAAATCCTACATCATTTAAATCAGAAAATAAACATGAGTTTATATATATACAATTGTCCTCATTGGTAGAGAAACCTTTTGAATCGTATCCAAAAGCAAAACTATAAAAATTGGACTCAAAACGAACAATATCTTATCATTATAAAAACATGTGTATGTGTGTGAGACTTCTATTTGTAATTAAGTGTAAAAAAAAAAAAAAAAAAAAAAACTCTACACATTTCATTCTTCGGAGTGTAATTATTTCTCCATTTATGAAAAAAGAAAATTAAGTTTCTAAACTATTAGAGATAAAACAAATAAAAAGCATATAAATTAGAAGTGATTTTTATCTTGTAAGTCAATTTTATAAGATTAAGTTAGATTTAAAATTTACATTTTAAGATAATATTAAAGTTATTCTATATATTTCCTAAAAAGATCACCTGTCATTTATATGCATTAAGTCTAACAGTACAGTGTAAACGAGAGGAAGTGTATTCGAAAAAACTTAAGTATTGACTTCCAAATCCTTTTTTTTGTTCATTATCAAGAAGTTTTCTAGTCAAACATGGGAACAATCTCCCTCAGAAGTTTGACAGAAGTTTGACAGAAATCAAATAGGTGGACATCTCTTCTTAACTTAAATTTTTTGACAAATTCTATCGCACCCTCGTTTTTTAAAGGATGTTGGTACCTTGCATACGTAGACCAATAATTTATATACATTTAATTTAATTGTGCCAGGTCAAGTTAAATTTGAAATTATAAAATTTTACTATTAAGTCCCCCTTTTTTTCAAATTTTTATTGCACATAAGTACTTTATTAACCTATAACTATTACAATCATCTTTCATATTTGTAACATTAGTTTTCTTTTCTGCCATTGATACTCACTAGTGGAAAAATAGGATACTACGTCACCCATTTTACGTCGGATATACAAAGACCCGACGTAATAAAAACGCGGTGGCACGTTTCGTAATTTTGTTAAATTATTTAGTCGGACCTCCAAGGGTCCGACGTAAATTTTAACATCTACGTGGGCTATGCATTGTGTCCGACGTATATGTTAAAATTTATGTCGGACCCAATTAAGACCGACGTAAATAACCCACAGGATGCTTAAAAGAAGGTGTATTGCACGCACTAGCTAGTTCAAAAATTTCATGGTTTCTTTCTCCCGCCTCCTCCTCAAATCGTGCACCTTCTTCTATCTGTTTTTCTTCCTCATCCCTCCGCCTCCTCCTCAAATCGTGGCTGATGGTTCTTTCTTGGCACCTTATTCTGTTTTTCTTCTTTTTGGAGGGTTGCGTTTTTCTTCAATGAGGTAGCATAATGTTTGCGTTTTTCTTCTTCTATCTATGGTTTGTGTTTTCTGGGATGTTTTTTTCGTAATAATGTTTGTGTTTCATTTCGAGGTTTTGAAGCTAGAGAAGGAAGTGACCAAGTCCGGATTTGGAGAAGACACTCTTGGGTCTATCAAGCAGAATGGCCCGTTCTGCTTGCACTCAATTTTTTTTTATAAATTTTTTATAACTTTTTTACGTCGGACCTTGGCATGTCCAACGTAAATTTACGTCGATTTTCGTGCTCTGACGTAAATTTACGTCTACCACTTTAACGTCGGCAGTTTTTCTGACGTAAAAACCCCTAAAATGGCCGACGTAAAAAGTGTATTATGTACTAGTGACTTGAGAGTTTCATGGTTGTCTCATCTTACTCGGAAGGCTTCACATGAGTGACGAGAGTTTCGTTATTGTTGTATCTCGGTCGAAAGGGTTAGCAAGTGGCGACCTTTATTGGCTTGCAAATGAAGATTTCTCCATTTTTTCTCGTCGTTGTTGTCGACCATTCTTTTTTCTCACTAGGTTGCTTTGCAGTCACCAGTATTTTCACAGATCTTAGGTATTTCCATTCAAAATTAACCAATCCATTTTTTGTCTTTAATATTAATTTTTTGACAGGTATTTAAATTTTGTTTCAATTTTTTTGATTGGGGGTTAGGGTTTGTGGTTGATTTTTTCCATTGTTTCAATTTCGTTTCGTTTCACATATAGGGTTTATTTAACCAATCCGTTTTTGTCTTTAATATTTATTTTTTGACAAGTATTTAAATTTTGTTTGATTTTTTTTAATTAGGGGTTAGGGTTTGTGGTGGATTTTTTCCATTGTTTCAATTTCGTTTCGTTTCACATGTAGGGTTTATGGTAGATTGTTATGGTTTCCATGTGTCAATGTTGTTTCATTTGTTATTTAGGGTTTGTGGTGGATTTTTTTGTTTGCAATGTTTAAATTATATTTTTTTTTCGATTAATGAGAATGAGTTTAGCAAGATTGTATGTTCTGATAATGGATAAATCATTTGGGTATTTTTGAATGTTGTTTTGTGATGTGATTATTGACTATGTGTATTTTATAGTTATGCATGTTTTAATTGAAATTGCTTATGCTTATGGTTCTAATTTTTTACTGTGTGCATGTTTAAGTTATGCATGTTTGTCAATATCGATTTCGTTCATATTGAATGTTGATATATTGTGTTCTGATTATGTTTTTTTTAAATCATTAATTTTCATAAATTTTGGTTAATTTGAATAGAACTTGTATAATGTATTGTATGCTACCTTTGGTTACCCTTTCATGTGTTTTGATCCTTTAAATTAGTGTTCCATGTTTGCATTCAAGCTAAAATTTTGTTGTATTTGGAACTTCTCAATATTAGTTGAGTATTTGTTAATGCTTCAGGTTGTGATATGCATTTAAAGGTAGCGTGTATAGCTTGTGCTTCTTTGATGTAATTTAATCTTTATTTTTTTAGAAGAATTGGATTATTTGTCAACATCCATTTCATTCATATTGAATTTTGATATATTTTGTTCTGATTATGTTTTTCCAGATTATTTAATTTCTAAAATTTTTTACTTTTGGTTAATTGTAACACAACTTATATTGTATGCTGCTCATGGGTACCCTGTCATTTTTTTTGTATCCTTTAGATTAGTGTTCCATATTTTATATTTAAGCTAAAATTTTGTTGTATTTTGAACTTCTGAATATTAGTTAAGCATACATATTTATTTTTGAAGTTTATTGTTGTTCGCATTTACATTTATTTAGTGGTATAATGAAATGTTGTTTTGAATATCGGAAATAGAAAGTATAGCCACAAATTATAGTCAATGGACAAGTCTACATGTTTAGGTGGTAGCATGAATAATTCATCAAATGGTCCCATTTTGACATTGCCACTGGTATGCAAGTGTGGTGCTCGAAGCAGGTTGAAAACCTCGTGGTCTGAGGATAATCCGGCTAGGAGATTCCATGGTTGTGGTAACTATAATATGTCTCTAAGACATTGTGATTATTTCAGTTGGTATGACCCTCTTACAAATGATTTTCATGCAAATCTCTTCAATAAGTTTAAGAGAGAAAATAACAATTTAAAAGTACAATTAGAAGCAACAAGGTTACAGTCGATGGAGGGTTTTGGTTCTTCTAGCGACAACAACAATGGGTTGTCTAGCGATAATGTTGAGAATTCTAGTATTATTGAAGATGATATTAAAAAATTGAAGGCTGAACTTGATGTGGTTAATACAAAGTTAAAATTTTGCACGAATTAGTGGGCATAAACCAAGTTGAATTAGAGTTATTGAATGAGAAGGTTGAATGCTACAAAGCTAAAGTGAAGAAGCTATTTTTCATCATATTTTCTATATTGATATTTTTTTTTGCAAAGTTGGTTCATTTTATGTAGTTTTATGGTTATTTGCAGTTGCATTCATCGTAATCCAAATGCAACACACCACTTGGTTTGGTTTTTTTGCATTAGAAAGTGGAAAAACCCCCCTGAACTGGTGTTGAACTATTTCCCAAACACATATGATTAATGCATATGTATTGTGTAATAGGTTCTAAGTTATATTAATGGTATATTTTGATTATGGGTTTTTTATAACTTTTTTTAATGGCGTTGTATTGTTTGTTTTCATCTTATAACAATTTTAAGAATGCATACTTTGAATATACCATATGATGTTGGTTATAGTTTTATTGTTCATGTGGATGTATTAGTGTTCTTATCATTTATGAGTTAAGTTTCGTTTCAACTATTTATTATAATTTGAAAAATGAAAGAAAAATATTATGTATATCTTCTTTTTCTTCTATCTATACTTACTCTATATAAAGGAAATATTTTTCTTAAAAACCTACTTGATCTCCACATTTGCAAGACTATTATATCTTTTTATTATTAATTTCTTTTAAATAATTAATTGACAATATTATGAAATCCAGGTGTCAAATTCAAGATGGTAGGAGTGAAGGACAAAGTACATGTTAAAGCAACATACATTTATTTCTAGCTTTTATTTGTTTTAATAGAGGTACAAAGTGCCTAGACTGTAATAGTTACCTATTAAGAAACTTGTATTTTGTTTAGTATATAATGTCAATTTTTATGGTAATGTATTTGTAAAATTGAAATTAGTAGTTATGTTGAAAAAGTGTAATATGGATATCATCCTCATCTTATGTGAACAATCGTTCTATTCAATTGAATATGTATATGAAATGTCCTTAGGTTATTTAATTTTCTTTTATACTTTTTTTGGATTTTTATTGGCAAAGGGTATACATCATGATTACTTATTATTTTATTTTGCTTTTTAAATAGATGGACCCTGCTTTTATGTTGGTCATTGCAAAAAAAAAACAATTATTATACTTCTTACTGGTGGAGGACGTAAAAATTTCTTATTTGGTGAAATTGATTATTACCATGGTGTAGTTCGTGGAATATTTAAAGATCAAATTATTGGTGGAGTGTTTCATCCAGGTATGAATATGTAAAATGAATTTATATGTTGTTATACATGAGGTTGTTTATTCATTATTAAGATTTTGAACTGTACATTATTAATTTACTCTATTTGTGATGCATATTGGGCTTTAGTGTAGATTGTATTAATTTTGTTTATTATATTAATTATTTGTATTATTTGAATGATAGTGCTCTGTATCTTAGTATTAGTATTAATTATATAGGTAATAATTTTTTTTCTTCAAAAAATACACTTTCATGAATGTAAACATGGCATAATAATCATTCATAAACAAAAGAGCTGTCAAAACGGGTCAGTTCAGCCCATGTTGGCTAGCCCACTTTGACCCATTTTAAAATATAAAATTCATTTTCCCATAGTAAAGCAACATGTAGTAAATGATAAATAAGAAATCAAAAACTCAGACAATGAATAACAACCATGTAGTAACCAAAGTTCAAATTGAGACAACAAAAAACTAAATTCTGGCTTAGTAAAGAAAACTTTTTAATCCAAACTCAAAAATCTTCAATCATCCAATTTTGACTAGATTCTTCCTTTTAGCTTGAACCTTATCCCAATTTTGAAAAGCCCTATGAACAACTTCATTCTTGATATCATTGTAATCATCAAGAACTAAATCAAGAGTTAAACGCATCCTATTTTTATGTTTCACCTGTCAATAACAAAATACAAGTGGTTAATTTTATTTTATGAAAATTAAAAAGTGAATTGTCATATTTTTGGCTTGATATAAACACTTACAGAAATTTTTTCATATTGATCACTCCAAATGCACTCACGCTTCCATTCAGCAACCAAAACACTGCAATCATTCCTAAAAATGAATAAATATATAAATTTTATTATGTATCAAGTTTTTGAATAATTATATGAAAATTATAATAATTGTAATATAAAAATTTAAAATTTAAATTAAAAATGGTTGATTAAGATATTACGATCCATGTAGTTGTTCGCCAAGTTCAGCTGGTTCTTTCAAATCATAATCAGATATTATAGGCTTGACAGCATTGTGACTATCATAGAATGAAGGGTCCTACAATGTTTCTTCTAAAACAATAGCCTACATATAACAAAATTAGTTAATAAGACAAATATAAAAGGTTTATTACAAATGATACTTATATAAATACATAAAATACATAAACAAATTACCAATTTTTTTACTTTCTGCTTTCTTAATTGAGTTGTTGATGGTGTTGGTTTAGAGTCCAACATATGAAGAGTTTTATCGATATCAAGCATGTCAACCACTAGAAGGTACCAATGGTTTTGTCCATCATTAATAAGAACAAATATCTGTTACAAATGAATTAAAAAAAACATTACCATGACATATATAAGATATTAACTACACCAAAAAATAAATATTAAATATTATGGGTTCACGTTGAGACATTTACCTTTTGCAAAAAATCAACAATTTTCCATGAAGTCCTTTTGATAAAATCTAGTAATTGTTTCAATTGATGTTTCTCGGTCCAAAGCATATTGCTGTAGTAAAAAAAGTTCTTTAGTTATGTTGTACCTAAATATATATGGCAAATAAAATAAATCAAAGAATTAAATTTTAGAACTGGGTTTATCGAAAAAGTTGTTGGTAAGAACCAAGTTGACATATATTTTGATAGTTTTTTGTGATGAAAAGACAACTTGCAAACAAGTAGATTAAGGACCTGCAACAATTGATAAGATACAACGATTTGCTAAAAAAAATAAAATTAAGCTATACTTTTTATTAATTATTATGTAATGTTATTTTACCTTTTGATCAACACAATTTTTAGGCATTAGAGACAATAATGTCTTTCTATTTCCATAACCCCAAGATGATTTTATCAAAACCTCTTTCCTGTAATGAAAGAATACAAAGTTATTCATTATTCAGTCAAAGATTATATATTCATGTGTAATGCAAGTATGTAAAATGAAATAAATAAATACATACCCAAGTAATTCATCTATTTTGTTTGTTTGAAATATATAAGACGCAACAACAACCTCCATCTCATTGAGAATCATATCATTGGGTGGTCTAAATGAAACAGGCATCCACTAAAAAATATAAAATTTAATTAATAGTATAATAGAAAATTAAACCACAATATTTGGAAAGATTAGCATATGAACTTACGCTTGGTATATCAATTTCGTTTGTACGAGCTTCACATTTTCCAATAATGATTGGTTGGTATGGAATCTTTATAAATTATAAGTGTTCCCATGTTCATAACTGGAAAATAATTTCTTTGGCTGGATTGTTGGCTTAAATTGACATATTCTATTTTCAGTAGACCCGATTTTTTATGTCAATTTTTCTGTGGATAAAGCCAACTCTTTCATAATTTTCTTTGTTGCATGTTTATCCATTGTTGATGAGTGATTTGGTGTAAAAACTTTGTTCATAAATAATACACCATTTTGTGTTTGAGAACAATGAGAAGGACTCAACATTTGGTTGTTACTTCCAACAACCCTTGTCAAATTACATACAACCCCTGTTAAGTTTTCCACAGTGGATTTGACATTTGAGACCTCTTTCAATACTTCCATTACTGTTGGTTGTTGTGAATCCTATTTGCCAACTTGATCATGTTTTTTATTGGGAGTCAGCTCATATAGCTCCTCTTCATTTTGTTGACATTTGAGGTTACTCTCACGGTAACTGTCATACACATATTTTACATATAAAAATATGAATCATAAAAATATAAATTTAAATTAAGATTCAACTATTTACATACACATACATTCATACATTATTTTTGGATGATACATGCATCCAAATAAAACCATTTATTAGAAGACGTTAACCTTGAGGAAATTTCAATAACTTCTGTCAATAGTTTTGTTTTCTTGCAGCTTCTCTTCATGCTTGCCTTTGTTTGAAGAGACTGGGTTGTAGGTTTCTTAATTTGACGCTTGCGAGAAGACTTTTCAGCTCCTGCCATGATGTTTTTAAATACTAAATTTATGTATAGAACAAGCAAGAGTTTGAGTAAAAAAACGTGAATATGACAGTATAGCTGACATTTGTGTGTGTGTATATATATATATAATATAATATAATATTTATATGTCTGTTGAAAAATTTATTTAATTTTAGTTTACGTTTTGTTATTGGACTTTGAACATTTGACACAGTTCACGCTTCATGATTAACTCGATTGCATGTAATAATAAAGTTGATGTTCCAGGTGGTTGGTTGATGGAAACGAAGCATCAATAGCCTCTAAAAATAAGTCTAACACTGTTGTTGTATATGCCACTAGTAACCACAATAATAGCGTTTGTAGTGTGGCTACATGAGGCCATAGGTTGCATGATTTGTTTCTTGATTGTGATGTCTTTACTTGTCCATCTACTTGACATGCTGAAGCATTTAAGGCTACAAGTTCTGCCTTTACATGTCCATTTACATGGCATGGTAAATTAAAAACCAAAAAATTTAACCAATAATTAACGCAGCTAATTAGTAAATCAATTTAATTATTAATAAATGTATCATTCAATTCATAGTTATTTTTTCAATCGATTTAATTAAATTGAAATTGTACTATACAATTTGAAAATTAAAACCTATGTTAAATTTTTTTCTTATATGAAGCTAATAAAAAGGATACATTTAACAAATCTAGCAAATATATAATTATCATCTTTTATTTCATTCTTTTAAGAAGTTTGTTTTCATGTTTTTCTCTTTTCAGTTTCTATTTTCCTCTTACCACATCAATATATAAAAATAATTTATTTTTATAACTTTATTATTTTTTTAAGAAGTAAGAAATTTTTGTAATAAAAAATTGTACGTCTCGAAGATGAAAGTCCAAGATTTATTCGGAAACAAATAAAAGTTAATTTAAATTATATAATTTTAAATTGAATAATTATTTTATAATAAATTTATTCAAAAGTATGAATATTTTAAAACTTTTGGGCGATGTTTCGGTTCTGTTTCGGAATGAATAACAATTTTCTTTTGTAATACTATAATATATATATATATATATATATATATATATATATATATATATATATATATATATATATATATATATATATATAAGCTTTACGAAGAATTAAATGGATTTGGTTGCATTGTTAAACTCAGTTGTTTTATAATATTATTTTTATTATGAGAGCTAAGAGAAATTTTAATACCATTATCTATACTAGTAGAATTAATGTACCTCTATATTTTATTTAAAAATAATATTTAAAAAACATGAATGTTTATTAGATTAATTAGTATTATACTTGATCCTCAAATCTTAAAATCTTAAGTTTAAGTATTGTGTTTGTAAAGATAATTAATTTTTAAATTTATTTTTTATCATTTATAAATTTAAAGATAAAATTGTCTAAAAATTTATATGCAATAAATCAAATTATTATTTTTTATATATGTTATAGATATGATTATAAAAAAAATTGTCAGTAGCATGTAAATAATCTATTGATAAGAACCCAATCGATTATTGGAACAAGTATAAATTAAAAAAAAAAAAGTGGTTTCATGGCAGTTAATAGAATTCAGTAGTAATGGTTCATGGTAGTTAGTAAAATGTTGTGAATGTTACACTATAACAATAATAAAGTTATTATTTTTAACTTTAATATTAAAAATATAGAATGTACTCTTCCTTTAATAAATATTTTATTTAATAATAAATAGAGGGGTCGAGGTACTTCGTGCCTCTAATAGTTACACACAGATAAATATTAAAAATTATTGATAGTTATTCAAAAAAATATAAGAAGAGTATTTTTTTTAATTCAAGGGGTATAATCGTCTACTAAAAAGTGGAGACCAAAGGAGTGGTTATCAAAATATATCTCCTTTATAATATGTATAGATAGAAAAAATATAAAAATATTTTTTTATACTCTAGGGGTATAATCGTCCACTAAAAAGTGAAGACCAAAGGGGTGGTTACCAAAATATATCCTCTTTATAATATGTATAGATATGTATGTATTTATGTATAGATATAGATGTATAGATGTATAGATATAGATGACATATATAATAAATTGAAAATGGTAAAACTTGTATTTTAGATGTTTAAATTAAAAACTAAAACTTGTATACTTAAAACATCAATTTTTTTTATTCCATGGGTGATACTGCAATTATTTCTTATTTATTTAATGACTTTATGGATTTATGATATCAAAATTTATAATATTAATTAGCAGAAAAAATGTACTATGTGTCTGCATCGTATTAAAATAAAAAATAACTCTAGTTAGAGATACTATAAGATTTCAATTTAAACTTTATCCATAGTTTACCAATTCTAATATGTTTAAAATTATAAATAATAAAAAACAACATACAAAATATAATAATAGATTTTAGTCATCCGTGGCATACATACAACTATATCATAAAAAACATCGACACTAAGATTAAGACATTCAGTATTTAGGAACAAAAGATTACACTTAATATGCTTACAATAACCCTAAAAACCTACTTACTTGTTCGATTTAAAAAAAATACACTGATGATCACATTTTAAATGAATGAACATTAAGTCTCCAAAATGTGTAAAAGTATTTGGATGATCAAGTACCTGAAAATTAAAAATATAAAGTATTAGTATTGTTCATAGCTTTATTTCATAATGGTTAATGAAACGAATTTCACTATATTGCACCTTATCCGCGATGTTCTTCAACGAATAGGTAGTTTAAGAGTAACCACCTTAATTTTCTAACACTTGGAAGTACAATATCAACATCTTTTTGACTATTATCTTCTGCAAGAAACTCATTTCTCCTAATATCAGCAGGAATGAGCTAAATTTTTATAATAAAATAAAATGAAAATAGTTTAGTATTTAATAAATTTATTAATTATTAATGCTTCATCAAATTAACAATGAAAGTGTAACTTACCAACGCTCCTTTCAGATAAGTCTATTGTTTCCCAACCAACAATTTTGCCTTCCCTAATTAGTCTGTCATGGAGTTCCTCTTTGTCTGTTGGAAAAGGAGGCAATGGAATGAAATAACTTATGAAATGGTTGAAGCCGATGTAATCAAAATGAGCATTGCAAGTTCCATGAGTACAAAAGTTATCTATAACTTCTGCGATTCCGTTGATAAAAAAAGTAGTCATCTTTCCATTTGTAACCATTCACTCAACATCGGTTGCCATGATTTTTCTATTGTTGTCTTCAACAAAGACTTTGTCTTTAATTTCCTCACCTCATTTCTGCATGAAAAATGTGGGGACTTTAATCTTGGTCTTCAATGCAACCAAAAAACAACAACCAAAGAAATATTAGTATATTTTCCAATACGAAGAAATGGATAATAAACTGAGATAGTAATAGTTTAAAATGACAAACCTCTCCTTTTCGAAACAAAACTTCAAATGACTCTTTGATGTTGTCAATGTTAGCCATAAGAGAAAGCAGTAATGAACACAAAAATGAAAACTAACTCAAAGAAATAAAGCCTAAGACAGAGAAACGAAAATGGCTTTGAGAAAAACAAAACAAAACTATGAGAGAGGTTATTAAGTTTAGTTTACGATTTAAAAAAAACTAGTTAGTGGTTTGACACGTGTAGTGCTTTTTAGTATTTACGAAGAGTTGTAAGTTTAAATCAACAGTTTTATTTTGTTTATTCTATCTTAAAAGTTAAGTTTATATTTTTTTGTAACCAAAATTTAAGACTATATTAAATTCAATTGACTAACATACAATATTTATTAGTTGTGTACAATTACCAGTTTTTCTTTTCGTAACTCAAGGATAATATTCTGCAAAGTCAGGAATATTTGATGGTGGTGTCAAGATTTTGTGATTCACAATAGAGGATAAGCCTCATTTTTAACAATTTTAATTTATGATGCATCATCTCAATAGTAATGTTGTAATGGTTCCCCACAATTTTTCAACACAAATTCTACCTTAATAATGATAGTATCCCTGCACGAGAATCCTATAGGTGACATGATATGACTGGTCGTGTATGTTGACATGACTGTTACGTGTGTTGAGTTGCTCGAAATAGTTTAGGAAATGCAACCACTTGCAACATGTAACATCGTTTCCAAAAAAAATTATTACTGTATTTACCCCTCATACATTGTATAATGGTACAAGGGTGGCATGTTTATTTGAACGACTACACCTCGTCTCAAATTTTGATACATTTATCTTTTTATTATTCTTTATTATTTTATTGTAATAAACATTTGATGATTGGTGACTATATTCAAGTATTATTAAAAGGAAACAAATTAATTATTTATTACTTAAGGTCATGGTCTACATGTTAAATAAAAAAAAATAAGACTAAATACAAATGATGAAATTAAATAATCCAATTAATTTAAGAATAATTGGACAATTAAATAAATTAGTTAAAAAGCTACTCATTAATGTTGATTAGTAGATTAAATGAGGTACATATAGGTACATAGTTTAAGGTTTAATCAAATAAATAATATATATACATATATAGTTTTCCAATATATATATATATATATATATATATATATAACTGCATAGTTAACTAGTAGATTAAATGAGGTACATAGATACGTAGATAGTTAACTACTAAATGAAATCAATTAAATATAAAATAAAATGATTAATCACTACATAGGTAGATGGTTAATGAGTAGATTGAATGAGGAACATAGATAGGTAAATAGTTAACTACTAAATGAAATCAATTAAATATAAAATAAAATAATTAATCACTACATATGTAGATGGTTAATTAGTAGATTAAATGAAGTACATAGATACGTAAATAGTTAACCACTAAATCAATTAAATAATATATATACACATAGTTTTCCAATATATATATATATATATAGTTAACTAGTACATTCAATGAGATATATTTGTTTAGGGTTTAGTCTCAAATCATTAATACTAACTAATTAATTTAGGTTCATGGTTAAACATTTGATTGATCACTAGATATATGTACATAGTTAACCACTAAATCAAATATATAATATAAGTACCCATATTATTTTCCTATATATATATATATATATATATATATATATATATATATATATATATATTTAATTATTAGATTAAATGAGGTACATAGATAGCTAGATAGTTAACTAGTAAATGTAATAAATTAAATAAAAAATACAATCATTATTCACTAGATAGGTAGATAGTAAATTAGTACATTAAATGAGGTACATATATAATTTTATAACATTACACAATAATAAATAAATATATCTATACTAATATATAAACGGGATACCCTTTTTGGTAACCACCTTGGCCTCCATTTTTTTACTATTATACCCTTTCATTTTAAATAATTAGAATAGTCAAATTTAAGTTACGACTTTCAATAATTATTTTTGGTTTCCATTTTTATATAGACCATTTTATCTTTTATTTATTTTTCAATAACTACTTTTTTTATGAGTAATTAGTCATTTATTTATTTATTTGTTTTTTAATACAATCTAGGCACGGAGTTCTTTTTTCCTTCTTGTATATATATATATATATATATATATATATATATATATATATATATATATATATATATGGACACACATTATTTTCCTATAATGACTAACATCCTTATCTATACTAACATATAAAGGGGATACATTTTTTAGTAACCACCTTGGTATCCACATTTTGTTGACTAATACACCCTTCTATTTTAAAAAAAAAAATTAGAAAAAATAATATTTTTTTATCAAATTCAAGAACTTGAAACTAATAAATTAATTATAACATTTACTTAATATATAAAGTAATTTTAATATTTACTAATTTTATTTCATAATTTACTAATTTTAATATGGACACACGTTTGCATTTATAATTTTATTTTAGTGTTTGAAAATTATAACCGTAAGCATTTGTGTTGAAAAGACTTTAATTGGTGTATTGGAATCAGTTATGTTATGCCATTTATGACACGTTTACCAGGTTTACATGGTTTTGCATGTTACATATTTCAACGATATGTCAGTTATCACACGTTTAGACGGTTTAAATATTTGAACACATTTTCGAACCAACTATGGTAACCGGTTTCAAGAAACAACATACAAAAACTGTTTTGTAACTTCCCAATATTCATTCCAATGTTATCAACTGAAACAACGTGCCATAATGGGGTATTTTCAAATTTTGTTGTCAGTTTTCTTTCTGACTCTTATATATAGATGTTTGCCACATACGAGAAATACAGCACAGTCAAAGTTCTTTGTCATATTCTCTTACTACACAACTTTACTTAGACCACTGCTACAGATGCCAAAACTATTCTTTTTCTTTGAAACTATTCTTCGTTCAAATGGAGAAGTTTATTGCTCATGATCCTAAAGAGGAAATGGAAACTCTGAAAGACGTGAAGAATCGTGAAATTCATTCCGAATACATCCCTGGATATGTAAGTAATAAAAATTCTTTGTTTTAAATTCTTCATATTAAATTATATTTCAAAATAAACAGTATAATTTTTTCTTGTATTTAATTTATCATTTCTTTTCTTCTATGTAGAAAAAAATAAGATTGCCCGACTTATTTTCTATTGATTACTACAATGAAATCAAAGACGTAGTTACTCTAGAAGATCCTTACGGTAATTCTTTTGAATGTTTTGTGAAGAAAAAGAAGGGTCAGGTGTACTTAACTGAAGGAACTGAACCTATTGGCCCTTTTTATGGCCTTGATAGAGGTGGTCGGCTATGTCTGACATTTTTGACTGAAAAATATTTTGCAATGTTAGTAAAAGATAGGTTAAGTGACGAAGTTGATTATCCCAAAACAATAAAAAATTTCAAACTTGGAAACCAATCTAAGTCTGGTAGTGCTAGTATGAGTACTAATAAAATGGTACTGGACACTCCACACCCTTCTCAATATTTTCATATGCTGAATAAACAGATGAATGCTGATGATGTTACCACATCTATTCTGGTATGTAATGCAATTAAATAATTTTCATTATTTTTATTATATTTATAATTTTTTATTTCTTCATTTATGAAATACTTTATTTTTTGGTTTACAAAAACTACCAATTGGGTTTTGTGAAAATGCTATTTCCAAAACTAACAACCATATTGATTTAGTTGATCCAAAAGACAACATATTTGAATGCATTATAACTTGGGACACTGGATCAACTCTGCATTGCAATTTAACTGGAGGATGGACTGACTATTGCCAAGTCAACAATACCAAGGAAGGATCTACTATTTTATTTGGAGTAATGAAGGACAACGATAATTGTATTTACTCTAGTTTTATTTAAATTTGCAAGTCGGTATGTCTCATCTTTAATTGGACAAACGGAACATCAATAATTTCAGTATTTTATGTTTAATATATACGTGTCTACGTAGTATTGAAAAATGTTATGCATTGTACTTTTTTTTATTGCATTGGTTGAATAAACTTAAGTCGTAGTAAATTTGTTAGCTTTAAATATTGAAATTAAATGTTATATATACATATGTTGTTTAAAATTGATTAATATATGCAATTCTATTAAAAATTGAAATTCAATGTCACCATGGTTTATTAATCATTTAATTTACACTATTAAATGATGGTAAATTAAAAAACCTTTTGTTTTAAAATGTGAATAAAAACTATTATTAAGTCTTACTTGTAACTTTTATTTTAGAAACTTGTGATTTGTAATTTAGAAATTCTAGTAAAATTTTGTTTAAAATTTACATAAAACTATTATTAAGTATTACTTGTAACTTTTATTTTAGAAACTTGAAACTTGTAACTTGTATTTCAGAAATTAACTGAATTACTAGTAACTTTTTTGTTTAAAATTTACATTGATGGTATATTAAAAAACCTTTTGTTTTAAATGTCAATAAAAAGTATTATTAAATATTATTTGTAACTTTTATTTTAGAAACTTGTAACTTGTATTTTAGAAATTAAATGACTTACTAGTAACTACAACCAGAAAACATATTAATCGTATATTGTCCCATTATTAAGAGTTTAAGATTTATGACACACTTAAATGAATATTCTTATTTCTAAGCAAAAAAATCAACAAACTTTTACTTTATCACATTGTTAAATAAAAGAAAATAAACATTTAATTTTAATTAAATTAATATATTATTTCATTAAAATTATTTAATTAATATCATTTAATATCTACCAAACACATTACGTATTCTACCCAAAGTTTTGTTATACGAAGCCCACATTTTCGTTACATGGTATAATTACCCTATTAGTAATCATGGATAGGCTTAGGACGTGCCAAGTTGCTTGTCACTTGTGAGACGTTTTAATATATAAACTGACAACACCAAACCCCAAATTCAACAACACTTGATTTCTTCTTCAAATCAATAAACACATGGCAGTATCAATATCAACGCCGTATATCATAATTGATGTGCTCCCTTTATGCGTACTGTGCTGGCATGACTATTGCCACTTTTCTTGCACATATTCATCATTTCTAATGACTACATTAAATTGCAATTCAATTTTAATTAATTAAAAAAATATTAAATTTTAACTCAATTTGTTAAAAAAATTTAAATTAGCTATTACATAATATCTAATTTTTAGATGAAAAATTTATTTATGTTTGTTGAAAATTTATAAATTAGCTATTACATAATATCTAATTTTTAGATGAAAAATTTATTTTTTTTATAAATTTTTATATAATAAAATATGAAATTAAATATAATTAAATTTTTATATATTATATATTATCCTCATAAAAAAAATGAACTGTATGTGGCTAAATTAAATATTCAAAACGTATGGTGCTACTAAATGCTATCTATCTGTCCATGTTCAGAATAATGAATACGTATATTCATGACTATTGGCTAATGGTTCATTGGATAACGTAAGTGAATGACAATATTGCATGCGGGAAACAATATTAAAGTAACTTGCAAACCCTACACCATATAAATAACACAAAGTTGCACTCTAACTTATTTGAACAAAATGGTGAGTTTATAACTTTGTTTTCCTCTTAAATGAACTCTTCCAGGAACTCTCATGTCTATTTTTCTACATCCTTTATTTGCAGATGGGTGAACTCAATCTTATACATGATACTAATTTCAGATGGTTTTGGTGTGAATACAATCATGCAGTTATAAGTGTTTTTTTAATATAAATATTTTTCTTTTCACAAAACTATTTGTCTGAGTAATATTATTTTTTTCAGCCATATGGTAATATTTACATTGTTTACAAATCAGTTTTATGATGACTTGCCGGAAAGGGTTATTTTATTTGACTGAATGGGGAATACTATGGAGGTTGATATTTGTAAACAGCAACAACGTCGAGCATTTTTCACACGTAGTTGGGATGAAATTAAGCAGAAATATAATTTTTGGTTAGGAGGGTGGATTAAAATATATTATCTTGAAAATAAAGAAATGTATATGGAGTTGTATGATACATACATGACTGAAATACTTTATCCAATAGAACGTTTTGAGATTACAATAGACAGAAATGAATCTGAAAGTGTTGTTCGTGTTCCATTTATAATAGACATGATATTTTTCCTGGCCAACAATATTATTATAATTGTCAGAAGATCTTGAAAAAAAGTGACATCACTTCATCTAAACTGGTATGTTTAATATTTGTATTTCTTGTTATTTTTTTTAATTTTGTCCCTAAACACTTATTACTTAATAACTTGTCTCCATCTTGTAGCTGCTGTCTGCTTCATTCTACTTCAGTGCCATGAATTTCAATTTCAAAGAGATTACTTTGGTGGATGAGAAGACTCAAAGATGAGTTTGTGGTATCAGGTGGAACATGAGAGGAAGAGAAATAACAAATGAGTGTTATCTCACACATGGGTGGTCTCAAGTTATTAAACATTGGAAATTGAAAATTGGTAATATCGTTCAATTTGAAAAATTAAAATATGATGACAATTTCATGTTTGTCTCAATAGTTAGGGATGAATAGGATTTTAAAACATAATTACTTACGTTTGTGTGCTATATATATTTTCTTTATCTGAATTAACTGTTATAGAGATTCATCCTTATGGTTGAATTTATTAAATAAATGTCTTATATAATAATAGTTTTTCAAATATGTTAAATATTTTATCAAATTTGTAATTTAATATTTTTTACAATTATCGTTAGATCTCAGGAGCTTTCCTTTTAAAATCAACGATATTTATTTAGCTAATTGGAAATTAGGAGTAATACTCAAACACATAAAGGAAAATAAAAATTAAAAGGAAAGATGAAAAAGATTTCATTTGTTTACTTTATCACTTTATATTAATTTTATTCTTTAATATGTTGTTATTAAGAAGTTGTTCTATGGTAAGTCTTTTGTTAGTTCAAGCATTAGCCACCCTAAACAAATATTTTTGGACAAATTTTTTCCTAAAAGCCAAAATACAATGTCTATTTTGTTCCTCTAAAACTATTTAGTTTACTATTCAAACATATCTTGTATTTTATATTTATCAATCTGTCATGTATATAATATGATGTAATTCAAATTTACTATCCTTATCATAAAATCACAAAATTTTGGTTTAGATCCGATTTTGAGATTTTTTAAAAATAAAAAAAATTAGGTTCAAAACCAATTGAGATTTTTCTAATAGTTAAATATTTAATCGGGCAACTAATTTTTACAATCAAACATCCCAAACATCAAATTTTGTAAACTTGAATCATCACAAAATCAAAACTAAGACCATTATAAGAAATGTATAATATAATATAACATATAAAAACGTCAAATATATAAAAATTGAACTTAGTCAGTTTGAAATCATAAGCATAATGTTTATAATATATGATAACAAAGTAGATTGACTTTCTTAATCAGGTCTACTTCATAACACCAAAATATTACAAATTAATCCTAAACCCTAAATATTAAAATTACCATAATCAATTCTGAATCTTCATAACATGGGCCAAATTGCGTCTATCATGAGAAAATGAAAATTCAAGTTTATCTTCTGCAACAAACTGATTTTTGTTACAAAAATCCTTCCAACCTTTCCCAAGTGTGACACATTTCCTTCCCTTAGAACGAATGATGATAGAATATTTCACCATCTCCACAGGACCACAAATATTCAACGTTTTCCATCTTCTCTTACGCAAATGATCTCCAAATTCTACCGGCAAACTCTGTTAGAATATAAAACAAATAATTATTTTCTATTTTCCCTATTCATAAAAAGGTTTTATTTTTAAAAAGACAAAAAATAAAATATACTCAACAATTGGGTTCCAGTTGCTTTGTACTCAGTCAACACTACTTTGAACACTTTTTTCGTATAGGTGGGTTGATGGAAAACTTGTTGGAGAATCCAGATTGATGTGATTCCTCTTCAAGTTCCTCCCTAAATCTTCGGCTCCTTGATCCTTCCTAAGCTTGGCTAAGGTCTCCTATGGAGGAGGAGGCCTTAGAACCACCAAGGTTTGATGGAGAACTCTCCCAAGAGGCGCCACTCCTTGATGAAGAGATAAGCCTCTTCAATTCTCGCCACACTCTTCTAGTGAAGGGATAAGAGAATTGGATGAATATCAAAGAGGTTTAGGGACTTTTAGAAGAGAGAAATCTGAACAATATTTCAGAAATGAAATCTCAATACATCCAAAAGTGTTTTACAATGAAGGAAAAACGAAAATATAGGAGTAGGAAGCTTGGAGAGCAAGCTAGCCTTAATCATGGTTCACTAGGAACCATGGTAAGGTCTAGCTAACCATCCAAGGTCAAGAGGCTTGAAGGGCAAGCTTCTCACTTAGCTTGCTTGGTAAGCTTGCTAAGGAAAAGCTTGTGCTTCAAGCTTCCAAGCTTGAGAAGAACCAAGCTATTCGGCCAAGTGTGAACACAAGTGTGAACACATCTAGGTGGGCGGCTCTTTGGACTTATTTTACTTCAACCGGTTTTGAAATGGTTAATTTGGTTTAGTTAGGTTCATTCAATGTGAATGGAACCTAGCTAAATCAAATCTATGAAAAATTAGGAGTAAAATGAGTCCAATATGTAAATTTTAGCCTAAGACCACCTTTTGGCTAAATTGCTAGTAACACTCTCTAGCTTGCTAATGCCACTCTCTAGCTTGCTAATGCCACTCCCAATCCTACTACTAGAAAACTAAGAAAAGAATGTATTTCTAGGTTAGGTTAAATGGAGTCATAGTGCTCAAGTAACCTACCTTAGAAACAATATACAATAGCTACTAAAAGGAGAAAAGTGCCTCACAAATACAAAGGCAAAAATATACCTATACAAGTATCTACCATATACAAAGTACAAGAAATCAACTATACAAGTATGTACAATGGAGACTCCTTAGATCAACCTTCACCCTTCTTGGTCTTACCTCTTCCAAAGGGATCCTTGGGGATTAGATTTCCATCTGTCAGTAGTGCTTCTTCACGGACGACTTCACATTTTAGTTCGTGTTTGTTTTTGTTTTGATCAATTACTGTCCAGATGCCACCCACTTCGTCCTTAAAATTGTTCCAGAAGTCTTCCTCGACTTTTCCAAAAGGCTAACGAAGAAAACTAAAAATTGTCAAGCAAATAACTTTAAAAACATAAACAAAATCATAAAATTACCTTTTTTTTTCCTGATGAAACGTCACGAACCACCCTAAAGTCTCCATCTCGTTAATCGGTGTTTGTCTTCTTGGCGCCATTGCTCTCCAACACAAAACACAGATTTCACGAAACCTTGTGTTTGACGGTTTGGGTTTTGGTCTTTTGAAACGATGATACCTTATAACTTCTAATTACTAATAAAGATTAATACCAAACCGTCACCCAAGCGGAACCAAGACACTACATAATTGGATTATGAGGTCTTGTAGGCCCATATGACATTTATCTTTTTTGGCTTTAGGATTATAATTGGATCATCATATATATATAAACACCACCTTAGTAATTTTTGTACTCGAATTGGGTTACTTAAAATTGACCCATGTAAAATTAATAAATGGGCTACGTTTGGATTGCAATTTCCTTAGATAAAAAAACTGAAATATATTTTAACTTTTTTTAACATACCTATAAATAATAAATACTAAATTACTTCATGCTAGAAGCACTTGACTTCGATATAAAAACCAAAATTCTATATGTAGATTAACTATTTTAGATTTTAGTGTTTTCTTAAAATTCCTTAACCTAAGATCATTACTTTGATCCTAATGTCATTAATTTCATCACTATAATTGCCTTTCTTAACAGAGCTCTAAAGGTCCCACTGTTCCATGGAAGTGTTATACTTTATGTATTCTTTATTTTCTTGTTCCCAACTAACTCAATTCAAATTCGTAAGTTCAAATTCATAACTCGCTTCAAATTCGTAAGTTCAAATTCGTAAGTTTATGCATTACGTAAATCATTAGACTCAGTTGCTGCCTTAAGTTCAATAATAGTAATAAAAAATCAAAATAACTGGTTACAATTGACATACACACAACATTTTTTTAACTTTAAAAAGAAACTAATCTTAATGTCTAACATTCAGATTCAATAAAATAAAATGGCCTACACTAGGGAATAAAACTACCAACTTAAAAAATATATAAATTAAATTAATATTCATATATAATTTGGTCCTCAAAACATCCAAAACATGCATATAAATTATAGATTATAAAGAATACATAAGGACGTTTCTTTTGTTTCTCATCAACCATGTTTTTGAAAAATTCTGAAAATTAAGGATCATCAGCAATACCACCTGAAGAAAAAAGAACATTATTAAAACAAAGGACAATAATTAAAATTCATTTATTATAAAATTTAACAAACCAATTGCATTCATCCTACATTGTAAAAACACTAACCAGTTTCAGTTCCATTATTAATTGTTTGTTGAAGCAAATTATTTCAATAGATCGAAACCACCACTGACATTATGCATTGTATTTTTTTGCATTAAAAAAAATTAGGTCAGTATTTAAAAATTTTACAAAACTGAAAAATACCTACAAAATTAAATACAATTTAAAATCAAACCTCAGGCTGTGTAAAAACTGGATAATGAGAATTAGCTGAAATAGATAGGCCTTGATTGTGTGTAATATATTGGGATGACAAGTATGAAAATGAAGGTGGAATAAAAATTCCTGGGGGATAAATTGAATTAACTCCACTATAAGGGGGAAAAGAAGGAACCACAACTTCGACTTTAGGGATTACTGGTGTTGCTCTACTTGTTGATGCAATTGTTAATTGCTTCTACGAATAAACAGTTAAACCCAAAAGAAAATTACTCAAACAGTAACAACACAAAAAATAAAAGAATTTCAAATTAAAGCACACAATTGATTTTTCTACATTAGAGGTTTTGACTTTCTTAATTGTTTTTTCTGATCCATTTCTTTTTTTCTTGTCTTTCGCATTCTGCAATAAAATGAAATAAAATTAGACATTAGAAATACAAATACTAACACAAAATAAATTGTAAATAACATAATAAGAATAAATTTTAGAAAATATCAACAACCTCATTTATATCATCATCATGTGTCGGATCTTCCTTCTCCTAAAAAGCAAGAATTTTGTATCACTATTTAAATTTTTTTTGTAAGGACACAAAACAAAACTTAATTGTCAAACATAATAAGATTACATTGTCATCATCAATGGATTCTGCAATTGATACATTGTCTTCATTATTTTGATTCATGTCAAGAGAACCAACAAATTTTGAACATCTCCTAATTGTGTGGCCATTGTTATTACAGTTTCTGCATCGTCTTTTCTTACCACCAAATCTTTTCTTTCTTGGAGCCCTTTTTGTCTTCACTACCATCAAATCACCAACTTCGTTGACACATGACATGTTATTGTGACTTCCATCCAGCATTTTCTCATACTTATGAGCCAAATTTAAAAAATCATCTCTAATTTGAGTAAATAAATTCCTTTTATTTGCAGCAATATCACAAAGCCTATTAGCAACAACAGAAACTACCCCAAATCGACCATTTTTCATCACATCTGAAGTTTTCAATGTATCTGAGCATAATAAATCAGTCTTTACTGTCTTTGTCCATCTTCTACAAATTAAACTCTGAGGAATATTTTCCATGTACTCATTTTTCATAACAACAAAAATATGAGCATAGGGTATTCCACGAGATTCAAATAAGTGACATTCACAAACTATGTTACACTTCACTGTATCATAAACAACATTGACTTCTTTCATACGATTACAATACATGTTAATCTTGAACAACAATTGGTCTCCATTTTGTATTCGCTCAACAACATTCAATGCCCCAGCAACTATTATCTCTTCCTTTCACTTCTTTGAATATCTCCATGGTATATATCTTTGAAGCCTCACGCTCAAAGTTATACAAAGAGGTAGTCAACACTAGTTCAACAAAAGAATCTTTAAAATCTGCAATGTGTTCATTGTTCCTATATTCTTTTAAAGCTTGGTCAAAACATTCTATGAATTCCATTATAGTACTTTTTCTCCTAACATAAGTTTTGATTATTGAATTTATCGCTTCACATTGAGAAGTCGTTCTTATGCGGCCAAAAAAATTATCACGAAAATAAGTAGTAGCCCACAAATGCTTAATATCATATGTTTTAGAAACCCACTTATTTCCAACAAGACCATGCTTTGAAATTATCTTTTTCCAATATGATTCAAATTCATCAGGAGTAAAGTTTGAATATATAGCTGTCTTAAAATCTGATAAAAATACAGAAATCTTAACATTCTCACAAGCATTCTTATGCAAGTGCCATGCACAAAGACGATGTGATGCATCTAGAAATACTTGTCTTATGGCCTCCCTCATAGCTCCATCACCATCTGTAACAACTGATCTTGGATATTTATTATGCATTGCATCCAAGAAAGTCTCCAACACCCACTTATAAGTCTCAGTAGTTTCATCAGCCAACAAAGCACAACCAAAAATAGTTGTTTGAGAATGATGATTACAACCAGAGAAAATTACCAAAGGAATGTTGTATTTATTCTTTTTGTACATGGTGTCAAATGCAAGTACATCACCAAAACATTGGAAGTCTGATCTACTACATCCATCTGCCCAAAATAAATGCTTCAATTTACCATCATTTGTAGTTTGAAATTTTGAATAAAACATTAGATCATTACCAGCCTTGCCTTCTAAATAGCTTAATGTAACACTCACATCCCCATTTTTAATCATATCATGTTGGAGATAATAAATATCCCATTATGTGGCAAGTTCTAACACCAAATGAATGCAAATTATTCACTTGAGCTTTATCACCATCAGAAAGTACACGGTACTTAGGAATATGATGGATATCATGGGGTGGGGTAACATAATGATTATGAGTTTCCTCAAATGAAGATACACTCCATTTAGAAGTTTTATAATCAAGGTAAACACGTAGCTTAGCTTGACAATTAGTACGAGTGATGGGCCTATGCTCCCTTTTCCTATCCACCCTCAAGTAGTGTTTTTTATTTCGCAGACCTTCTCTATTGCATACAAAAAGACGTTTGATAACATTTCCCTTTATATCTCTATGTATATCTTCTTTCCTTATTACAAACCCATGGCACCTAGCATATGCAGTATAAAATTCAAAAGCATGGTCTTCACTACCAAATTCTAAACCTTTAATATCATCGCCTATCAAATCAGCTATTCTTTTAAATTCATTAGTTAATACATTTTCTTCTTCACCAACTTTTCCATCAACATCATCATTCACACCATCTTTATCATTGTCATCAAGTATAACAACATCATTACTTAAATCCTTATCATCACCCAAATTAACAGTTGGTTCTCTATCACAATTATTCATCTGCAATATATACCATAACATGAATTTCAAATAACTAATCTATCAAAGAATACATACAGTTAAACCAAAATAAATGTATATATTAAAATTAAACCATAGTATTAAGGAAAAAGCTACTTATGTGAAAACAAAATGCAACCTTCATTAAATAAAACAAATACAATTCAAATAAAAACAGAGTATAACAAAAAAGGTTTATACAAGAAAAAAAAACAGAGTATAACACTAACACATTAAAGCCATAGTGCAAACACATTCATTTTTCACCACAACCTTCATTTTCTGTTAACTAATTATACAAAAAATTTAAAACAAAAAACCCCAAACTCATAACATAATAGAGAGAGTAACATAAAAAAATAAATAAACAACATTACCTTTTCACCAAAAATCAATGTCGAATAGCGCTACTACCAAACAATCAAAATTACCTTTTCCAAAACCCGACCTAAAGGAAGAAGACAATTCCAAATAAGTGATTAATTTTTTGAATAACCTATGAAATTGAAAGTGGAACACAATGAATGGAGATTACCTTCTCGAAAGTTAAAGTTGGAAGCCAAAATCTAAAGGAAGAACGTGGAGTAGTTAACGACGATGGCAACGAAATGGTGCAAACCTGTAACTAATGAAGCTACAGAATGAAGATAACGAAGGAGAAAATCAATGTCAAACCCTAAACCCTAAGAGTCGACCAAGAAAACGAACCCGAAAACAATAAAGATGACCTTCTTGAAAGCCAAACCCTAAACCTTGAAAGTTGGCCAAGAACGTTTACGGCAACAATGAACGACGATGGCAATGAAATGGTGCAAACCTGTAACTAATGAAGCTACAGAACGAAGAGAACGAAGGACAAAATCAATGTCAAACACTAAACCCTGAAAGTCGACCAAGAAAATGAAGCCGAAAACAATAAAAATGACCTTCTTGAAAGCCAAACCCTAAACCCTGAAAGTAGGCCAACAATGTTGAGTACTTCACTCTACGACAACAATGAACTAGTTGAAACCTCTACCTATCGTAAAGCCACCACTACAGAACTACAAATACAAATAATCCTAAACTTTCAACCTATCACTTAAAGGACTATTTTGTAATTTCTAAAAGTTTGTTATTCATGTAAGTGACTTGGCACGATATGCGTTACTTAACCATTATAGTTATGCTACGTAAGAAAGGTTCCAAAACCACCCAAAATGTAATAGTACCGAAGAATTTTTCAATTTTTTTTGCATTCGCAAGAGTTAGAATTTGATCCCTAACCACTTATTAAGCAATCCAAATCTCTTGTCACCGGTACCAATCCAAATTGTTTATCCCAAATCATTTAAAAATAGGTGACCCATTATTTATCCGGTCTCAATCTCATGTCTACTATAAACATGACAAATTACTAAATTATAAAATTGAGTTAAATCCAAAACTCACATTCAAAGGCCAATTTTATTTAACAAATTGTAAAATTTCGACATCGCTTAGTTATCTGAATTCACAAACCGTAGATATGATTTACTTAAAAAAAATATATCGTGTTTAATTTTCGTTATATGTAAAAATATTTTAGAATAATAACAGTATACGACAAGCAGGATTAATATCTAAACAGTGAATGACAGAAAAAAAAAATTGTAAAATTAAAACGCTAAAAAATGGCATGAAAAAAGAGTTAGTGACAAAATAAATAGATATAGACATGGGAGCATGCAATAGTTGATTTAGATTTTATAAGATTTGTTATTAGAAACGTATAAACAGTAAGATATTGGGGGGAAGAGATATGATATGTTTTGTGCATCTTATCTTAGAGGCAGGAGAGGAGACAGGTTCCTTAAATGCATGGTACGTGGGCATGTGCATGGCCTTCGATTATATGCAGCAAAACACTGTCTGATGCAACGTCTCTGTCAAATATAAAGCTCAACTACACCACAGACACTGTCCACGAACGCATGCATGCATGCGTCCCTCCATTTTAATTTCTCCACTCTACATTAATTTTCATTTTTTGATCAATCCCCATGTAGTTTTGTACTTTCTAGTTCTTTAGATGGGACATTCCCAGATTCATATTTTCATCATTTTGGATACCCCAATCATTCAAATTCATTTGCACCCAAAAATTATAATAATTACGCTATATATTTTTGGCATAGTTTTTTTTTTCTTTTTTAAAATATATTTTTTTATTATCAAATTTAAAATAAATTTATTTTTATTTTTTAAATTTTAAAATTAAAATTTTAGTTTTTTAATTTCAAAAAAATTGTTTTAATTTTTATATTTAAATTTTCTTAAGGAACTTGCATAAATACAGTTTTCAAATACTATTTCATAAAACTTACATATTAGTAAAAATATCATATTAAAATAACTAATGATCAATAATTATCTCAATCTATCACTTTTATCTAAAGAACTAAAATAAAAAATTTTAAAATTATAAAAATTAAAAATATTTTTAAATTTGGGACATCAAAAACATATCTTAAATTTATAAGACTAATATTATTATACATGAAAAAAAACATTTGTAAGTTATTTTTGTTTTCAAATCACGTGTCCTTTTATTGATATTTTAATTTACTTGAGTTGAATATAATTATTTTAAACAACAATTTTTTTAAAACATTTATAAAGTTATATATAATTTGAAATTATATAACTAAAAAATTAACTAAATTAAGACATCCGCATATTAATTTTTGTGTGTGTGAAATTATATAACTCAAAACTTAATTAAACTGAAATACCTGCTATGCTAATGAGGGATTCACATTGTGAACAGTGGGGCACTTGTCCCATTACTATTTAACACATACATATTTTTTTATCTAAAAAATAATATATTTTAAAAGATAAAAGTTATATTATAACAAAATAAATATATATGTTTAAATTATCATATGTATAAAATATAGATTTGGAGAAAATATTTATTTATTTGATGTCTTTCAAACTTTTAAAAGAGATTAATTCTCTTTTATGATAAAAAAATATTTCTTAATAAGAATTAATTTTAAAAAAAAAATTAATTATAGTATATATACGTACTAACTGTACTTCGCACCCGGGCTCCGAGCCCGGATTAACAATACAAAACAACCCCGGGCACGCGCTACGCGACGTCAGCCCGGTATTTGAGCAAATCACACTCGAACCCGAGGATCTCGCCCCAGACCAGATCCGCCCTTCAACTATATCATATCATAACATACCCTATCTCAGGCCCAAGGCCCAAGGCAAACCTAAACCACCCTAAGGTACGTGCATTATATATATGAGACTATTATTCATGCAAACCCTAACTTTGGCATCAGAGTCTCTTTTGCAGGTACCTCCCCCATCTTGGAGCACCAATACATCAAGCAAAGGAGGCTCACCGATCTTACTGGACGGATCACCCCTACGACCAAATTCCGGTAAGAACATTTGGCACCCACCGTGGGGCCGATCAAGACAACTCTTATCGGCCACCTGCATGGTTTCTACTAGAAGCCACATCAGACGAGCAACAGACGACGCGAGCCACTCAACTACCATGGACAGCGACGCTGCAACCCTGAGGCGGCTGATCGACCAAGTCAAGCAGATGCGACAACAGCACGACGCCGACCTCCATAACATGCGTACCCAACATGAGAATGACCTCGTAGCAATGCGAACCGCTAATGAAGCAGACCTCGCAGCGTTACGCGCCGAGAATGAGCGCATCCGCGCCCAGCTACCTCGACATCACTCTAATCAACCCTCGCACGACAGTGACGATCATGAGGAGGAGACACATTCAGCCTCCCAATCCCGAGCGACGACTAAGGCACCGACTTCACGACCTGCCATGCACCAGTCTCATGCATCAACGCACAGAACAGGGCAGGGTACCAGTAGGGCCCCCACCCACGTCTCCGAGGGCCAAGAACCCTTCCGCCGTCATCCCTTTGTGGATGGCATCATGGAGACCCCGCTACCCCGCGGGTGGAAGCCCCTCCACCTTGCCCGCTACGACGGCACCACGGACCCCGACGAGCACATCGACTCATACACAACTCAGGTAAACCTTTACACTAACAGCGACGCTATATTGTGTAGGGTTTTTCCGACCTCACTCAAGGGACCCGCGCTTCATTGGTATACCCAACTACCAGCCGGATCCATCGACAGCTTTGCCACCATGGTGCGGCGATTCATGGCACAATACGCCACCAGCCGGCCTCACCACACAACCTCGGCCGCCTTGGCCAACCTTAGGCAGAACGATGATGAATCTCTGCGAGCTTTCATGGAGCACTTCTCCAACATCTCGGTTCGGATCCGGAATCTAAACCTGGAGGTCGCCCTGCACGCCATGCTCATGGCACTGAAACCCGGATCGTTCGTCGACAGCTTATGCCGCGACGCCCCCCGCGACATGGATGAGCTGCGTGCCCGTGCCGCCGGCTACATTCAGATGGAAGAGCACTCGGCCTTCCGCGACCAAGTTCGCGGGAAGGGCCCCGCAAAACCGAAACAGGGCCACAAAGATAAGGTAAAAGTTAATAATGACAGCCAATTCAAGAAGCCGGCCAGAGCCAACAGAAGCGGGAGGTATGACTTCTACACTCCCCTAAACGCCCCGAGAGTCCACATCCTAGAAGAAGCCAGTAACAATAACCTACTAGCCCTTCCACCACCCAGCCACACCCCCAACAGCGCCGATAAGTCCAAACACTGCCGGTACCACAGGAACTACGGCCACACCACTGATGAGTGTCGCACGCTCCGGGACCGCATCGAAGAACTCATCCAGGCAGGCCACCTCGGCCACTACATCCAGCGACAGCCAGGTTCCCGAGGTGGCTCTGGAGGCCGGGGACGCGGGAGAGGCCGCGGGTCAGGAGCTCGCACAGACTTACCCACAGGGTCCCAACAAAATGCTAATGGCGCGGTACAGGCCGAAATAAGTCAGGAAACATAGTCGGCTCCCTTACGGGGAGTAATCAACACGATTGCAGGTGGTTTTGCAGGAGGAGGCGCCAGCAGCTCGGCCCAAAGAAGACACCTGTAGAGCATCAACTGCGTCCACTCTACCACCTCGGCCCCGCACCAAAGCTCACCGCCGATCTCCTTCTCCGACGAAGACTACGTCGGCGTCAACCCTAACCAGGACAACCCCATGGTCATCGTTGTGGAGATAGCCAACTGGAAAGTGCAGAAAACACTCATCGACCAAGGAAGCTCGGCTGACGTTCTGTACTGGCCAACGTTCCTCAAACTAGATGTCCCTCACTCTCTCATCCAACCTCACACGGAGCCCCTCGTCGGCTTCGCAGGAGAGCGAGTTCACACCCGGGGATACGTAGACTTGCTGACAACTTTCGGAACGTCACCGGATACAAGGCGGGTCATGGTCTGGTACCTCCTCGTGGAAGCCAACACTTCCTACAACATCATCATCGGGAGGCCAACCTTGAACCAACTCGGAGCGGTAGTGTCAACCCCACACCTCACCATGAAGTTCCCGAGCAAGGACGGTAAAGTCATCTCCGTGAAAGCTAATTAGAAAACAGCTCGGCAATGCTATGCCGAGAGCCTGAAGACTTCCTCATCGAGCAAGCAAAGCAAGGGGAATCCCCCCGCCATAGCTCCTTAAGTTTTTAAGTTTCTCTTCTTCTTCCAGTGTGAACAAAGTTGTGCACTCTTTTCCCGCCTCAGCCTTTGATTGAGAGGGTTTTTAACGAGGCACACAAGCACCATAAATAAAACTACTCCCTTCGCTCATCTCATATTTTCATTTTCCTGATTACCTAAAGGACGAAAACAAACTCTAATTGTGCAAACGCTGAAATCCGAGGTCGAGTACGAACCTCGATGCTTCTGTCTAAGGTCGAGTTCGAACCCTAATTAAATAATCTATCTCAAACCTGAGGTCGAGCACGAACCTTGAGTCTCTCGTTAAAGGTCGAGTTCGAACCTTAGCTAAATAGCATATCCCAAATTTGAGGTCGAGTCCGAACCTCGACATTTCCGAGGTCGAGTACGAACCTCGACGCTTCCGTTAAAGGTCGAGTCCGAACCGTAAAAGTTCAAACCTTAGCTAAATAGCATATCCTAAATTTGAGGTTGAGCCCGAACCTCGACATTTCCGAGGTCGAGTACGAACCTCGATGCTTCCGTTAAAGGTCGAGTCCGAACCGTAATCAAATAGCAAATCCGAGGTCGAGTACAAACCTTGATGCTTCTGTCTAAGGTCGAAGTTCAAACCCTAATTAAATAATCTATCTCAAACCTGAGGTCGAGCACGAACCTTGAGTGTATCGTTAAAGGTCGAGTTCGAACCTTAGCTAAATAGCATATCCCAAATTAGAGGTCGAGTCCGAACCTTGACATTTCCGAGGTCGAGTACGAACCCCGGCGCTTTCTTTAACGGTCGATTCAGGACCTTAATCAAATCACTTCACTCGAATTCTGAGGTCGAATACGAACCTCGATGCTGTTGTCAAGGGCCAAGTTCGAACCTTAATAACTTATTCGGCGGTCGAGTCCGAACCACATATCCGAGATCGAGTTCGAACCTCGATGAAACACGCACCACCCTAAATCTAAGGTCAAGTACGAACCTCGACACTATCGTTAAAGCCGAGTACTCGCCGTATACCTAAGGTCGAGTACGAACCTCGACACTATCGTTAAAAGCCGAGTACGCGCCGTATACCTGAGGTCGAGTTCAAATCGTGACGAAACATACATGACCCTAAACTTAAGGGCGGATACGGACAACCTATCCAATTCACCACTCTCCGGTTTGAGGTCGGCTCAGAACCTCGGCGCCAATAAATCAAGGTCATCGAACCTTCACAGAAACGTTCACCCAAACAGAAGTCCGAGGTCGAACCCGAACCTCCCCTAGCATATGAGGTCGAGTACGAACCACAGCGTCCGGATGCGAGGTCGAATACGAACCTCGCCAAAAACTTCGTTTTATTCGAAACCGAGGTCGGTATGAACCTCGATGTCCCCGCTTAAAAGTCGAGTTCGAACCTTAGCTAAATCATTTTGTGACCTTAGCTAAATCATTTTGCTCAAACCTAAGATCAAACCCGAACCCCACCAAAGCCCAAGGTCGGATACGAACCTCGACACTTTCAGGGTCGAACCCAAACCTTAATCAAATCGGTAAAATCCGAACCACAATAAAATCAATCAGTTGCTCAAAATCGAAGTGTAAGGGCGAATATGAGCCTCGACACTCCCGATAAAGGTCGAGGTTAAAGGTCGAGTCCAAACCGCTAACCTGAGGATGACTTTGAACTCTGGCAAAGCACACCCCACTCTCAATACCGGGGTCAAATTCAAACCCTGGCACGACCGACTTAAGGTCGAATTCGGACCTTGACTCCAGTCTAGGGTCATTTATGAACTTTCACAACAATTACTTAGTCAAAATTCGAGGTCGAATACGAATCTTAACACATTCATTTACGGCCGGGTTCGAACTCCCACAAAAAGTCCTACTAAACAAAAACTAAGGCCGACCTCGAATCTCGACTTCACCAACTCAAGGCAGAAGTATCACCATATACAAAAGCATATAACAGACACCAAACATGTGCCTCAAACAGCACGAACAGCCAAAATTGAACGCAAATACGGACAACATAAAGCAAAATATATATACAAACAAAGTTCTCAAAACTCAGTACATCAATTCAAGCCAAAGAAAAATAAATCCAGCTATTACAAAGGCGGCCTAGGCTGAAGCATCCCCGCCAGAACTGTCGTCGGCATCGTCCTCCTTGACTAGCCTCCCAAAGCGGACAACTTTCTCCACATGTATGGAAGAAAAGTCGAATCCGGGAGCAAGAAGCCGAGCCTGACGAGCAGCCTTTTGGAAGCCCCTCTTGTGCTCAACCACAACGGAGCGTTTGACCTCCGCGAGCATCTTGTCCGTGGCCGCCCTCCCCGCCACCAGCTCCACGAGCTCCGCCTTCAAGGTGGCAATTTCGTCCTCACGGCCACCAAGAATGACCTCGTTACAGAGGCGCTCCTCAGCCGCCGCCGCCAACTCGCCCTTCAGAGAGGTCACAATGTCCTCCAGAGTCCGTACTTGGCCACGACTAGAGGTCACCTCATCCTCCAAGGAGCGAGCGCGGCCTCGAGTGAAGGCGACGAGCTCCTGCAGCTCCCCCACCTGAGAGGCTAAGCCTCATTGGATCGCAATGCAATCTCAAGAGACTTCTGCACACGGGCAAGGTCGCCACGCGCAGAACGGAGCTCAGCCTCGTGCCGCTTCGCCTCACCAAGGGCTGCGCTAAGAGCTTTATTCTCTTCCCTCAGGATCTTGTTTGCCTCCTTCCAAGGTTGAAGTCGGCCCCTCAACTTGGCCAGGTCCTCTTGCTGCTTAGCCAAATCCTCCCGCTGTTGGCCCCACTTAGGCTTCCAGTGGCTCACTATACCCATCACTCTCTGCAGCATGACCTGGGCAGCATCAAGGCTGTCCTCGGGACCGACCCTGTCTATCAATCCCCGGTCCTTGGAGCTCAACGAACCCTAAGGGAAGAACCCCTCCGCAGTCACCCCCGCGCTCCACAATGAATCCATGTCGGCGGAGGCGCTCACGTGATCCAGCCGCACCTTATCTATACCCTTCCCAAAGCGATGGGATAGGTATTGAGTCCGGGCAGGCCTCTGTGACGAGCCTGCCTGCGGTGCCAAATTTGTGGCAGAGGACGGTGCTCCCCGCTTAGCACCTAAAAAGTCCACTTTAGGGACCCCTGGCCCCGCCTGTAAAAAACCAGTCCCACGTCAAAAAACAAACAATGTGATGTACGAGAAACCACGGAAACAAGAAGACAAAACACCACCCACCTCAGCAGCCTGGGCGACCAGCTCGGTGGCCTGCACCTTAGGCTCGGCGGCATTTCCCGCCTGCACCTCAGGTTCAACGGTATTTCCTGCCTGCAAAAAATCACCCAGATCGGACAGCCGGACAACATAACAAAAGGCAAAGGGAAAGTCCGAGAAAGACGATACTCACCACCTTGGCAACTCGGGCAGCCTGCCCGGCAGTCCGGGCCTCCACCTCGGCGGCCTGCCCAGTAGGCTCAGCAATCTGAGCCACCTCCTCAGAAGCCACCTAGGGTGGTGGACTCTCAGTGAGATCCACCGCATCAGCATCAGCGGTCTTGGAGGTCACCTCCTCGGCACCTAGAGGAACTGAGGTTCCCTCGGCCTCTTTCCCCCCCCCCCTCTTTCTCTTCCGACTAGCCTTCAGGGGGGCAACATCCTCCTCCGGAGGCTCAGGAACCTCGAGCTCGGTAATGTTGTAGCGGTGCTTAAGCTCGCGCCACAAGTTTTTCCCCATAATGCCTGCAAACAAAAATGGAAACACATCAACAAAAGGAAATTACACAAACCCTAGTAAACCACCAAAACACAAAATACTCACTCTCTAAGCCCCTCTCCCTGTAGGGCGAATTCGCAAGCGACAGAACGAGCTTGCAATCCAACGGGCGAGGGAGCGCGGCAAGGTTTTCGATGGCGGCTGCCTCTGAAGCCGTCAGCTCCAGGTTACCCAGACCATGAAACCTAGACGGCTTGGGACACCAGTAAAAAGGAAACTTCGGCAAGCCGCCGAAGTGGAACACCCCGTCCTCCAGGGGGTCAATACCCACAAGGACAACCCGGAAGAACTCTTGTTTGAAGTTTTTATATGATTGGGAGTAGAGAGTAAACAAACCCCCATCCCTACTCCCATTCAAAGACAAAGTGCCATAAGGCGGAGCGCCTAGCTTCAGTTGATAAAAATGCAGAAAGACACGAAGAGACACCTCTATCCCCAGTACTGTACACAGGACTTGAAAAACCCTCAAAAAACCCCAACTATTGGGGTACAACTGGCAAGGAGCCGAGTTGATGAAGTTGAAAAAATCGCACTCAAATTGGGTGAAAGGAAGGCAGACACCTAAATCCCTAAAAAAGCTCAGGTACATATAGAAATGGGGAGGGTCAGTAGACTTCCCCATGTACACACCCTCATCAGCCTGACAAGGCTCAAGCCGAATCATATGGGAGATAGAAGGCTCGCAAACCCTACACGACCTAGAGATCCTATTAACATCAAGAAAGGTCCGAAAGACGCTTTGGACCCCCGCCATCTCACACTTGACCCAGTCATAACCAGGAATACCTGGCTCCAGGCCCCGGGGCAGATCCCTCTTTTCGGCGGTAGCCTTCCCGACAGCCACCGCCTTACCACGCGCCTTACCCCGAGAAGGCACAGAAGAACCGGCACTACTCCCCCCAGCCATGAAAAAGAAAAGAAAGACTCGAAGAAAAACCGGGAAAAAGAGAAGAGAAGACAGTAAAAAGGAAGTACCTGGTACTCCTCTTCAGAAAATAACCCTAACAACGAAGGGGTTACCGAAAACGGTAACTGAAACGGAGAAGATGGAGACGGAAGACAAGCAGAAAAGCAAGAGCAACGGCGTGCACAAGAAGCCACAACAATGGAAAAGAGCAAAGTGAAAAAGGCCAAAAGGCGCGAGTGAGAGAAAAGAAAAAACTCTCCCCTAGAATTTCAAAACGGTCACGACACGTGTCACCCAAGGGACGCGCCTGACCACGCATTAAATGAGACCCATTATGACAGAGGAAGCCATCATTGCATAACCGTCATGACCACTAACGTGTCGACCTCGCGTTTCGAAATACGAAATGACTTTTGCACGAGTGACATCTTGACAGGCGGACATACGCGAAGGGTCACTTCCCCCTGGCGAGCTCGGTCTTAACTCCTCGACCTACGGTCTTTAGAGCTTGGGGGGCTAGTGTACTAACCGTACTTCGCACCCGGGCTCCGAGCCCGGATTAGCAATACAAAACAACCTTGGGCATGCGCTGCGCGACGTCAGCCCGGTATTTGAGCAAATCACACTCGAACCCGAGGATCTCGCCCCAGACCAGATCCGCCCTTCAACTATATCATATCATAACATACCCTATATCAGGCTCAAGGCCCAAGGCAAACCTAAACCACCCTAAGGTACGTGCATTATATATATGAGACTATTATTCATGCAAACCCTAACTTTGGCATCGGAGTCTCTTTTGCAGGTACCTCCCCCATCTTGGAGCACCAATACATCAAGCAAAGGAGGCTCACCGATCTTACTGGACGGATCACCCCTACGACCAAATTCCGGTAAGAACAATATATATATATATATATATATATATATATATATATATATATATATATATATATTAATACTCACATATATAATGTAATATATTAAAAAAAAATCAATTTTTGATAAAATAAAATTTGCAGTAAACATGTTTACCTTTTGTGTTTTCTATTTATTATATACGCTAATTAAAGAAATCAACATAATAAAATTGTATACATTGATTAAAAAAATCAAAATAAGAAAAATCAGAATATTTGTGTCCCATTTAGAATTGTTATTATAAAATATATTTTAAAATGAATTATCATCTAAAAAGATATATTAGATATTAAAAACATGTTTATATCATAAATTAATTAAACTTGATTTTTATAAAATTTAACATATTTATTTTTATACTTTTAATGGTGTTAAATTATTATAAAGTAGGTATTTATGATTGTATAGTTCTAACCAAACATTTAAAGAATTATCTATGATAGATAAATAAATCATACTTAAGATATATATTTTTAAAGAAAGTTAGGTTCAAATTAACCTACTAAATTATAATAAAATCTATTTTGACCTAATTTATTTTCATTTTTAATTGTACTCATAGATATAAAAGCTTGTAAAAAATAATTATGATATATATTTATGCTTTTAAAAGTTATATATAAAATTTTTAATACTACAAATATATGAATAAGTATTATCCCCATTATCTAAAATTTTTTAGATCCATCACTGATACCCGCACATTAATGTGTGAGTATGAAATACACAAATCTTTGATATAACATGATTTAATTTGAAATAGCAAAAGTAGATTTAACCATAATTTAAAGCGTATTTTTAGCTATATTGAATTATTAAAATTGTGAAAATTTGTAAATAAACTAGTCAATAATGTGAATGCAATTGATTGAAATACAAAGGCATAAATATTATTTACAAAATAAATAAGTTTTGATTTTAAATTATAATTTTTTTTTTTACTTTTTTTATTCTTCTAAAATTTGTTAACATTATATTTTAGTGTAGGCACTAGACACAAGCGTGTTTCATTTGAAGAAGGGTGTGCTTGTGTTTGGGCATGTTGGGTTGTCAGAGGGCCAAGTGAAAAACATTGGCCTGTTGTAGGTCACTTGAGTTGAGGTCCAAGATCTTTTTCAAGCTTCACTTCACCAATCTTCCTCTTCAGTCCAAGAAGAAGGTGAACGATCCCCATGTGTTGTAAGGTGGTGAGGTTGATCTCTCTCATCCCTTTTTCCCTTATCGTAGTTAGTAGTGTCAATGTTAGTGGGCTCAATGACTCTTGTGAAGAGCATCTCATAGAGGAATAAGTGTTCCCTTCCTTTTGTCATGGTCTTTCTAGTTAAGACAGGACTTTCAATGGTTGAACGCCAAACATAGCAAGTTTAGTGCAACCCCCAGGCAAAGATAATAGATGCAGAATCTATTAAAATCTAAGATGTTATCCTTGGAACCAAGCCAAGGGATGAACGTGTTGAAATATAAATTGTGCATTAGCCTACTCAATGGTTTCATGTTAGCAGCATGGAGAAACTTCTTTTACTTCGCCTTGTTAGATGGACATTGAAAGGAATATTGAAGCATGGCTTCCATGATCTCCTTCAACATGACCTTCTCTTATCCTTCAAAGTAGGTCTCAGAGAGAGGTGATATGAAAATGGTTAAGTGTTTTGAATAAGGAAGGGAAAATGGTTTTGCTTAAGTGGTTGGTAAGGTGAAAGGACGTGGGGAGAGAAAAGATAGGTCACTAAATTCTAATTTAACAACATTTGTCATCACCCCATTATTTTACATGTGCTTTATCCAAAACCCCTTTCGTAATCATTAAAAACATTAAATGGGAGAGATACCTTTTCAAATGAAAGATGATACTATAATGTGAATATAATAATAAAATAATATACATGACAAAAATGAAATGCAGACAATGCAAGTACATGTCAACTTAAGATGATGCATGATAGATGAATCATATAAGATGAAGCATATCTAAGATGATGTAATAATGATGTTCGGTTTGAGATGCATTTCTAGTTGAGATGACACCTAATCAATCTAAAATGTTCTTCAACCAAAACTTTAGTAAAGATATCAATCCATTGATGATTAGTATCAATAAATTTTATGTTAAAATTTTTTTTGTAGATAATCTTGAATGAAATGATATATTATCTAAATATGCTTAGCTTTAGAATGTTGTATGAGGTTTTTGGAAAAATTTATGGCACTAGCATTATAACAGTATACAAGTATATTATGCCCAAGACTGAAAAAGATATTCTAATTAATATTTCACCCATAAGAGTTGTGAACAACAATAATAGCAAAGATATTCAACTTTTACTATAGAAAGTGGGATGGAGTTATGTCTCTTACTTGCCTAATAGATGAGACAAGGACCTAGAAAGTTACATCTTTCACTATTGCGCTTTTTCTTTTCACTTTGTCACTAGTATAATCTGCATCATAGTATCTTGTCAACATAAAATCTTCGTTTTCCTCATAAAACAGACTTAGGTCAATAGTTCCAGCAAGATATTTACTACCTTAAGATGAGACCCAAGGTTCATATTGAAAATGTGCACAGAGATACATATTATACATGATGTCGGGTCTACTAGCAGTAAGATATAAGAGTGAACCAATCATACTTATGTAGATTGTCTGATATACTGGTTTACCTAATTTGCTTTTGATAGTCCTACAAACAGATGCATAGGTGTTGGAATTTGTTTGCAATCATTCATCTTGAACTTTGTTAGAAGTCCTTTTGTATATTTTTGTTGATGAATAAATATGCCTTTAACTGTTTGTTTGATCTATACTCTATAGTCCCAAAAAGAATTTGAGTTCACCCAATATACTTATTTCGAACTCGATCTGCATAAGCTTAGAAAAATCCTCACACAAAGATTCATTAGTAGCTCCAAAAATAATGTCATCAAGATAAATTTGAACTAATATAAAATATGTGCCAAAATTTTTTCTAAAAAGTGTTGTGTCAACTTTACCTCTTATAAATCCATTATTGATCAATAAATTACATAGTTTTCATTCTAGGCTCTAGGAGCTTGCTTTAGACCATAAAAAGCCTTTTTGAGTTTGAAAACATGATCTTTCAAAGATAGATTTTTAAAATGTAGAGGTTGTTTAACATAGACTTCCTTTTCAATAATTTCATTTGAAAGGCATTTTTTACATTCATTTGAAAAAGTTTAATATCTTTATGAATTGCAAACTCTTTACATTCAACTCTAGCAATAGGTGCAAAACTTTTAGTGAAATCTATATCTTCTTGTCATTTATAGCCTTGAGCTACTAATCAAGTATTCTGTTTTGGATGTAAGAAGTAGTAATTACTTTTTCTGCCCATAAGTGTTTTGGTAAATAAGTTTTACAAAGAAGAGTTTTAGCCATCTCTTGTAAAATTTAGTTCTTTCATTCAACTACCCCATTTTGTTGAAGTATTTTGGTGAAGAGAAATGAAAGACACCATTATTTTTGCAACATAATTTAAAATTTGAGTTTTCAAGTTCAGTTCTGTGATCACTTTTTATGAAAGTAAAACACAAACCTTTTTCATTTTGAACCCTATTATAGAATATTTCAATGACATTGAAAGACTCGTGTTTGTAGGTTAGGAAATATACCCATGTGTGTCTAAAATAGTAATCTATAATGACAAATTCATAATTTTTACCTATGTGACTAAGTTTTGGTTGGCCCAAACAGATCCATATGTAATAGTTTCAAAGGTCAAAAGTAGAAAAAAAAAATTAGATTTAAAAGAGATTTTAATTTGTTCCCCTTTCTGACAAACTTCACAAAGAAGATGAGTTTTCCAAGAAATCCTAAACAATCCTCTTACTAAAACTTTATTATTTAGCTTAGAGATATGTTTTAGATTTATTTGCCCAAGCTTTTTATGCTAAATCTGGGCTCCATATCTCCCCTTTTTTGATGATGACAAATATAATTAATCAAGGTTGTTTCAGATAAACCTTCAAAACTTGAAGACTTGAAGTGCTTGATTTTAGTTGTAACCTTGTTGTTTATTATGTTATTCATTAAACGTAACTCTCCCCCTGAGTATATACACTAATAATAACTAATATGTCTGATCTTATTAGACCCATTAGTAACATTGATCATAGCAAGCATATCACAAGATTCATTTAGACAATGTCATATGTCATAATAATGAAAAGTGAATACTAATTTTTGTTGAACACAAATTGATTATAATGAAGGAAATTTGTACAATCATAAGAAAGAAATACATTAGATTCTTTTCCCCGAAGCTTGGTTAGTCCTACGCTAGTCTCCCATAGTGATCAAGAAGATGGAGGTGGATCCTTAGAAAGCTTGGATGCAATCAGATTAAACAAGCTATCAAACTTGTTATCTAGGTCTGTTTTGAACCTGTTGAATTCCTCAACCGAGACATATTGTTGTGCTAGTTCAGAGGTAGATGGAAGTACCTCTAGAGGACCAGACGCATAGATTGGTTCAACAGGGATAGGCTCGGACGTGTGTGATTCAGACCGTGCATCTTTGGAAGGGGCATCCCAAGGCATAGGCATACCTAGTTTCCATGGTGGGATGTCCTTGCACCATTTATATTCAACCTTATGCCATGTCTTTGTAAGCCCCTTCCACTCATCTCCGTATAGGTCGAGATTGAAAAAAGAGGAGTGGATGAAGTATCTCTTGATAAGGGCATCAAGATCAGGCCCTCGTCATCTATGAAGAAAGGCAGCAGATGTGTCGTTGAAGTTCATCACTTTACATGGGGTCATCCAGTGATACCCACGCAGCATGAGCATCTTAGCCTTTTCATCGTCTGAGAGACCAGACGAACTAGCTTCCTGTTCGCACTTATGCATAAAGTTCTTATAGAACTTTTCAGCATCGTCTTCAGTATATGTTAGTGCCCTGGCAGGATCTTGTTGCCAATTCAAGCTTACTCCTTTGTAGTGGCAAATCTCAACTTTTGATGGTCTGGGCATTGGTCCCAGATCTAGGCCAGGTTCTTTCATCTTGTTTTGATCAATCAGAGGAAGTCGAGGACAGATTCGGTCAGGATAGACATAAATTTGTGCTTCTGCTGAAGTGTATAGAAAGGGAGGTATGTACAGTTGTAAGGGTATATCTATACATTGGCACAGATGACCTATTGCTGCTCGGTCCGATGCTGAGAGTGAACGGTAGTGATTCATATGTACAGGAATGAATTTTGTTGGTGGATTGAAGAACTCTACCTTTGGTAAAGAAGATGGAGACTTCTTCGGACAGCTGGAGGATGACGTCTTCTTTTTGGGTGATGAGGATGACGATTGTTGTTGATGTAGGGGACGGATGAGTTGAGGAGTTCCTTGTGGTGGGATCCAGGCAGATTTGGACTTGATTACTCCTCTTGGGTAGATTTTCCTCGTGAATGTGGGTGGAGGAAGAGCGATTACGGCACTAAGTGGTAGAGCTAGATAGGCTTTAGACGAGGAGAAGGGTACGTCTGGGTAGTATGGTGTTCACTCATACACTCCTTCCTCATATTCATACACAGGCAAAGATAAAACATGTTGGCCCAGTAGAACGAAATTCTCAATTGTTTGACCGTGTGGGTCAGTGACAATAAGTGCAGGAAACATTTTCAACGGAGAACATCCAGACGAAGAGCGTCTAGATTGATCTTCTGCTAGCTGAGAGGAGGACGGAGAGGATGAAGGAGATTTTTGTTTAAGTCCAAAGGTAGGTGGACGAACAAGAATGGAGAATGGAGCTAGAGGGGGAGGATGCTTCAGATAATAGTACTCTGGTCCATAAGTTGGCTTGTTAGGTAGAATGGCTTCATACTTGTGAGTGTTCCCTTGCGAGTCACGCAGGGGGTTCCCCGAAGCGTCCAATATGGTTGAGTCTTCCTCAAGCCACGAGTACACAGGTATGTAGTACCCCAAAGTGTGTGTGGTGGGCTTCTACAAGACATAACACCCAGGCCAGTTGATGGGATAGCGTTCACAAAGCACACTAACCGTCCTGTCAATAATGTAGGGGTATGGCTTTGATCTTAGACCAATTCTATTTCTTTTACTAATGTTCTTATCATTGGTGAGATGGTCGATTTTGAGCAGTTCTGCTTTTCCATCAGAATTAGTTGTTCTAGGGAAGATATGGAGTACATGTTTGTTCTTGGATACATTCCTTATGGTATCAGTGAGGTTTTTGGTTCCTTGAGGGAAAATGTTGGAATGGAAGGAGGCCTTGGAGGTAAGATCATAAGATCAGCTTTGATTGCCAACTTTCTATTCCTTAATGCTGTTGTATTTACAGTGAAAACCTATAGGGAGATTCATGATTAGGTAAATATTACGAATGGTTGGACAAGAAGAGAGAGAGAGAGGCATGAGAATGTCACTTACGAATGGTGAATGTACAGTGACGAGTGGAGAAGGAACATTCGTAGGTATTGTCATCTAAGTTAAAGTGGTGAGATCTTCAGACGCAAGTTTAGCCACCATCTTTGACCCAAGCTTTATGATCCTTTTCTTTGTAGACTGAGGTGGTGCAGGTGGTGGTAACATGGCTTTTCTTTTCACAATCTTCCCGATGGGTTGGCTGTCCTCATCATTAGATGTGAATTCTTCGTCACTTGAAGAACCATTCTTCGTCTGGCCGTTGGTGCTACAGCAGCCAGAGGTTCAATGCTCATGGAAGATGTAGATGACTGACACTTCTTTGTTGAATGCGTCGCACGCTGCCCTTCTCCAATTCCCTTCTTTATTTCAATTACTTCGATGGGATCAGGAATGGTGTAGTTTACAAGCATTTTCCCTAGATTAGCCTTTCCAAAAACAATAGAATGTAGCCATTTTTTTGACCCCATATTCATGATCTTCTGCTTCTCTTCTTTGTCTTCAAGATTGTGAAACTTGTGATAAACGCCTTGATCCTAGAGGATTTTATTTAGAAGCATAGTGTGAACTATGAAATTCTTGTAATCTTTCAGGCATCCTTTCTAGTGCTAAAATAGTGTTTCAGGTAGGTCAAAGGTAGTTCTTGTCATCATATGGAATAAACAGAATTTGTGCATATCTGATATGTTGTCTTTGCCACCTATCTTGTGGAGGAGTGATTTGTTCATAATTTGTTGACAAATTTTAGCCTTGTCATCAACCTTGTTGTAAACTATTGGCCCATTCTCACCCTCTTTGTGAAGAGCTTTGATAACTTTTGTCAGCCCACCAGTGTTGGAAATCCACTCTTCCTCGTGTAAAGTCTCATGTGACACGCATTAATATTAGGAGAATATTTTACCTTTACAAGAAGCGATCCCAAACGATGATTTTGTCGTTTAGTTACACAATCATTTTATTTCTTTAAAAAAAACCGGGGAATACATGTCTCTGACTCTTATGGGTTTATAAATGAGAGCAGACTAATTTTTCAGACGTATGAGAGGTTGTTTACGTGCTTCATGGGACGAAGAGTCTTAGACGCTGTAATTTCTTACAACACTCTGAATAATTAAACGTGGTATTACACTATGGTTGTTGCTCTAGTTTGTTTCAGATGAAGTTGTATGAGCACATAAAATGTCTTACCTGTCGCCACCGGCCCAAACGGGCCTCGGCGGTCGCGAAGACGGTCGAGCTCTCTTTTTATTTTTTGTTTGAAAATGTATTGGATTGTTAGAACGACTTGTTCTCAAACTGAGACCTCGTCGATCTTATCCAATTTATTATTGAAAGAGTCTCACCAATCCAATTTAATCCCAAGCGGGACCCTCCATGGATTAGTGGTTTTTGTAAAAAGGGAGGGTTCGTGGAGTCGCCACCAATGTTTTACTCAAAACATTGGAAAAAGAAGTTAAGGCAATCGATTTCAAAAATCGACTTCGGCCATTATAACCAGAGTCGGGTAAGGGAGTCGGTTACGCGTGAGGAAGGTGTTAGCACCCCACAGCGCCCCTAACGGGTTCCCTATGACGGATTATTTTACAAATAATAGCACAAAATTACTAAATTACCCCTTTTATTTATGAACGATTATTATCTTAAATATCTACATGATGCTTAAATTAAACACACAGAAAGCAGTAAAAGGAGGGAATTAAAGAAAACCTCTTGGAGCGTGCTTTTATAAATCTCAATAAATGCTAGGAGGCTTTGCGGCGCTCCTTCCCTCTACAAGCTCGCTCGACACTCTCCTCGAAGAAAATTTTTGACTAAGGGAATCAAAAAGATTTCCCCTTCGGTTAAATCCGAGACTCAAGCAAAGCGCTCAGAACTCGAGGATTTAACCGGTCCTGACTCCCAGAGAGGTTCCTAAGGCAGAGCACTGCTCAAAAACCCCAGAACACTCAATAAGAGAGTCAAGAAATGGTTGAAAAGTGTGTATTGACGTCAAATGACGCCATATTTATAGGAAATAGGAGCAATACGGGCGCTGGGGTCAATACGGCCCGTATTGAGAATTTGTTCTTCAATACGGCCGTATTGAACTCAATACGGCCGTATTGAAGTTCACAAATCTTCAATACGGCCGTATTGAGTCCAGTACGGCCGTATTGAAGTTCAAAACTTCAATACAGGCCGTACTGGTCCCCAAGCAGCCCGTATTGGTCCCAATTCCTCCTATTTTCTATTTTTAGCTATCCTAAGACCTCTTAGACCTATAGAGAACCCTCCTTGGGCCTTCTGGAAGTCCTTCTGGCTGATCCTTCTTCAGTCTTCGAGAGTCTTCAAGCTTTATTTCCGACCCGGACAATTTTAGGAGTCTACAGCTGCCCCCCCCCTTTACTTGGTCAAACGGCCTTTTAGTTTACCGGTTGACAAGTAAAGGTGTTGACCCAATTGTCCGGGTGATGTGCCAACCTTCTGACTTGTAGCGTCTTCCGGTGGAAAATTGGTTGAGTAGCCTCTCCAGGTTAGCCTCGCTAAACGCCCTAGCTGGAAGCTGTGAGTACAACTTCACTCGCTGCCCGAGTCGGAAGTTGCGTACCTCCGTGTTTTCTGAACACTTTGGTACAGAGTTTGCCCTCTCCAGGGTGAGTACCGTCTCTCCAGATACAACTTTACTCGCCGCCCGAGCCGAAAGTTGCATACCTCCGTGCTTTCTGAACACTTCGGTACTGAGTTTGCCCTCTCCAGGGTGAGTACCGTCTCTCCAGATACAACTTTACTCGCCGCCCGAGCCGAAAGTTGCATACCTCCGTGCTTTCTGAACACTTTGGTACTGAGTTTGCCCTCTCCAGGGTGAGTACCGTCTCTCCAGATACAACTTTACTCGCCGCCCGAGCCGAAAGTTGCATACCTCCGTGCTTTCTGAACACTTCGGTACTGAGTTTGCCCTCTCCAGGGTGAGTACCGTCTCTCCAGATACAACTTTACTCGCCGCCCGAGCCGAAAGTTGCATACCTCCGTGCTTTCTGAACACTTCGGTACTGAGTTTGCCCTCTCCAGGGTAGCTTCACTAGACGCCCTAGCCGGAAGCTGTGAGTACTGTCTCTCCAGATACAACTTTACTCGCCGCCCGAGCCGAAAGTTGCATACCTCCGTGCTTTCTGAACACTTCGGTACTGAGTTTGCCCTCTCCAGGGTCTGCCTCCGTGTTTCTGATCACTTTGGCAAAGTGAGTTTGCCCTCTCCAGGGTCTGCCTCCATGTTTCTGTTCACTTCGGCATGGCGAGTTTGCCCTCTCCAGGGTCTGCCTCCGTGTTTCTGATCACTTCGGCATGGCGAGTTTGCCCTCTCCAGGGATCTGTGATTGATTTGTCTCCACAGTCCACGATGCTGTTTCGACGGTTTGATTTTGATTTTGATGCCGCTGAGGGCTGGATAACGCAGGGATCCGTCTCGGGGATGTGCAGTTACTCATAGGTTCTTGTGTCCCAACTTTGCATTGTATGGTTGGTGCCCATTGAGGAACTTCTGTTTCCTTGGGGTGTAGACACAAAGATGCTCTTTTTGAAATGAGCGATGCCTTATGTTTGGCTGACGTCCTGTCGACGTTGGTGGAGTATCCCGGTTATCCTTATTCGGGTGACTCTTTTTGACTTTTCTGGTTTTGTAGCCTCTGTGTAGGCTGTTATCCGCTAGGGATGTTGACATGTTGATTTTTTGACTGGCCTCTTCTGTTAGGCAGATAGTCTTGATGTTCGATGTTTTGGCGGGATGCCAAATTCCGCTTGGGGAATTTTATTAATCTTTTTGATTTTCTTCCCCTTTTGTGGGGATGCCTCTTGGATAGGCGATCATCCACTGGGGATTGATGTTGATTGGCCTCTTTTGTTAGGCAGATCATCTTGACGTTCATTTGTTAGGCTGAGAGCCAAATTCCACTTGGGGAATAGTTTATTGGTCTTCCTTTTGAAGAGATGCCTCTTTAGTAGGCGATTGGGGATTTGAAGTTTTTATTCATCCCAGAGTATTATTTAGAAAGCCTCTTCAGGCTTAGCTTCACTCATCGCTTTTGAGTTGGAAAACTATCCTCCATTGGGGAAGTTTAAAGTCCTTAGACATTTTTCTTGGATGATCAGGCCTCCTTTGGGGATTTCGCTGATCGCATTCTGATAGCTTTCACTGGGGAATTTGGCCCGTGAGTGTAAGCTTGAGATATCTCTGGGGAATCGAGCCTTTCTAGGCTCAACTATTCTGAAGGAAGAGTATTGTTTCTGCGAGCCTCTCCAGGCTCAATTATTCTGAGGGAGTATTCTTTCTGCGAGCCTCTCCAGGCTCAATTATTCTGAAGGAGTATTATTTCTGCGAGCCTCTCCAGGCTCAATTATTCTGAAGGGAGTATTCTTTCTGCGAGCCTCTCCAGGCTCAATTATTCTGAGGGAGTATTCTTTCTGCGAGCCTCTCCAGGCTCAGTTATTCTGAAGGGAGTATTCTTTCTGCGAGCCTCTCCAGGCTCGATTATTCTGAAGGAGTATTATTTCTGCGAGCCTCTCCAGGCTCAATTATTCTGTCTGATCGGGAGAGTATTATTTAGGAAGCCTCTACAGGCTTAGCCTCACTCAATGCCTGAGTCGGAGAGCTACTTTCCACTGAGGAAGTCTGAAGTCCTTTGACTTGGAGATATTACTTGGATGATCGTACTTCCTTTGGGAGATTTTGACGATCTTGCTTTGAAAGCTCTTGTTGGATATTGGCTTCATGAGCTGAGGTTCCCTTTGGGGAGTATTATTTCTGCGAGCCTCTCCAGGCTCGATTATTCTGTACAAGCTGTTTGTTGGATTTTCTATATCCTCGCCTTTTTCGTTTTCGGCTTTTGTTGACTGCTGTCATACACAAGCAATTTTCTATTTTTTCTATTTTATGCAATTGCCTCATGGTAAGGTCTTTTGAATGTGCAACTAATGTGTGTGATGCACGCGATGCAAGTTTGTATTTTTTATTCTTTTGTTTAGAAAAGTGTATGGCTCTCCCTATCCTCCTCTTTTTTGGAGGACTTTCTGTCGTTGACGCGAGGGAGTATTTTTATGAGCCTTTATGCAGGAGATTACGGATTTCATAGGAACCCCTCCAATTTTCTTTATTGACCGATTATTAACAGAGTTTCATACAATTTTTGAAACATCAATTTAAAGGCATAATCACATGGTCAAGAGAGAAAAGAAACAAATGGATATTTTATTGATTTTCAAATATTTTTACAGAAAGATTTACAGAGGGATTTTCTGAAGAATGGCTGGCCAGGGTAGGCTATATACATTTTGGCTTAAACAATTACATCTGTGATTGCTGCTCTTCCCGTTCCCCTAATTGCTTTGGGTGAGATGCCTGAGCCAGGAGTGTAAATGCTGCAAGATGCTTGCTTCTAGAAGATAATTGCTTGAACCGCCTTTCGGTTTTCGGTTCAAGTGACCGTTGCTTGCTTCGTTTTTACATCTTATTCTTTTGCCCCTAATTTTTGCCTAGGACGTATCCTAGCGGGGATAATTTTGCCTTTGTTTTGCCTAATACCCTTGTATTGGCGGGCTTTTATTTTGCCCTAACTTTTGCCTAGGACGCCCTTTTCGGGTTTTCATCCTAGCGGGCCTGTGCAAGCAACGTCTTCAAGCGTAGTACTTCTTTACCACGTCAGCGTTGACTGGGTATCGAAGTTCTTCTCCATCCATGTTTGTGAGGATCAATGCTCCTCCGGAGAAGGCTCGTTTCACCACGTATGGTCCTTCGTAATTTGGGGCCCACTTTCCGATTTTGTCCTTTTGGGCTGGTAGTAATTTCTTCATCACCAGCTCTCCCTCATGGTAGACTCGAGGGTGGACTTTCTTGTCAAAAGCCTTTTTGATCTTCCTTTGATAGGCTTGACCATGGCATATGGCGTTCAGCCGCTTTTCTTCAATAAGGTTCAATTGGTCATACCGGCTTTGAACCCATTCTGCCTCGGAAAGTTTCGCTTCCATGATTACCCTTAGAGAAGGTATTTCGACCTCGACGGGTAGAACTGCCTCCATCCCATAAACAAGGGAGAACGGAGTAGCTCCTGTGGACGTGCGCACTGAAGTCCTGTATCCATGGAGAGCGAAGGGTAGCATCTCATGCCAGTCTTTGAATGAGACAACCATCTTTTGTACTATCTTCTTGATGTTTTTGTTGGCTGCCTCGACTGCCCCATTCATCTTTGGTCGATATGGGGAAGAGTTATGGTGTTGGATTTTGAACTCTTGGCACAGTTCTTCCACCATCTTGTTATTCAAATTGGATCCGTTATCAGTGATGATCTTGTCGGGAATACCGTATCTGCATATAATATTCTTCCTGATGAAGGATGTTACCACCTTTCGGGTCACGTGAGCATACGATGCCGCTTCTACCCATTTGGTGAAATAGTCAATGGCCACAAGGATGAATCTGTGTCCATTGGATGCCTTTGGCTCGATGGGTCCAATAACATCCATGCCCCATATTGAGAATGGCCAAGGTGAAGCCAATACGTTGAGTGGAGTTGGCGGAACATGGATGTTATCGGCGTATGCTTGACATTTGTGGCATTTTCGCACGTATTGGTGGCAATCCTTTTCCATGGTCGACCAATAATATCCTGCTCTGAGGATCTTTTTAGCCATTGCGGGCCCGGGAATATGGGTACCGAAAACCCCCTCATGTACTTCTTTGATCAAGTTTTGAGCCTCGGCTTGGTCTACACATCTCAACAAGACCGAGTCATAATTTTTCTTGTAGAGGGTTTTGCCGATTAGCAGAAATCCCATGGCTCTTCTCCGGATATTTTTTTTGTCATTATCACTGGCCATATCAGGATATTTCCCCTTTGTCAAATACTGTTTGATGTCATGGAACCATGGATGATCATCAATAGCTTCATCTATCAGAAAGCAGAACGCTTGCTTATTATGCCGCCGGATATTTATAACAGGCATTTCATGCTCACTATCCAAGGCGAACATTGATGAGAGTGTAGCAAGAGCGTCGGCAAACTGATTTTCCTCCCTTGGAATGTATTCAAAGATGACACTTTGAAAGAATTGTGTCAAATCTTTGATATGCTCAACATATGGTATTAGTTTAGGATTTCGGACTTCCCAGTCACCTCGTAGCTGATGGATAACTAGAGCCGAATCCCCAAATACTTTGAGTTTGAGGATACCATTGTTGATAGCCGCTTGAATTCCTAACGTGCAAGCCTCGTATTCGGCCATGTTATTTGTACAGTCGAAGTTGAGTCTTGCCGTTAAGGGGATATGCTTTCCTTGTGGGGAGATTAACACTGTCCCAATCCCTTGTCCAAGCATGTTGGAGGCTCCATCAAAATACATGGTCCACGCATCATCTTTTGGTTCTTCATGTTGTATACTCATTATATGCTCATCGGGGAAATCATCCTGAAGGGATTGATAATCGTTGGTCGGCCCATGTGCTAGGTAATCAGCTAGGGTACTGCCCTTGATGGCCTTTTGTGTGACATGTATGATGTCGAATTCTGATAATTGTACTTGCCATCGGGCAATTCTCCCAGTGATTATTGGCTTATCGAACAAGTACTTGATTGGATCCATTTTGGAAACCAACCAAGTAGTATGCCTAATCATGTACTGCCTGAGCCTTTGTGTTGCCCACGCTAACGCACAGCATGTCTTTTCTAATGGCGTGTAGCGTGTCTCATAATCTAGAAATTTCTTGCTCAAGTAGTAGATGGCTCGTTCTTTTTTCCCTGTTTCGTCCTGTTGCCCTAGCACGGCTCCCATGGACTCATCAAGCACAGTTAGATAGAGGATTAATGGCCTTCCCTCGACAGGCGGCACCAATACTGGTGGATTGGCCAAGCACTGTTTGACTTTGTTGAAAGCTTGTTGACAATCCTCACCCCAAGTTTCTGAATGATTCTTGCGCAACAGCTTGAATATTGGCTTGCACGTGTCAGTCAATTGTGCGATGAACCTTGCAACATAGTTCACCCTGCCAAGGAATCCTCTTATCTCTTTCTCAGTTTTAGGAGGAGGCATTTCCATTATTGCCTTTACTTTATCGGGGTCCACTTCTATGCCTTTTTCACTGACGATGAACCCGAGAAGCTTACCCGACCGGACTCCGAAAGTACACTTAGCAGGATTTAGCTTAAGCTGATATTTGCGAAGCCGGTTGAATAATTTTCTCAAATATTGGATATGGTTCATTTCGTCTTTTGACTTTGCGATCATGTCATCCACGTAGACCTCAATTTCTTTGTGGATCATATCGTGGAATAATGTCACCATCGCTCGTTGGTAGGTGGCACCCGCATTCTTGAGTCCAAAAGGCATTACCCTGTAGCAAAACGTGCCCCAAGGTGTAATGAAGGAAGTCTTCTCGCGGTCTTCCATGTTCATCTTGATTTGGTTATACCCCGAGTATCCATCCATAAAGGAATAGAGTGTGTTTGTGGCTGTGTGGTCCACGAGTGTATCAATATGTGGCAAGGGAAAATCGTCCTTTGGACTGGCACGATTTAGATCCCTGTAGTCAACACACACTCTAACCTTTCCATTCTTTTTGATAACTGGCACAATGTTAGCCAGCCATTCGGGATATTGGGATACGACCAAGAATCCCGCGTCTAATTGTTTTTCCACCTCCTCCTTGATCTTTAAAGACCATTCGGGCTTGATTCGTCGAAGCTTTTGCTTAACGGGTCGATACCCTTCTTTCAATGGCAACTTGTGCTCGACGATTTTGGAGTCCAAACCGGGCATATCACGGTATGACCACGCAAATACATCTTTGTATTCCCTTAATAATTGGACCAATTGTGCTTTTATTTCATCACTGATATGGGTCCCAATGTTGACCTCTTGCAACTCTTGACCCTGCCCCAAATTTACAGTCTCCAATTCTTCTTGATACGGTTGGAGTAGACGAGCTTCTTGGTCTAGCAGTCTTTGCAGATCCGGAGAGATGGTCTCCTCATCACTGTCCGACCCAACCCATTCATCCTCAGCTTTCGGATCCCGATTGGAGCGAACAATCACAGACATAATTATTTATTGGTTCTGTTTTAGGTTTAGAATTTATTAATGTTAATGAGAGAGAGAGAAAAGAACAAAATGAGAGAGTAATGTGTGAAAAATGCCTTTTATTGATATGTGTAAAAATGTACAAGACCCTTATTTACATAAAAGGGTTCTCATGATCTCGGGTACTGATCATGAGTCCCTAAAAGAAAAGAAAAACATGGAGGGGTCCTATCGTGGCTTGCCCTTCTCTCTACTCCTGCTTGGGCAAAGGATTCTTGCTCACGTCGGGCGCTGTCGAATCAAAGGTGACCCACCCAGCATCAATAAGGTCTTGGACCTTATGTTTGAGAGCTCTGCAGTTCTCCGTTGTATGTCCTGGTCCTCCCGAGTGGTATAAGCATGTATCTTGAGGTTTGTACCACTCGGGGTAGGGTGGGTCCATTTTCCTTGGTGGAACATAAGCTAGAAGTTTGGCTTCTACTAGCTTCGGCAGGAGGTCGCTATATGTGGTCGGAAGTTTATCAAGCTTCCTCACAGGGGTAGACTGCGATCTTCCTGACTTCGAAGTGGAAGAAGACGAAGAGATGGTTATGGCATTGACTCCTCCTTCTTTCTTCTTCCCGAAGGTCTTCTTAGCTTCGTATGATTGGGAAGGCTTAGCTAACTTCCCACTTTTGAGCCCTTGTTCCACCCTTTCTCCAATGGTGATGATGTCCGAGAAGAGTGTTGTCGTGTTCCCTATCATTTTGTCGTAATAGGGACCGGTCAACGAGTTGATGAATAAGGACACCGTCTCCTTATCTGACAGCGGGGGCTCTATCTGTGCCGCCAACTCCCTCCATCGTTGGGCGTACGCCTTGAAGGATTCATCATTTGTTTTGCTCAAGGCTTGAAGATCGGACCTATCGGGTGTTAGGTCGATGTTGTATTTATAGCGCTTGAGAAAGGCGTCGGCCAACTGTCTCCATGTATGTACTAGATTTCCATCTAGTTGCATATACCAGTTGAGCGCGGTATCAGCTAAGCTCTCTTGGAAACAATGAATCAAGAGCTTTTCATTTGTGGCATATGCGGCCATCTTGCGACAGTACATGGTGAGATGACTTTTAGGGCAAGTCGATCCCACGTACTTTGGAAAATCTGGCACCTTGAATTTGGGAGGGAATTGAATGTCCCTCACCAAGCACATGTCGGCGGCGTCCTTGATATCAAAATCATGCCCCTCCATAGCCCTTAGCCGATCCTCGAGGGCATGGAATTGTTCCTTTGAAACCTCGGGCTCTTTTATTATAATTCCAGCCCCAAGAGGTACAGCGTTTGGAGGATCTTTTTCATACTCTTCCTCCTCTCCCTCATGATGGGACCCATGGTCACTGTGGTGTGATCCATGGACGTTGTGATGACGCATGAGTTCCATCATTTGCGCCATTTGCTCCTTAAGCTGTGAAAGCTCGGTTGTGAGCTTCTTGTTTTGCTCCTCCAAAGCTTCCATCTTCTTGATCTTCTGCGCACGTGTGAGGACAGAGAGATGACCAGCCACTTTCTAAAATGAATGTTTTTAAGCTAATTAGTTTATTCATGGTATGAATACACCCTTGAAGTGAGCTTGATAACCCTCCATCTTTAAGGCGCTGCCTTTTTAAGATGAAGGTTTATCACCCTCCTTAGCCTATGACCTCTCCATAACGGAGAATCTCAATAGTCATGGGTCTCTTTTGCTCACATCGAGAGGGTATTGGTGATCCTAAAATGAATGACTGATGAGGATGCATGAGATCTTATTAACAATGATGTACATGCTCCTTGCTTTTATTATATTCTCACACATGGTTTTTTCTCTCATGTCATGATATTTTCCATGCATGGGGATTATTCTTTAGACCTTATCATGAGGTTTATTAATGCACAAACAATGTCACATAAACCTATACACAAACAATTCACTCATCCACGAACAGTCACGAGCGAATCACGAGGTAGGGGTATCCTGCAGAAAAGTGCATATTCAAGGTGGTTCTAACTGTTCTCACCGGTCTGAGGCCCCCAAGGTGCCCCCATTATAGGGACCCAATTCCTCTCGTCGTAAGCCGATGGAAAGTTCCAACGCACTGTCGGACTTGAGTTCATGGTTATCACCTTGAGTGATGTTTTTCCGACAACGGTCTCATAGGCTCCTATAAACCCATCAACCGGCCGTACTAACATCCACTCCCTATGGATTATCACTCATGCCCCCGGGTATAGAGGGAACTGTTGTGTGCAAAGGTTTGTGTACAGTTTGTATTTCAAACAATTGCGGAAATTAAACAAACAACAGTTATTAAAGCCATATAATAAATCATGTTATCATACAAGTGAGGGGTAGTGAAGTAATTTTAGACTATTATTTTGAAAATAATCCATCACTAAATGGGACTGACTCTCAAGGCTTCCCCAGCAGAGTCGCCATCTGTCGCCACCGGCCCAAACGGGCCTCGGCGGTCGCGAAGACGGTCGAGCTCTCTTTTTATTTTTTGTTTGAAAATGTATTGGATTGTTAGAACGACTTGTTCTCAAACTGAGACCTCGTCGATCTTATCCAATTTATTATTGAAAGAGTCTCACCAATCCAATTTAATCCCAAGCGGGACCCTCCATGGATTAGTGGTTTTTGTAAAAAGGGAGGGTTCGTGGAGTCGCCACCAATGTTTTACTCAAAACATTGGAAAAAGAAGTTAAGGCAATCGATTTCAAAAATCGACTTCGGCCATTATAACCAGAGTCGGGTAAGGGAGTCGGTTACGCGTGAGGAAGGTGTTAGCACCCCACAGCGCCCCTAACGGGTTCCCTATGACGGATTATTTTACAAATAATAGCACAAAATTACTAAATTACCCCTTTTATTTATGAACGATTATTATCTTAAATATCTACATGATGCTTAAATTAAACACACAGAAAGCAGTAAAAGGAGGGAATTAAAGAAAACCTCTTGGAGCGTGCTTTTATAAATCTCAATAAATGCTAGGAGGCTTTGCGGCGCTCCTTCCCTCTACAAGCTCGCTCGACACTCTCCTCGAAGAAAATTTTTGACTAAGGGAATCAAAAAGATTTCCCCTTCGGTTAAATCCGAGACTCAAGCAAAGCGCTCAGAACTCGAGGATTTAACCGGTCCTGACTCCCAGAGAGGTTCCTAAGGCAGAGCACTGCTCAAAAACCCCAGAACACTCAATAAGAGAGTCAAGAAATGGTTGAAAAGTGTGTATTGACGTCAAATGACGCCATATTTATAGGAAATAGGAGCAATACGGGCGCTGGGGTCAATACGGCCCGTATTGAGAATTTGTTCTTCAATACGGCCGTATTGAACTCAATACGGCCGTATTGAAGTTCACAAATCTTCAATACGGCCGTATTGAGTCCAGTACGGCCGTATTGAAGTTCAAAACTTCAATACAGGCCGTACTGGTCCCCAAGCAGCCCGTATTGGTCCCAATTCCTCCTATTTTCTATTTTTAGCTATCCTAAGACCTCTTAGACCTATAGAGAACCCTCCTTGGGCCTTCTGGAAGTCCTTCTGGCTGATCCTTCTTCAGTCTTCGAGAGTCTTCAAGCTTTATTTCCGACCCGGACAATTTTAGGGGTCTACATTACCCTATCAGATATATTTTACTCTCACACATAGGTATTATGCATCATTTGAAGTAGAGTATTTGATACTAGGTTTACCTATGCTAGTCGTTCGTCTTTCTTGCTCTTTGGCATTCCTTTGTCCTTCATTCTTCTATGGATCATTATATCCCTTGCATTGTTACATGTTCAACCCAAGGGGTCAGGCTCTGATACCAAATGAAGTTAGACATGAAAAATACATAGAAGGGGGGTTGAATATGTGTGTGTGTGTACGAAGGAATTTTGAAATCAGTTTCACAATAATAATATACTTCGTCCAATGCACTTTTGAATATCAGACGGTTAGGCAGAATTTGGTTAACACAAAGTCATTGCGTTTGAAGGGTTTATCGTCTGCTAAGGAAAATAATTTATAATAATAATTATTAAAGTTGTTTTCCTTTTCAAGATAGTTTCGTTTAAAGACAAGCAGTAGATAAAACTTTTAAGTATAATATGTTTGTTAAACAAAATTTGCAACTTCGTCTAAAAATTGGTTTTAATGAGGAATAGACAGTAGACGAAGATTTTAATATGATTTATGAATTAAGAAGATTTTGCATCTGTAATATAAATAAAACAATATAATCATTTTATACTAGTTCGCTCAATCGAGCTACGTCCAGTCTCCTTCAACTGAAGGGTTCCACTAAATATGAAATGAAGTACATAAGTATTGTTGACCACTTCTGGCCCATTGACTTCACTCATCAACGCTAGTATATTCTTCTCAGCCTCTTCAGGCTAGTAGTGAGTATTATAAACCACCCAGGTTAGAATCACTCCTAGTCCAAGTATTCTCGACCACTCCTGGCCCAAGTATTCTCAACCACTCCTGGCCCGTTGGCTTCACTCACCAACGTTAGTATTCTTAAACCACTTCTGGTTCTCTAAATATTCTCGACCACTCATGGCCCGTTGGCTTCACTCACCAACGCTAGTATATTCTTATCAGCCACTTCTGGCTAGTAGTGAGTATTCTTTGACAAGCCCCTACGGGCTTTACAAGTATTCTTTCCCTAGCTTCTTCGGGCTTTACACATGATAGATTTGGTTTGAGTGTATGCGTTACTCTCATAGAAAGGATTGGGAATTTTCTACACTCTCTAAGGTTTGTTACCTTAGTCTTGTAGAGACTTGTGTTTGAGTGTTTAGATTACTCTCATGGAGAGGATACATAGGTTTACAACACTCACTAAGGTTCAATTCCTAAGATACATTGGGAACACCTTAGACTACTGAGATACTAATACAATATTACATCGTACATATGGCTATGAACGCTCATCTCAGGTTTCTCTGTCTTGTGGCCTTGATATCACTCTTTTCCTTCTTATCAAAAAACCAACCTTTTAAGGTTTGAAGTAGTGATATATATATAGTCTAGTGGAAATCTGCCTGTTGCATTTGTCCGTTGAAGCTGATGTAGTCGTTCATGACTAGTTTGATCTTCTCATTTATTGCTCAGATTCTTACATTAAATGTTGCTTCCTGTTCATAGACAATGCGTGAAGTTTCCTTGCCCTATTAGCAGTTGTGTCTGAATATAGCAGAGTCCTAGGAACCTTTTTGTCCTTTACTGGTCTCATAGCTATGAAGTTTTGTCCTTGTCTAAAAAAGTAATGTACTTTTACCTGACAAATGCATGCTTTTAGTTTTTCACTTGATTTTCTCCTTTCTTATTTTCTTCTCATAATTTTTATGGCTTCGTGTATTCTTCTGTGAGTGTGGACGATATTGAAGTTGTCCTTTGAAGCTTGATACTTCAGGTGATTGTGTGACAACTTTCATTTGCGTCTGGTATTCTATGTGTAGCTCAAACCTTGACCTTTGTCTGAGCATTTGTCGTTAACGCATTGCCTTTTCCTTTCATCTGGTCAACTTGTATATGGGCAGGTTTCTAACTAATCTTTGACCATTCTTCATCTGAGTCTTTGTGTTTTTGCTTTAGGTTGAGCTTGACATGCTCTTATTCTTGATTTGGCTTGTTGGATGCTTACGTTGGCCTTTCGTCTTGTATCGTCTTATGCTTATGCTTCTTCGTCATTTTACTTGTTCTTATATTTTTCTGAAACACTAACACACTTGTTAGAGATAACAACATATTATATTTGTCTCACTCAAAACCTTTTTGGAAATTTCTTCGTCTGACTTAACAAAATCCGCCTTTCAACTTTTCTAAAAGCCAAACATATTACATTTTGTTTGCCTAGATCATCTAGATTAATCTCATAGAGATTATATTTTCTTTGTGCAGTAAAAAGCACAAACTCATTATTTTGTTTGACTATGCATTAGTCTTTATCAAAGGATACAATATATCTATTGTCACAAAATTGACATATGATAAGCAAATTATATTTGGATTCCTCAATATAAAACACATTATTAACAGTGGGTATAGAGTTCTTACCAATCTTATCTATACCTTTGATTTTTCATTTACCGCTACCTCCAAATGAGACTGCTCCTTCATAAGGTTAAAGGTCTAGGAAAATAGACCTTTCTCCCATCATGTGTCACGAGCAATCACTGTCCAAATATTAGTTGAATCATTCATTTTTCCTACCAAGGATATCTACAACAAAAATCTTTTTGGGCCCTTTTCTATTAGTACCATTGACTCTAGAATTTCATCTCTACTTCTTTTAACACTACATTTGTTAGGATGATGATTGCTTTTTTTTTGCAAACATTGCATCGAATAGTCTTAGGTCTAGAGAATGATGTTCCTGACTCTATCTTCTCAAACCTAAGACCAGTTTTGTCAGATGGTAATCTTCTATGCTTTAAAAGTATGTTGATCTTAGAAAATCTATCCACAAACTTAGCAAGATCCTTCCCAAGTTGTAAAGTTTTACTTAAGAGTTATCATTTGAGAGTTTTTCAGAAGAGTTTCATAGGAAATCTCTTCTTCATCAAAACTTGTTAAATAACTAGAATAATAGTTAAAGTCATATTATACCTCTATTCTTGTTTCGTTTGTATCTTTCATGAGACAGATGTTTGCCTTCTCATCATTTGAATTGCTACTACTATTGTTGTCCAGATCTTTCCAAGTGGCCATTAGACTTTTCTTGGCCTTCTTCTTGCTTGTCCATGGCTTTTTGAGTGTAGGACTTTTAGCCCTCATATGTCTAGGATTCTTACACTCGTAGTGGATGACCTCCTTGTTTTCTTCTTTGAAAGTTTCTTGAATGTATCTTTTTTCTGTGAAAGCTAGCTTCTCAGTCTTCCTTTTTTTTAACATGTTCTTGAACTTTTTGAACAAGAGAGACATTTCATCATCTATTGAGTCCTCAAAACCTTTATCTAAGTTTTTGTGTTCAAACTCAACCTTTAGAGCTTTACCTTTATCCATCTTCTTATTGGTTCAACTAGTCCTTAGAGTAACAAAATCATTAGCTTTTAAATGGTCTCTATTGTTCAGATGGACTTCATGAACCCTTAAGGCTCCTAGGAATTCATCTAGTGCAAGAGTTTTGGAGTTTTGAGGTCACAAGCTTTTGATATAATGATAGCCTTTGATTCTTAAACCTTTGGAAAACTTTCCAAGATCTTGAGATTGTTTTAAGCTTTTAGAACTCAGTTTCTAGGGATTCTAGCCCATTAAGAATAGTTTGGAATTTTCCAAACATCATATCAATAGTTTCATTCTTTCATAGAGAATAACTTATAGTCTCTCTAAAGAGTGGTAGTTTGTTTGAGCCTTGCATCTTTAGATCCTTCATTAGTTACCTTGATGGCTTTCTATATTTCTTTAGCAGTCTTGTAGCTGCAAAACTTGTTGTACTCTATTTGGAACAAAGAGCAAGCTAGGATGCACTTGTTTTAGTGTTGCGTTGAAGATGTTATAGTCTTCTTGCATGTACTCATTTTTTGGTTTGGCCACAAGAGCATCACCACTTGTACCGCTCTTCTAGAGATGGAATTGGGTGGACTTGATGAACATATCCATCTTGTCCTTTCAATATGGGTAGTCTTTTCTATTAAAGGTTGGTAGCCTCATAAAAGAAACTCCTTTAGGAAAGTACTGGTTTTCACTACTTTCAATCTTATGATCTTTTCCTTTCACACAATTAGATGCTCAACCCTATCAAAGGCTGAACTCTAATAGACAACTATAGAGAAAAAAAAAACATAAGAAATGGGGGATTGAATTGAGTCAATAAAAAAACTCAACACTTTTTTTGATACAATAAAGTAGTTTAAAAACCATAAGAGTGAAAATGAAGAGTTAAAGGTAAGGAACACACAATATTTTTATACTAGTTTATCTCAACCATCGAGATTACATCTAGTTCTTGGTCAACTTGATCGAGTTCTCCTATTTTTTTACAAATTACAAGTATTCTTTCACAAGCCACTTCTAGCTCAAATTAAGTATTCTTTGACTTACTCTTCAAGTAACTATCCAAATTTTCTTTAAACAATGAAGCCTCTCTAAGTTTCAACAACCAAGTATTCCTTATAATAAAGTCTTTTCAAGTTTCAGAAAATAACACAAAGTTAAACCTAGGAATCATTTATTTTATCTTACTTTCAAGATGTAATACAACCAAATTAAGTACAGAATTTTTATAAAAAGAATGAATGAGGTTTTAACAATTGTTGTTCTCTTTTTTTATTTAAGTCTTCCAACTTCTTTATATAGGTGTTTCATAAAGATTATTGTTTATAATCCTTATGCATCTCTTACAAGACTGTTTCGTCTATTTTTGTCTTCCTTCCTTGTAGAAATAAGTGTTCATTGGTGCATTAAATATGTTTCACCAAATTGTCACTTTTTAACTAATCAAGGAGGTTACTTATCACCTTTAAGGTACCAAATAGAAGGAATTGTTGCGTGTTAATTAGAAATAATTTTTTCTAAGGCTTTGCATACTTCGAGATATTTGCTTGTCCTTTCTTTGATGAAAAACATGTCTCTTATTCTTTTTGAAGTGTAAGTACCAAATAAACTTTTATTCCTTTTGATTTTTTATGGAATATCATAGACAAAGATGATTAAAAAATAAAACAACATAAATGATATATATAAAATGCATCTATATTACATGCAAAGCTGATTGTCTAAAAGATTACAATCATCGTAACCTATCATCTATTTAATGTGTCTAATTGTATGATATGACAATATTTCTCTAATAAAAACATCTAAGTTTGTTAGCATTAAAATTGATGCCTTAAGGGATCCAAGATCATCTTTTGATCTAACAAATATTCTAAACTTAAGTTTATCTCAAGTATTGCCCATAGGATGAAAGTTACAAGATTAAAGAAAACATATAAGATTAAATTTTTAGGATAGTGAAGAGTAAGCTTATATTCACTACTACTTCGTCTGATATTAGACTCATAGTCATCTGGTGCACATATTATACTTTGTCTATTCAGTAAGCTTGATTAGTCTGATTCTCATGATGTGCCTTGCCTTGACTATTCTTTTATCAGGGTTGGCCATCTGGTTTCATATGATGTTTATCCCATCTTTGTCTTGTTCTAGATTTAGCCCTGTTCTGGCTTTTTATCTAATACTTCAAGGTTTCATCTTGTAGTAGGCCTCATTTAGTGTTTGTTGACTGTTCTTCTATTTTTGATCAGACCTGATCTTGATGCTTGACCAACCATTATTTGATTTGTTCAGTTTGTCCAGGCTTCATAGATCTTGTATTTAATGCATTTGATCTTGCATTAAATGTTTGCTTGGTGATTATGGGTTACGTGAAGTCTTTTGTACCGTTTGTTTACTTCTATGTCTGACTTTGATCATGACCTAGGCTTGTATGTACTTTCCTGATATTGTAGTTGTAGAGGCGTTGTCTTTTACTGACTGGTAGGTGTACTTGCTTTGACACATGCAACTTTGATAAGCGCTAGTCCATTTATCTCTTCTCTCTTATTCTATTTTGATGACTTCATGTATTTTTTCGAGAGTATGGATGCTAGGTATTTCTTCTTGTTGTGACTTAGTAGACTTCAGACACTTATTCAACATTTTTGTTCTCGTCTGGAAACTTGAGTCTCCGTCTAAGAGATAGACTTTGACTTTGATTGTCCATCGTCTATAGTCTTGTACCATCTGAGGCTTCATTCTTTTCCTTCTTATGTTGGGTTTGTTTTCGTTTGATCTCTTCATCTGATGTCTTGTAGCTTTTACCCTTTATCTTGGTTGTTCGTTCTCTGTTCTTTATTTTGCGTTGTGTTTGTGTTGCGAAGGAGGCATTGTATTTGATGTACTGCAAGGTTTGTAGGTTGTGGGTAGCTTTGTCTGGTGTATTTCCTTCTTTTGATCAGCCTTCATCCGGTGCTTAGCTCATTTTGTCTTGGTTCTGGTGTAGAAGATGGTACATGCATATTCTCTATTCTTCAACTTGCATGTACTTATGTTTTTATCTGAAACACTGACACATTTGTTAGAGATAACAATATGCATTATATTTGTCTCATTCAAAACCTTACTAGGAAGTGATTCGTCTGACATAACAGTATTACCCACAGGATGAAAGTTACAAGATTAAAGAAAATCTATAAGATCAAAGTTTTGGCATAGTGAAGAGTAAGCTTATATTCACTACTACTCCATTTAAGTTATTATCGATGAAGGTTAAAGAAACACATAAAAGAGGGGTTGAATGTGTGGGAAGGTTTTGAAACTATATGAATTCATAAAAACACTTTGTTTGATAAGGGGTGAGGGATAAGGAATATCAATAAAACACTTTCATTTTTATACTTGTTCACTCAAGTTGAACTACATATAGATTCCTTCAAACTCAAAGAGTTCCACTAACTTGGAAACTTTTACAATAATTATTCTCTGTCACTCTTGGCTATAGATGCAACAACTTGTTGTAGTATTCTTTACTAGCCCCTTCAGGCTTACAAGTGTAGAAGATGTTGAGTGATTATAGGATAATTCTCATGAAGATGATATACAAATTTAGTACACTCGAAGAAAATGACTTGCTAAAGCAAGTATAGCTAACTTAGACTTTTCTGACTTGATTGTCCACTAGATGATGGTCACAAGACAAAAAAAAATTATCAAAGTTTTGTCATAGTTGAGAAGAGTGTATATTCATAGAGTTCTTGGCTTCTCTTTAAGTTATGTTGTATTTATAGGCTTCAAGATATATATGTTGGTGTTAGTCTTGTGAACTTAGTCATTTGAAGTTGAGATCTTCGATCTTAAAAAATATGGCTGATTTTCACACTTGTTTAAAGCTTCAAGGTTCATTAATGCATATGTATGATAAGGGAATAAAGTAAAAAAGGCTTAGTTTGAATTCACTTATTTAGGTGTTGATAATTTCTTTTGTGGTCAAATTTCCTTTCCTAGATGTTGCACTAGTTTTATTACACTTTACCATTTTGGGCGCATACACAAATAAGGAAATAAAACATTATTGCATTTATAATAGACACTAATTATCAAAGCATTTATCACGAGTTGTTTTTGAACGTTTGAAAGGCTTATTTAAAGGCCCATAGATGTTCAACAAGATTTGGACTCATGAACACTTAGAGGATGTATATGCTAGTTTCAAGTTTTGGACGCTAAATACAAATGCTATTTAGCCAAATTATTTAAGTGTTATACTTGTTCTATTTTATGTGTTTGTAGAAGATGGTTATTATTAAACCATTTTTGTTTCTTACTCCTACATCGTTGGATGCATGATTTCTAAAATGGCTTAGACATATTAGTCTATTAAGGCTATTGCTTTGTTATTATCAAAATTGAAGTATAAGATGCATACTGTCTTCTTTGGTTCAACATTTGGGTTGAAGTGATTGATTTATTTTAGTAGGTTAGTCTTCTTAAGCCCAATCCAAAAATATTATCCTAAATATATTTATAAACATATTTGTTAATAATATTTTTGGTACCTATGAATTTATGAATCAACTAGTACGAGATTGTTTTAGCTTAACCAATAGTAGGCTTGAGTTCGAGGGCATAGTGGTCCTACCCAATTAGAAGAGAATTGCATCCAAAAAGATATGTATGGTCTATACAAAAAATATCATTGATGATAATAGGAACAATGATATTAATGGTAGTAACGATAGTTATAATAGTGATAATAACAACAATAACAAAATAATAGGTAAAAGATATTTAAAAGATTAAACTAATAAATAAAAAAATCATGATATATTTTGATAAATATTTTAATCGCGACTTTCATTTAATGTGATGATTAAAAGTAGTAATCTTATTCTTCCTCAAAAATGTTACTCTCAAAAGTATATGCCATATATATAAAGTTTCTTCTGCTGGTAGTTGTTAAACGTTATTTTCAATAACCTTAATCTTGTCCTCCAATAAATAAATAAATAATCTCAATACTAGTTTTATCCTTTTATTATTTTCTTCAAATGACTACTTGCATCACTCTTTCGAGAAACCTTAACCTAGTCATTATCACGCTAATTACATCTATTCCTAGTATCATCAAATAATATAATTCCAAATTATGTTATACATTGTCCTTTCTTTACATTGATTTGTCAACCAACTTTTTTGAAAGACCTTTCTTTCCAAATCTAAAATATGACATATTTAGTGGCATAAACAAACAGCATATCATATTTGCCTTTCCTTATTTATCTTGGTTTGTATTTTAGCACTGGAAAACGAGTTAACGAACCCAAAATATAATTGAACATGACTTTTGCCATCCCAATTTATGAAAACTGATTTAGAAAAGTTAGAAACAAAATAGGTACATTTCGCTTTAAATGTGCTGTTTACATCTTCCCTCTTTTCATGTCAAAAAATAAACCAAAAAAATTATTAATTGACTGAATTGACCCGAAACTTATCAAAACAAAGTGAAGCAAAAGGATCAAGTTAAATATCTTCAGCAATGGAAGTGCTAGCACTTGTACAAGTAAAAACTACATTAAAGATAATTCACTCGATATGTTTTTTTTATCACAATACACAAAAATTGTCATATAATAATAATATAATATTTTTCATTAAAAATTATTTTTATCTACACTATAAATACTATTGATATATTATCAAAAGGTATAGGTATAAAATATAATGACACAATGTATATTATTAAATCCTAATCAAAATCAATATTAAAACTGTGTGTAATTATATATTAAATAGATTTATATATATTTATATAGTTTGTATTTATAGAGACATTTTTTGTATACTACTATATATAACATTACTTGTTTGTACCTATATAAATATTAATCTTAATTTGTATTATTAAATTGTTAAAATTATATTTAAATACCCATTTAATTTTTATAATTTTGTCAAAATCACTTTTTTATTTTATAGTGAAGAAGTATTCTAGTCTTATATATATATATATATATATATATATATATTTTTATAGTTTTTATAGTTTTATAGAATTACATTTTAGTCCCTATAGTAAATAAACAACAATAACTAATTAAAAAAGGAAATTAAAATAATACATAGAGAAATTAAAATAAAATATTTTTAATTATATAAACTAAAAGTAATATCTTTTAATAAAATCATGTAGACATTTAAACCTTAAATTTCTCATTTCATTGGTTTCTTTTTCAGAAAGTTCTGATCTTGTCATGTTGTTTTAAAAAAAAATTATTTTATTATTTCTAACCATATCTTATCTACTTACCCTTTAAGAATGTGAGTTTGACCGACTCAAATTAAATGCCCATTTTTAATTCAGACAATCGATACCGATTTCACTCATCGTGTGGTAAATTAGTTTTTCCAGCTTCGAAAATTAAATATGATATTAAAAAAAAAATAAACCGAAGGTTACAATTCTTTTGGCATTGCATGAATTATGTATATATATAAATTACTTCCTGATTATCAACTTTATATGAAGAAGAAAAAAACCCATTTTGAGATGCAGAATTACAATTGTGAGTGTACAAGTTTGATATATTTCATCCATTCCTATATCATTTTCTCATCTTCTTCCAGCCCTCTTTTTACTTGTAAGGTCTGGTAGGAATGTATGATCTTTCCCACAAATTAAAAAAAGTAAGAACAAATTAACTCATATAATTCCCAGTAGATAAATTCCTACAAAGCTTCAAACTAAAAAAATAATATAAATTCATTTCTAATGGGCATGCTTGTCGGTAGTTTATATTATTATATATTGATTTCTATATTGAATCCCATCTAAATTAATAATTTAGAATGAATGATGAGGATGGAAGGTTGAGAATTGATATGGATATGAGGTTGAGAATGAAAGCATACCCACTTTTCATATGAAAAAGGCCCACATATTATGAATGAAGGCCCATAAATAAAACCAATGTAAGTGTGCCTTCTTTGAATTATAGGTGGGTGAGTATTTTTCCAATTTCCAGCAATATTCTCATCACCAAACAGTGTCTTATAGAGTCCACGTAGCTCCTTTTTGTGGGTCTCTCTACCTTCATTTTTCTCACCCCACCTTCCTCGTGATATGTTTTTTTTTGGACTCTAATAACATGCTAATGTTTTCATCCTTCAATACACCATTAATGATTTCGGGTGTAAGTATCTTTGTTCTTTCAATGAGTTAATCTAGCCCCCCTTCTTTTCTTGTAGAGAACATGTATTTCATGGAGCTAACTAATCATCTTCATAAATACTTCTTATCTTTGTAGGTAGCATGACATGTATCTTGAATAGTTTTGTTTCTAAATTAAATATGTTATTAGTCTTTAAATTTTATTTTATTTTTTATCAATTTTCATCTTTATTTTTTAATGGAGTTTTTATTAGTTTTAGTTCCTAAATTTTTGTTAATTTTCACTTTGTTTTTAGAAAACTATTATAGTTAACGCAATTGAATTGGAACATTTCCGCACAGATTACATATTTGGTGATGTTTTGCTCTATATTTTCTGAACCATTATATATAAATACTCCTTTATGTTGGTCCAATAAAAATTAAGGGTGTGTTTCATTTGTCTTTCATTTTTATTCTTGTTGAACTATTGTAATAATATTCATTAAAATGTTTTTTTTTCCTTTTTCCTTTTCTAAATTGACTAATGAAATAGAAAATTAATAAAAATTCCGATTATCATTTTCTTTGTAAATTATTAAAATAAGATATAAAATAAAAAGTAAATCATAATTTATAAATTATATATATATATATATATATATATATATATATATATATATATATATATATATATTTGTCCAGAATCTAGAGGGTGATGGGTGGAACTCTAATTGCCTACGACACAAAACACTGTAAAGAACTGACGAGTATATCTATAAAGATACTTCAATATTTAAGTTAGGATGGTTCTCACATAAAATATAAATTATGAAATAGATGTGTATCTCATATAATAATAATGTTGGTTGTATTTATAGAAGTCCAGAGTTTAATTTTCTTTATTTCTTGATATGGAACTTTTAGTTGGATGGGACAATTTTATTCCATGACTTATTAAAATATAAGCTTTTGAATGTACAAAATCAAAATCATAAATCTTGGACTTAAATCTTTGTTTTAATTTTTTAAATAGATAACTAATGGAGAGGAAAAATTATATTAAAGGCTTGAAAGACAATTTGGGGGAGATTCATTATGGGATTGATCAGGATTGAAGAGATAAATAATACATTGAGTTGTAGCAACCGATAAACTATTTTATTTTCTGTCTATTATTATTGCATATGCATTTTTACTAGTCTAGTTTTTTAGGGTTAATTAATTAGTATAATTTTATATTGAAGCAGGCGAGTGAAAGACTTTTACAGATAATTACTTCAAGTGATTTGGATTTTGGAGTTTAGGTCTATTTGTCTAACCTCAAAAAATGATTTTGAAAAAATATAAAAGAGAAATACATCACTAGATTTGATTAAATTTCCTTTTTATCAAATTCCAATTAAAAATAAAAACTTATACTCGCATACTTGAAAATTTTTTAATTAGAAAACATCCCCAAAAAAATCTCATATTCACTTCACACTTGAATGCCCAAAAAAGCAAGGGGGCAAATTGGTAAAATCAACGACCTAATAATGATCTTAAAGATAAACATTGAATGGCACATTCGATATTTTACGTGAAATTCAAGTCTGATATGGTAACAAAGCATGCATATAAGGCCAAGCCCCTTCCCCCACTGCTCCACTATGCTTTTTTTTTCTTTCTCTTTTCTTCCATCTTCTTCCCTTTTCACGTCATTATCCTAAAGTTGCAGAGTTTCACATCCCAGACAACAAAATGAAGAAGGGAAGGTTCATGCTTCTGTCGGTGCTCTTATGTGCCACCTTTCATGTCTCCTTCTCCATTATCGACGGTAACCCACAAATTCAATATTCTTATAATGTATACATTTATGTATATGTAGTCACTTAAGTTAAGGTATGCACTCTCATTAGTCATTATACATAAAATACTATTACTCAATGTTCATCATCTTCATAGAGTTCTAATAAAGTTTTCAGGCCAACTTTTTAGTTAATCCGAAGGGGTGAATTTATTGTAATGTTATATATTCGTTGATGTGGACATAATTTATGAGCATGATGATATGCGCCCTAAGCACAATTGAATTATTATTATATTGGGGTAGGGTACAAAACTAGGCACATTAACATAGATAATGTCATTATAAATCAGAATTTTACATCAATAATATGAATAAATTTATATTAAGATCTATATTAAATATAAATTATTAAAATAAAACTTTAATTTTATTTTGAAAAGTAACATGTACTATAATACTGTATACTTAAATTTTGACACAGTGAGTTGTGGGGCCCACATTTTAGGGTGAGCATAGTGCATGCATGGTGGTCTGAAAGTGCACATGGCCTTGCTGTGTGGTTACATGGGACGTTTCGAGTGGACAAGGAAATAGGTGTCGCAGGGAACCACATGACTTCAGAAACCTATTTCTGAATTTTGAAGACAGTGTATATCGTAACTATAGCAACTGCCAAAGTTTGGCACAGTGGGGTATAGTAATGGGATTGGGGACTCAATTAGATTGCGTTTTGCATTGGACTAATTGGTTGGCTTCTAAATATCTTGTGCAAAATGTGGTCCTGTCAAATAAAATTGTCACCATTTAGCTTGTCATAAGATCATTTATATAATTAGACTAATAAAACACTTTTTAACAATTAATGTGTTTGGTCTTATGTTTTTATGCGTTGTGTCGATCGAGTGAGATACAGCTAATTAAATATTTGTTATTTTTGTGTTTGAAGTTGCTATTTGTTTTTTTTTGGCATTTTTTCATTCTATGACGTACATTGGTAAACATGTGTATTCAATAATGTTCCAAACACATACTACAACACTGTTTTCACGCCACACTACTTTTTTTTAACACTTCTTTCTTTGAGTTAATTACATATACACTACATTATAAAATTTTTTTACACTGAAACTAATCATATCTTTTAATAATATCATGTCAGTTGTTTATTTAATGAAATAATAATAAAATAAATAACTTTAAAAAATATGATTGGTTGTTAGTATAAAATTTTTTACCCTGATAGTATATAAATGATTATCTCTTTTTCTTTTACTAGATAGAAGTTAAAATTCATGTGAGTCATGCTAGTAATTGGGAATAGGACACATCAAGTGAATGGAGACTTACATAAATAGTGAGATCTATAAGAATTTCACTAGATAAAAAAGCAGTGCATAAAAAAAGGAATGTTAGAAAATGAGATACTAATATTTTTTTAATTAATATAATATATTTTATTGATTATATAGAGTTTCAATGTGTGTATTACTATTTTAATTTCTATTGGATAAAATTTTCGCAAGAAAATCTCAATGTCTAATTTTTGTCTTGAAATATATTTTTATTGAATATAGTTTTATAAATGATTTGTTTGAAAAGAATATTTTTCAACTAACTATAAATTATGTTAATTATGATTTTGAAAGTAAAATTTAACAGACTCATCTATGAATTTGTGTTTAGAAAAAACTTTAAATTTCCTCTAATATGATATTCTATATTAATTATTCAAGTGTAGAAACTTTAAACTATAAATCAATTATTATGATTGTTGAGATAATTTTTCGCCTCAAAATATCTGTAATTTAAGGTTTTGTATATTATATCACTTTTTATACAATATTATTAAAATAATTACGTTTTTAATTAAAGGTTTATATTTAATTGTAATAATTGAAAATTTTATGACAGAACAAATTATAAAAAAATACAGTATTACATTAAAAAATTGAAAATACTAAGTATTTTAATATTTTATAAACAATAAAACTACAGTCATTTTAAGATAGGTGAAATAATCAATATATAGTATAAAATTTATTATATAATAATTTGATGCGAAATTAAAACGATCGATTGATGAATATTAGCTGCACTTTATTTCAATACTCTTCTTTTTATTGACAAAATTAATTTAAAATTATAATTTTTGAATCTTGTATTTCATTTTAAGAGTCTCTCCTCGTTTAGTGATACAAATGATTACAATTTGTTATTTTCAATTAATAGTAGAGAAAATGTTAGAGTGAATTTTGCTATTATTTCTCAAAATTGTTTTAACTTTTTGTTGTAGTTTACTTGAGAAACACTAACAAAATAATTTTTAACATATTTTTTTTAATTTGTTAAAATTTATTTAAAAAAATACAAAAATTTGTATGTCTCTCGCATTTTATTTAACCGATACTCTCTTTTAATTTTATATTTTTTAATAAGTTTTTACTAATAAAAATAAATATGTTAAAAAGTATATTTCTAACACTTATTTTACCTTAAATCACCGAGATCCATCCAATGACAAAATATTGAAGTGATATGTAGTTATAACATCTATGCAATTGTGATATCACATATTTTGTGTGTCATTATAGTTTATATCTGTATTTTTTAATAATATATTAATATATATTATATTTATTATGTGGATAAAAGTAGTGATTTAAAACCTGGATCGAATTGGCTGGTTAGACCAGTTGGACCAGGAATCGGTGGTCTAGCCGGTCCAAATCTTAAGTTGGATCGGTTATGCAGTCAACCCGTTTCAAACTGGATTGAACCGGTCAATTTTCCGGTTTAACCGGTGAACGGTGGATCAAACCGGTTCAACAACTTTTTTTTCTTATTTTTTTTTAAAATTTTTTTAAGGGACCATAAATTTCAAAAATAATAATGAAAATTGAATCTCTTAATGGAAGAACAAAGAGTCTTATTAAATATAACAATGACTACTTGTTCTAATGTATTTGTTTGTAATATATACGACTTAAATAACTTTTATAGTATATTATTAATTTTAAATTATATATTTAATAATATAATATCTATGTAGATATTATATATATTATTTTGTGATATCAATTGCAAGCATATTATATATGTACATATTATTTATATTTTTAATTTGCATTAATATACAGTTTAACATATAATTTTTTGTGTATTATTTTACAAAATAAAAATAAAAATAATTTTAAATAATATAGAAATTTTGAAATTTAAAATAAGATATAAATTTATTAAAATTTATAAGCATAAAATATATTTAATATGACTATTTTTTTAATAAAATAAATAAAAATCAAGTTATGCAGTTCAACTAGTGATTCACTGATTCAACTTTTGACCTAATGACTCAGTACCTTAACCAGTTCGATGACCGGGTCTGATTTTTAAAACTATGGATAAAAGTAATTTTTTAGTGACATTTGTTGTGTGTTAGTAGTTGAATTGCATTGTTAATGCAGGTCTGGTAGCGAACGGGAACTTCGAGTTGGGGCCAAAGGCGTCGGATCTGAAAGGAACGGAGGTGATCGGCGGAAGGCACTCGATCCCGGAGTGGGAGATCTCAGGGTTCGTGGAGTACATAAAGTCAGGTCAGAAGCAGGGCGACATGCTGCTGGTGGTGCCGGAGGGGGCGTACGCGGTGAGGCTGGGCAACGAGGCCTCCATCAAGCAGACGCTGAGGGTCACCAAGGGCATGTACTACTCCATCACCTTCATGGTCGCTCGCACCTGCGCCCAGGAGGAGAGCCTCAACATCTCCGTCACGCCTGACTGGGGCCTCATCCCCATTCAGACGCTCTACACCAGCAGCGGCTGGGACCCCATCGCCTTCGGCTTCAGAGCCCTCTCTCAGACCGTCCAGATGCTCATCCATAACCCCGGCAAGGAGGAGGACCCCGCCTGCGGTCCTCTCATCGACTCCGTCGCTCTCAGGACTCTCTACCCTCCCAGACCCACCAACAGTAAGAGTCTGTTTAGATTGACATTTTATGCAGACACATGCACGCAGACAGACTGTCTGTCTGTCTGCGTGTATCTGTCTGCATGCATGTGATCATGTGGTATTCCTTAAGATCATTTCTAACGTACCTGTTAATTGGACTGCTTAATCACAAGAACAAACATTAATTGCTAAAAGAACATGAATTAATGCCTATAAAAAGCAATTAATTAGTTAATTAAATATATATTAGCATGTTTATGAATATATGTTGGACAATAAAACCGCTGGCTCTGGTCCTACGTTCATATTATCTAGGTAGGTAGGATGTTACGATCATATTTATGAAATGCAATTATGCATCCTATCCCTCTAAAGCCTCTATTGGAGCTAGTACAAAAGCCAGCATAAATTCAAATTCAGAATGTGTCTGACACTAGAGTATAACAGCTGTTTTCTCATTAATTGGTCTTCATTGCATGTGTGATATGGACTTATGGTTAACTATTTATTACTTGCTAGGTGAAGAAAATGGTTTCTGATTTCACGTAACATTGCTCCGTTAAAAATAGGAAAAAGAAATTCTACGGAAAATTAAATCTCTCTATCTGTCTATCTATATTTATTTTGTTTGTGAGTGAAATTATATGGGACCATGACAAGCAATGAATACTAACTATCCATCTTATTTCTTTAATTAGGTGACTATATATTTATGCAAAATGTAAAGGAGTACCTTATAACCTGCTTCTAACAATTCAGAATTTCAGAGCTACTTCGCTATATATTAAATTGACGAGTAGCTATACTAGTCAATGAATGACAGAAATTTTGCATATAATGCTACTAAAAAGTTAAATTTATTTTGCCAAATTAGTTCCAACATCATAAGCTTGGATCCCTAATAGATAGTTTTATCTCTTGAATATTTGATAAAGAATTTGATCATTATTTTGTATGTATGAAAAAAAATTAGTTAAGTAATTTCAATCTTTAGTTTGTATGTATGGAAATATATATATATTAGTTAAGTAATTTCAATTTTAGATAGATTTTGATATTTCAAAAGATTAATCATTAAATTCTAGCTACAAGGTAGTCTAATTCACCAAAAAAAAAATCATAAAATTGGGGACTGATAAATTATTTGTTCAAAATGCGTTTGCTTCAAGTTGCCTTAACATATTTATAGAAATATATAAATAGAAAATGTGTATTTTCATGTTTGTTATAAGGAAAAAAAAAAAAAAGTATTCCCGAACATAAAATATTCACAAAATAAATATATATTCTCATATTTTTCATTCCAAGTAAAGGGAGTGGATACCTTGATCCTTATTGAGTGTGGGAATAACATATATCCAACAATGTGATTTTTATTGTTATAATTCGAAGTTTTTTTTTCAAGAATAAAAGTAGTTAACTTAAAAAAACTGTCTCTTTAATGACTAATTGAAGATAGAACATGTCTATATTTATATCTCTATGTGTGAATGTAAACAATATTTGAACCTAAAATCTCATTCAAACTGCATAAATTTAGATATAAAGAATATTATATTTAGGGATAATTAAAACACATGATTTGTATTGTCAATTGTGCATCTTTTCAATACTAATTGGACAGTTATTTCGTCACTAAATCTTCAAATCAGTGGTTTTCCTTCTATATAGATATTTCAATTAGCATATCTGATTGATACTATATATTGCAGAGAACCTATTAAAGAATGGAGGGTTTGAAGAAGGACCCTATGTGTTTCCCAACTCATCATGGGGTGTGATCATCCCCCCAAACATAGAGGACGACCACTCTCCCCTCCCAGGGTGGATGGTGGAGTCCCTGAAGGCAGTGAAGTACATAGACTCAAACCACTTCTCAGTCCCTCAAGGCAAAAGAGCCGTGGAGCTAGTAGCGGGAAAAGAGAGTGCCATTGCTCAAGTGGCCAGAACCATCCCCGGCAAAACCTATGTTCTTTCATTCTCCGTTGGAGACGCAAGCAACTCCTGCGAAGGCTCCATGATCGTCGAAGCCTTCGCAGGCAAAGACACCATCAAGGTGCCTTACCAGTCCAAGGGCAAAGGAGGCTTCAAACGTGCTGCCCTAAAGTTTGTGGCGGTTAGCCCTAGGACACGCGTCATGTTCCTTAGCACATTCTACGCCATGAGAAGCGATGACTTCTCTTCTCTTTGCGGGCCTGTGGTTGATGATGTCAAGTTGGTGAGTCTGCGTAAGCCATGATGAAGATCGAGGGGATTCCACATGCATACGCACGAGTTGTTTACTAGTAAAATATTTATATATATGTTTAAGTTCTCAGCCTTTGATTTTATATATAGTTAATTAGGAGGATGATCAATTAAGAGTTAATGCTTCTTTATTTATGAGAGATATTGAGTATGATGATTTTCATTTTAATATGAAAATAAGTGTGTATAACAACAAGTGTCGATCGATCATTTATAGACGTATAGTATACAATGGCGTGTTTCTATGAATCCTTTTATGTATTTTGAATAAATGATGCGAAAGAAATATAGAGTATCCATGACTTTGTGCTGTTACAAATTTTAAACTCTAATTTATTGTCATTAAATGTTGTTGATATGAAAAGACAATTAAATTATAATGTGGTGATAACACAAAGTGATGTGGTTGACAAATGGTATTATAAGTATTTATTTTGATAACTATCTTATTAATGAAAAAATCTTAAATATGTTTTTGATTTTTGTAAAATTAGTAAGTTTTGATTTTAGTTCTTATAAAATTAAAATTGTTATTTTTAGTCCTTATTTTTATGTAATCATTTTAAACTAATTTTTATTTATTAAAAAGTTAAGTAATTATCATAAGTGTTATTTATAATCATTACTAATATTATATTGATATTTAACATTTCTAAAAAAAAGTATAAGTTCTTAAAATAAATGCCATTTATTATCCAACTTAAAATAATTATTAGAGACTAAAAATAATTAATTTAAATTTTAGAGGGATGAAAACTAAAAAAAAATATTTTACAAGAATCAAAATCAAAATTTACTTATTTTACAATGACCAAAACTAATGTTTATAAATTTTAGAAAAATGAAAAACAAAGAAAAAAAATTTAGAAGAACCAAAATCAAAATCATCAATTTTATAGAGACTAAAAATATATTTAAATCTAATAAAAATATTTATTAATTTTGTCGATGAATAATTTGTGTTAAATAATTTGATTAGTCATATATTTAAGTACGTGGCTAGAAATTCAATTTTAAAATTCATGAGTATGAAAAAAAATATTTTTTTTTGACAAAAATGAAAGAACATTTATTAAGATACATTAATCTCTTAAAAGAATTAGTAGCTAGTTTTGATAGCGAAATCTCTAGATTTACTTAAAATAAATAAATAAATGAAAATGTGTTTTTTTAACCAGAGTTAAATTTGCCAATTTGCTCATTTAATTCAAAAGTTTTGGATAAGAATTTATGATAACGGATATAAAATGTTCACTACTAGTCATTTTTTCATTGGAAAATTCCTTAATGGCTTGGGAAATTAATCCTATAAGTTGATTAGTAGGATGTCAATAGGAGAATATAAACTAAGAACCTATATTTTCAGTAAATCAATAATCTATTTTATAAGGACCTAAATACTTAAAAAAAAAAAGTAAGTAGGTTGAAAACTTAAAGACCGATTATTGTTTTCAAAATCGGTCCTTTTTTTATTTTTTGGAAACTGAAAAACAAAATGATAAAAATTTATTTCTCAATTCTAAAAACTTGTTTTTAAAAATAAGAAAATCAAACAACTTAAATGTGTTTAAAGTTGTATTTTTACTTTGGTATCTTTCACAACTTATCTTCATTAAGAACATCAACAAAATAAGGTAGTTGAAAGAAAATATCATACTTTAGAAGATATGGCAAAAACACTTCTTTGCGAAAATAATTTGATAAAATACTTCAAGATAGAGATTGTGAACACAACGTTGTACGTTCAAAATAGAATATTAATAAGATCATTGCTAAATAAGACTCCTTATGAATTGTGAAAATGAAGAAGACTCAACATTTCATACTTGTTGGTAATTTTGTGATGCAAACTATGTTGATGATAGAATTAAAAGAAAGAGTACAACTGGAGGTTGTCACTTCTTGGAAAACTGCCTCATCTCATGAGCAAGCAAGAAATAGAACTCCATATCTCTTTGTTGAGGCATAGTATATATCAGTAGTTGGATGTTGCCCATAATTCTTATGAATAAACTATTAATTAGAAGACTATTCTAGTCTTGAAAACAAAATACATGTATTTTATGATAACACCAGTGTTATTAAATTGCCTAAAAATTCCATACAACAGTCTCTAAAGCAAAGCACATTGAAATAAAATAACATTTCATTCATGATTATGTTCAAAAATGAGTTTTTGACATAAAATTTATTAACACTAATCATTAATGGACTAATATTTTTACAAAAGCTTTAGCTGAAAAACGTTTTAAATTTATTAGAGACCATTTGCATTTAAAATACACTTTAGACTAAACATCAAATGCGTCATCCTGCATTATGTTTCATCTAACATGCATTACCTTATGCCTACGTGTCATTTCATTAATCTGACTCGTTATATGCACACTAACATATCATCTGAGTTTTTGAAAAGGTATTAGGTGCATTAATTAAAGGCTCATAAATGCTAAACATCATTAGATGCATTGGTTTATGAGAAAGGTAATGCGTGGAGAAATGGAAAAGATAGAGGCACATCACATCAGCACCTACAGCCTATTATCCCCTCAATCTACAACCATGATGCTCAAACCTTGCATCCACTACTCAACAAAACTCAATTGTTTTCCCTCCACTCTCACACTTTCTCAAAAACACTCTTGCGAACCCCTAACTTTTCATCTTCTTCTCCAAAACTCTCTCTACAAACACCAAACCCTTATCTCAAAATGACCCCCAATGTTTCTTCATATACTCACAAGGTACCTATGGAAGAGTACTTAGGATTTGTTTTCCTGCCAAGCAAGACGATAGTCATGTAGAAGGTGCAATACAAGGGCTATATGATGAAGTCTTACCTTGACCACACCAATTGGACCAAGTTTGTTGAGTTCAAGTACGACTAACACCACGCTCTTTACGCTATTTTTGGACATCTACCATCTAAGAACCACTTTCCATCATCAGACGAGTGGACCAAATTAAACTACCATGAGGGTAAACCACTAATCATTGCAACTATCTCTAATTGCAAGGAAGAAAGAGAGGTTTACAAGGGTGACTTGGAATTTGCCATCACTTTAGGAGATAATGGATGCGTTCATTTACTTCAACGACCCATGACCCTAAAAGAGGAATGAGTTGAAGAAGTTCCTCCAAATGGCCAACCTCACTCTGTTATGCAAGATGTTCCATAACCTGTTATTCAACATATTCCTTCCGAGGCCAGGATCTCACGAACATGTCCATTACTTAGACAGGTTCTACCTCTACTACTTGGTGTTGGGGAGCCAAATCAACCTACCAAAGTTGGTTTACAACCACTAGAAGATGCGCGTCTCGTAGCATGACCAAGAGAGGAGTAAAAGAGACCACATATGCTCTTCACGAAGGTGATTCAAAGAGTTGGGTTTGATACCTACCTCTTCACCATTAGAATAGACAGTGGTAAGGTGTCTATGACCACCTTGAGGAAAATGGGTATAACCCATCTATTCTCCTAGGTGAGGAGCCACCCACTGACCCTGAAGACGAAGCCAAAGAAGCCCTTTTAAAGAAAACTACTATAAGTTTCCGCTAGACCCATAAGTCCACCCAAAACACAAAAGCCTCCTCACCCTCCAAACCTCAACCATAAACCATTATCTCTAAAGCCTTAAAAAAACATGTCCATGAGACTTTGTCAAATCCAAATGATATGCCACTCATGCACCGTGTTACCCATAAAACCTCCACCTCTAGTAATGAGATCATATCCCAATTTCCTCAACCATTTCAACCAAAACCCAAACCTTAACCACAACCATCTCAACCTCAACCTCAACACCTCAACAAACCACCCTTCATCCTCTATCTACCCACAAGCGATGCCTTGTGCATGACCCAAGACCTACACCTACCCAAAGGGACTAGAAGGAGGAGCAAGTTGTGAAATGTCTAAAGCTTCAATTTGTTGAGGAAACCAAGCAACAGGCCTTGATGGATACTGCTTTAACTATTCTAGAAGCCCAATAGTTGGAAGTTTCCCTTAGTTTGTCGTTGAGCCAACCAACGCTAGCATAGTCTCAGTCTCTTCTAAAGACTCCTACTCAAGCTCAAAAGGAGCCTTAAACATCAGTTTAGGAGGTACCCCAAGCTTTATCTGAGGGGAGGCTCAATCTGAAGGTCTTGCTTAGGCTAATGTGGTTGATGGCAAAGCCACAAGTGTGGATTTTGTCTGGTCCATCTTACAACAACTTTGTACCACAATTTCCAATCTTAGTGGAACCTGTGTGTGCAAGGTTTGATGTCACATTGTCAATAGAGGTTATTTTGAATGTTAAACCTCTCAATGTTGATAATTCTATGGTGGAACCAAATCAGAGGGATCCAAAGGATTTCATCTTTATCATGCCACCCTCTGATCTAGTAAAGTCTGATGATAGTAGCACATACTTTGAATAAGCAAGGGAAATAGAGCACCTACAAGAGGAGATGAGAATTGATGATGATTGGACACCACCAATCTGTAACTCTAACTAGAGATTTGCCTACTTCAACTTCCAATAGTATGAGGCCATGCATCTTAATAGTGAATATGGAATTGTTATTCGCCCCACTACTAAGATGCAACCTATTTGAAGGGAGATCGATTTGAACTACCTCCTTGGCTGGATGGTAAGATTATATGATTTGTCAAGCCACAAAAGAGCGAAATGTAGAATCTACTCACTTCCAAAGCTACTATTGAGTTAAGCATAGAATGCACTTCTCATAACCTTCCCTTTATGCTTGGAGAGCTATATAGACCATGGATGATTCAACCCTTGACGAAATTATACATGCAAGACATTATCTCCAAAGATGTAATTCACTCCATCTATAAAGCAAGGAGAAGTTGGTTCAATATGAGTTTAACAAATTCCATGAGTGTTATGCACGTCACCATACCTCACATGATCTCTTTCCTATCGGTGAGAAGCTTGAATGATTTCTGCCAACCAAGGGACAATACTTTATTGTCTACCTTCTCCCTTCCAAGATCGAGCCAACAAGCTTCAACACTTTCTCTATCAGACGTAGGTTGTATTGTTATTATCCTCCATATGATATTGCTGTTTATATCTTTCTACTTGGGAATATAATATTCCTATACAGAAGAATGTTCAGGTTGCCAACATCAAATTAACCAGGCCCATCTATTTCATCTACTTTTTTGCCACTAGTAATTCTACCTCTCCTCCACTCGCCATTGAAGAGGACTATGACAAGGTGATCGTTTGCGTATATCAAGCTATACACTATACTCTAAGGAGGCAATCATGCTCTAAACGCAAACTCAACAAGTTGTGTCTCGCCTCAATATCGACCTGAGCCTAACATGGAGGATGACTTGGGCTAGCTTTTGTTGGTGCCAAATAGGGGAGTGTGATTAAGTTTTTGCTTGCTTTGCTTTGATAAAGTTTTTAAAATTCTGAACAATTTTACAATTTTTGCACTGATCCTAGCAATTGTACAACTCCTTACTCTAAATAAGTGTTATATTGAATATATTATGCATGTTTTGTTCTAATGCCAAGTTTTATGCAAGTTATATTCTTCAGATTGTGCATGTTTTTAGGGGAAGTCCCCTATGGATTGCATGTGGTACCTAAGGTACATATGTATGCTCTAATAAGCATGATAAGAAAGAGATAAAACAAGCATGTTATGTCATACATAAAATACTTTTGCATGTTCTACTCTGAAATGCTAAAACTAAAATTCATATGATTTGTATGCACACTTAGTTTGACATGCTCTTAGAATTAAAATTGAACATCATTCTTGTTGCTCTAGTATGATCACTTAGTTTGTCTCAAACGATATATTGAATGATGATAAAACTAAGTGAATGCGAGAAAATACATGTTTTTGAAGAATGTACTCATAAAAATCAATTTGCTTGAATGATCTTATTCCATCTTAGATGTATGCATTACATCACTTAGATAAAAGGATCCCAAATCACTTTTGCACCTTTAAGAAAAATATCTTAAGCCAAATTGAAAAAGCCTTTCAAAAGTTAAAAAGTTAAAACGTCTTTAAGAAATATATTTTTTGAAAGATGAAAGTATTTCAAAAATTAAAAGTCTTCTCGTCTTACCGAAGAAAATTTTTTCTAAAACAAAGAAAATTTGACATTTCAAAAATTCAAATATGTATTTGTCATCATAAAAAGGGGGAGATTGTTAAGTCAAAAGACGATATTGGATCTCTCAAATTTTCAAGTTTTAATGTTAATAAGTGAAACATTTTTACAAGAAAAAATGTCCTCGAAAATGTTTATCAGACGAAACATACAATCTGTCTCATATACATTATATGTTCATTATTTTTTTAGAGTAATGACAAATTTCATTTGAATACTTTATTCCTTAACAAATTGAACTAGAAAATCATCTTGGAGCTCACAAATTTGTTAAAGAACACATAATCATGCTTTCTATCAGAACCAAGGAAGAAGATCCTTGAAATCATTAGGCATTGTTGTTGTTGCTTTGTCCTGACATTGCTTTTGCAAGTACCATTTGGTATGAAAAGATGATAAGTAGCTCCCTTGATCAGATAAGAGATACCATTTGGTGAAATGCATTTAATGCTTTCATTAAATAAGTCAATGATTACCCTTCCCATCACATGGAAATATATTAAGATGAACGAAGAAAACTTGTGAGTTGAATTCAAAGTATTACAATGGTCATTTTCTCTAAAACTACTATATAAGAAGATTCGAAGCTCAAAAAATAAGTGTCAACAACATACATAGATACATTTGTATAGAAACATACACACTCTATAAATTATACTTGTGTATAATCTTTATTCTTTATTGTAAATAGATTATTACTCTATATTGGTTGTATAACGTCTAAGTAAGATGAACACAACATCCCTATAAGCTTCATAACCATTGTTATAAGGTTGATTCTAGAGAGGTTTGTCTATAAAATAATACTTGATTAAGCTTAGGTAGACTTGGTTGAAAATAATACTTGGTTGTTAAGCTTGAAAATGCTTGTTGTGAAAAAAAATACTTGGGTAGTTGTTTGAAGAGACAAATTAAAAAATAATTAGGGTTCATCCATAAGTGGCTTGTTGAAAGAATATTTGTATCTTTGTTGAAAGATAGTAAAACTCAACCTAATTGAATTGAGAATTGGACATAGTTTCGGTGGTTGAAATGAACTAATATAAAAATACCCAATTTTTCGTCTAGCTTCTCTTTGTCCTCCATTTGTCTACTATTATTACTTCACTACGTAAAAAGTGCAAGTTTTTTATACACACTACTCAACCCCCTTTTAGTGTTTATTTTTTCTCCACATATCTTTATTGTCACAAAACAGACATACACAAAAGAATTATTTTCTATTGAAAAAGGAGAATAAGGATAGGAAGGATAAACATAAAGAAAGAGATCAATATGATGGTTATTGTGTGACTACTAGTACTAGTGATGATCTTGTTATTGTATGCGACCTTGATTTAGTTAATCTTATATTTGATGAGAGCATTTGAATGATAGATACTCCATTTTTTCTCTCTCTATTATATATAAGTAATAAAAAGTACACAATTTTTGTTCTCAAATATAAACAAAATTCAACTACTTTTGTCTCATTTAATGATACTCTCCCTAAAATGTCATTACTTTAATGTCTGACTTTTTAGTTGCAACACTTGTTTGAACATTTATAGCAAGGCAATTTAGGAAGAATAATATTAGGTTAGTAAAATTTAATGTAATTAATTAATTTCCTTAATATGTGTGATTTCTTTTTGTTTATAATAGAGAACAAAGGAAATAGTGGTGCTATACAACATATTGACAAGGAGTTTTTCACTTTTTATACTTCAAGTGATTTTGGAGTTTTAAAGATAGGTATTGATAAAGTATCCAAGGTGATTGTTGTTGGTGATGTTTACTAGCAAACCAACATAGGGAGTTGCTACTTATAGGAAGTTAAACATGCTCCAAATGTTCATTTTAATTTGATTTATATGAAGATTCTTGATGATGGTGGTTATGATAACCATTTTGATTTTAGAAAGTGGGAACTCATTGAAAGTAACTTGATTATGGCTAAAGCAGAGAATTTTTGTAGCTCACCAAATATTTTAATTTAAGTTGAATTAATAATATGAGATAGAAAAAAAATTCAATGTTTTTATTAATTAAAATGAAAACAACTTAAATTTTTCAAATAAGATCTAAAACATGAGAATTTTGAATAAATAAAAAATGACTTCAAAAGAATTTTCATCTACTTTTAAATATATTTATTTAAAAACATAGTTTAATATAATTTTATGTATAAAAGGTGGCATAATAAATAAAAGTAAAATAGAATTCTTAAAAAAATATGAACTCAAATTTAAGTCAGTTAAAATTTAGTTTAATTATTAGTACAATAAAATCAAAATACCAATATTTATTTTTAATTTAATAAACAAGCATAAATCATTCTCACTGAATTAATTTTTATAAAGTTAAAGTGTTATTTGTTATTTCATGTTACAACTCCATGTTCAAGTTGAGAATTAATCTCAGTTTTTATTAATTAGCTATGTGTGCTATCAAACCTTATAAATAATTTTCGACTATGTAAGACGATAATAAAATAGTTCCTAAATTATAAAAAATGAGAACACATTACAAAATTACAAAATTAGAAACTAAAATGGTAATTTACTCCAAATTTTATATTCAAAGTTATTTATCAAATTAACTTATCTAATTTTTGTCTAACAACTCTAATTTATGATTATTGTATGAAATTGGAGTCTCACAAAACATATTATTATTTTTTAAATCATTGTTAGATAGAATTTATATAAATAATTTTTTATTAGAAATAAACTATCAATTAAAATAGAATATTTTAAAAGTAATATTGTTAAATAATATCTTTATATGCAAACCTAGTTTTCATTTTCTTGTGAGGTGCACTCTACCGAACGCTTCTCTTACCGATCACTTCGTCGTGTTTTTCATTCTATTTTTTCGCCAACTTTGTTAAACCCATTCCAACTCAACACTATTCTCTCTGTCGTTTAGTGCCTAAGTGCCATGCGTTTCATGTTCAGCGTATTCCCTGCGTGCTTTGAGAACTCTAGCTAGGGTTTTAGGTTCCATCTCAAATTCGACGCATCTACTGCGTTTTCACGCTGCTTCTTCCAATCTCGTCGATTTCATAGTTAATGCTTGCTCTTCCCTCTCTTCGATCTGCGTTTCTTCGCTCGATTAAAGGTTAGGTGTAACTCGTTGCGATTTCTAGCTTGGTTTTGCATGAACCGGTTCTTGTTTTGGTGCTAGGAAGTGGAGAATTCTTTGCTTAGAGTTTTATGTGATCTCTATGTTGCTCACTTTCTCTCTTTTTGTTTCATATGTTGCGATGAACTGCAATGTAGAACCTTCTGACATTGGATGGAAATTTAGGTGTATAGTAGGGTGTTCATTTTGCCAGCAATACAATGCAACGTGTAATTTTCCTGGTACACTGTTTCATGTATGGTTTACGAAGTTGACGTGAATTGGGTAGAATTTGTGTTATAGAAGCTTGGAAGTGCACCAGGATAGTTCCACACTTCCACTGTATTACTAGGATTGGTGTTTGTTTGCTTATTTAAGACGGTTTGAGTTTTGATAAGTAAGCGAGGTGATGGCAAAGAAGATTCCAACGGTGTTTATGGATGTGTCCGTAGATGGGGATCCTGTTGAAAGGATGGTTTTTGAGGTGCTTTTTTGTCTCTATCAATTGTCGTTTTCAATGATGTATGAGGTAATGTTTGCAGTATTTGATCTTACTTTTGGTCGTGTTTCCCTCTCAGCTTTTCTTTGATGTTGCTCCAAAGACTGCTGAAAATTTCCGCGCACTATGTACAGGTAACAATTTGAGTTTCATGAAAAATGTTGACATTTGTTTATTGGACCCTTCATTTTCTGTGTAAAACGGCCACATAACATAACTATTACTTATCTGCCACCAACTAACTAAATACCTTATTGGATATGTTTTTGCAATTTGCTTCCATGAATTGGGCATGAAAATTTGGAACTTAATAAATTGTCTTCCTAATCAACGAATAACTGATCCTCCTACCCCATTTTTTATGAAATATTTTATAATGTGTTCAGGAGAAAGGGGAGTTGGTCCAAATACTGGCAAATCATTGCACTACAAGGGTTCTTTCTTCCATCGGATTGTAAAAGGCTCCATTGCCCGGGTGTGTTTTTTTTAATTTTTCTTTCATGTAGATCATCTTCAGTAGTTCTCTATGTCTTCTCATTTTTGTGGTTAAGAATGGCTTAGTAGTGGTCCCTCTTTTAGTCAGTTACCGTTGTTTATTCTGTAGGATGCTGATGGTCACGACTTCCTTTCTTGTGATATAGTTTTAAGGTTGTACTTACTAAGTTATAAGTTATTCATCCTCATTATTATAATTAGACTTGTGATGATCAAACACAATTTGTACAAATTATTATCATGTGATTGTGTATGTTAATGGTTAGTTTTCTTTTTGCAGGGTGGTGATTTTGTCAATCGAAATGGTATGTAACTATGTATTATGTTGATGCTTGATACATTGCCTCCTATTATGAATTATATCTCTGCTTTTGAGGATTGCATTTAATATAGTATATGTAGTCACTTTCTTTTATGTTTTATTATTTGATCATTCAGTTGTCCAAGTTGCAAGCCTTGTTCCATTTTCATGTTTCCTGTGACAATGGTAATTTCTTTTCTAAGTAAATTAGGAAACTAACAGAGCTCATTTGCATGTATATAGATTGGCTTGTAATTGAGTGGGGACTATGAAAGCAATTTGATTTTCTTATTTTGGTTAATTTTTGGATATCACTATGATTTGGGTTTGTGGTAATTTTAAATTTATAGCTGTATTTTTCATATACTTTTATCTGTTCACTAACTTCATTTGTTCTCTTCCTTTTTTTTAGGGTCTATTTTTAAAAATCTTGCTAGGCTGTGGTGGTTATTTTTCTTCTTTTATCAATTTATCTTGAACCAATACAAAGCAAAAGGACTCCTGAATAATCACATGTAGTCATTTCTCGTACTTTTTAGTTACATTTCTGAACAGTAGGCTTGTCTTAAAACCTGTTAAACATCATTGACAATGATCTCTTATCCTTTGTTTGGCATCCCAAATGCATCACATGTTGTATACTACATGTGGTGGTTAAACAAAGCAAAAGGACTCCTGAATAATCACATGTAGTCATTTCTCGTACTTTTTAGTTACATTTCTGAACAGTAGGCTTGTCTTAAAACCTGTTAAACATCATTGACAATGATCTCTTATCCTTTGTTTGGCATCCCAAATGCATCACATGTTGTATACTACATTGTTCTATACTCCCACATCACATTGTACTGTTTGTTTAGCAGGGACTGGTGGAGAAAGCATATATGGTTCCAAGTTCCCCGGTAAGAATCCTAAGTTGCAATCTTAATCTACAACATGGATTTGGAACTGTATTATGTTTGATTTATGTCTCCGAGTTTATTTAGTTCTTACAAATTATCCATGTGATTTATTTCAGAGGAGTCACCTAGATTAAAGCATGATGCTCCAGGCCTTCTATCCATGGCAATTGCTGATCGTGACACTCTTGGTTCTCATTTTATCATTACTTTTAAAGCTGATCACCATCTTGATAGGTTTGTTTGTATGGCTCATTTCCAATTGTATTTATCATTTAGGTCCCATTTGGATTATTTTATTTACTGCTTAGCTCATCTACTGAAATGAGCAACTGTGAAGTATTTTTTTACTGTTTTGATGAAATGAACTTGTTAAAACAGCTCTTGAAACCCATATAAGCCGTTTTAGGTTTATTTTTATAAGCTAAAAGTTAAATGTAATGAACACAGGCCTTTTTGAAAGTTAAAAAATATCAGTTTAAGTGGTAGCTATTTTTATAATAATTTATCAATTTGCTTAAATTAACCATAATGTATTGTTAAAATTCTATTTTTGCTTTAGTGTTTCTCCAAATATATATAAAAATTCCATTTGGTTAATATGGATTATAGAGTGAACTTGAGGCAATGGAGAGCTTATGTTGCAAGATTTTCTCTAGTAAAGTACATGTGTATACTGCGTATCCAAGTGGGGTCTTTCTCTCTTATTACTGAGTGGGAGAGAATGCATTGCTTTATTTTTAGTCATTTTTTTCTCTGAGGGGAATTAAATGCTCAAATTGCTTATCTTGTTCAATTGTGAGTTAATTTTGCAGGAAACATGTAGTCTTTGGCAAGCTTGTGCAAGGGCATGATGTCTTGAAGAAAATCGAACATGTGGGTGATGAAGAAGGACTTCCAAGTGTAACTGTTAAAATAATTAATTGTGGTGAACATAATGAGGGTGAGAATTGCTCAGCCCTTTATGGAGAATTCTAAGTTCTACCATTAATATGAAAAATTAAATCCTTAATCATCTGTTAGAAATTTCGTGTCCAACTCTTTAAATGGCAAAGCATAGCATAATATTTTGTTTATTTGATGTGAATGTGTTATATCCCAGCTGGTTCTCATTTCCGAATATATTTGATCTGTTGTTTGAATCTTTACCTTTGTAGATGGAAAGAAGATAAATAGATCAAAAGTGGGACGAGATGGATCTTCTGAAACCAATAGTCATGAAGTGGTGCTTAATGGAAAAAACAAAAGATCTTCCGGAGAAAGAAGGAAAAGGAGAAAGTACTACTGGTCAGAATCTGATAGCTCCTCAGGTTCTGACATGAAATCTTCAGAAAGTGATAGTGATTCTGAGTCAGATGTCTCTTCATCATCTTACTCAAGTTCCTCCAGCAATGACAAATGGAGAAAGAGAAAGAGGTCTAGGAAAGATAAAAATAGACGTGGAAAAAGAAGAGACAAACACCGAGACAAGAGAAGAAGAAAACAAGACAAGAGGTCAAAGTGTAGATCAAGAAGGTATTGGTTCTGATTAAACGGTTTGTTATGATTTATAGATTCCACATTCCAGTTATAGTTGCTTGTTGCTTGGGAAAAATTTGTAATAGCCATGTAGATCTTGTGGTTTCATGAGTTGTGGTTTATTCTATTAGTACATTGCATGTTAGTTAGTTATGAGTATAATAGCTGTTGTCTTATTACATGTAGCTGCATTCATTGCTCTTGACACGAAAGGTTAATCTATTCATTTGGTCCCTACACTTGTCCCATTTTAAGTTTTAGGTCATGTATGAGAAAACTGTAAACTTTTGTCCCTGGACAGTTTTTTGTGGCAATTTATCAGCACCAGAGTTTTTGTTTCACTTTTACACTGCCAGAAATTTTTCCCTGATGTTAGCAATGGAGGCCAAAACTTATCTTTTATGTATGTGCAGGGACTAGAAGCATCTAGTGTCCTTGTATAAGGACTAAAACAAGTATAGGGACCATGTGAATATTCTAACCTGACATAAAAATTTATATGCATTGAAGGGATTATAAATATTTTTTAATGTAACAACTCCTACATGGTTCTAACAGTTGGTTGCCACTGAGATTGTGTTTGGTGTTAGGGAATTGGCTAGTCATACCGATTTAGATAGTGAAAGTAAGAGTGAGAACAGCTCTGATGGCGGAAGTTGTGGTGCTCAAGTGAAAGATCAGAAGCATAAAGATCATTCTCGGAGACATGGTAGTTTTAAGTTCTTCATTTTTTTTAAGGTTGTTTTGTTTATGTAATATAGTTTATCTAATAAATTATTTTCTTTTACCTTGTCTCGTTGAGAAAAATCCGGAAATATAAGCTGCAGTTTTGCAAAATACTTGATTGTTGTGGGCCTAGTTTTGGGTTGCATTGTATATTTGAGTTGTCACCTGAAGATAAAACTCAACCTTGGGTTCATATATCTACTTGGAGGAGATAGGAGGGGAGGCTTTTTTTATTTGCCTAACCTTGTTGATACCATATTTGTGAATTCCTTTATTTATTTGCCTTCCATCAATTGTTCACTAGTTGTAAGCTAGGAGAAAAGTTATATAAGTTTCCCTTTGAATTGGCAATATAAAACAACTGCTTTTGTACAAGTAAAATTGCTTTTGCTGGTACTTAATATCTGTCATGTAAGTCACTTAAATGCAACTCCTACAAACTTGTAGCTTGTGTAAGGACTATGCTATTGTGTAGATTTTATTTTTTTTGTTTTCTATTTTGGTGGTGTGTAATGTCATGTCTTCCTTTTTCTTCCTTGTTTTGTTGCAGCTGAAGGTCACTCTTCCTTAGTTGTGGAGAAAGAATTACCTCCTATGCACCTTAAAAAGAGGGAGAAACGGGATATGCTAGGGGAGGAAGAATTTCCAAAGGAAAATGGAGAGCGGCATAGCAACAGCAATGGGACCAAATATAGATCTGACAAAAGTGAAGGGAGGCAGCCTGACATAATGGATGATCAACAAGGAAAATCTAGGTATGCTTTCTAATCCTGTCATAGCTTAGTTATTTCTTATGCTTACCATTTCTTCAAGATTTGGTATTTTATTAAAGGCTTAAATATGTTTTTAGTCCCTCAAATTAAAGACAAATTTCTTTTTGGTCCCTCAAATTTAAAACTGCTGTTTTTAGTCCCTGTAATTTTTAAAAATCTTGTTTTAGTCTCTTAGGTCACCAATAACATATTTAAAAGTGACTAATTAAGACAGTTATGAAATATCAATCAAATTTAATGTGATATTTTCACTAATAGAAATACCAATAGAGAGATTTTATGCAATAATGTTTGATAAATTTCTTAACAAAATTTGAATATAAGGATTAAAATAAGATTTTTTGAAATTACAAGGATTAAAAACAGCAATTTTAAATTTGAGGGACCAAAAACAGATTTACCCTAAATTTGAGGGATTAAAAACATATTTAAGCCTTTATTAAAATTTGATGAGCAGGAGTCAAAGTATGAGCCCGAAGCGAATCATGAGTAAGAGTATGAGTATTAGTCCCAGGAATGGGAACCAAAGCCCAAGCATTAGCCCAAAAAGGAGGTTGAGCAGAAGTCCAAGTGGTTGTAGAAGCCCTTGCCCCCCATTACAGAGGATTCTGAGAAGAAATCCTATTAGAAGCATAAGTAGGAGTCCAAACAGAAGAAGCATCAACAAAAGCCCAGTGATAGGCACGAAGGGGATAATTGTTAGTAGAAGCCCATTGAAAACTCACAATCATAGAAGTGTTGGTAGAAACCCTGTGAGAACTCGAAATCATAGAAGTTTCGGCAGAAGCCCTATGAGAACTCGCAATAATAGAAGTGTCAGTAGAACCCCTGTGGGATCCTGTGGTCATAGAAGTGTTGATGCAAGCCCTGTAAAATCCCTTTCTCGAAGTAGTCCACCCAGAGCACCATCACAAAGATCAATCAGCAGAAGTCCTGTGAGAACTCGCAATCATAGAAGTATCAGTAGAAGCTCTGTAAGATCCCTTTCTCGGAGCCATAGTAGGAGTCCACCCAGAGCACCATCACGAAGATCAATCAGCAGAAGTCTTGTGAGAACTCGCAATCATTGAAGTATCAGTAGAAGCCCTGTGAGATCTCGTGGTCATAGAAGTGTCAGTGCAAGCCCCGTAAGATCCCTTTCTCGGAGTCATCGGAGGAGTCCACCTAGAGCACAAAGATCAATTAGCAGAAGTCCTATGAGATCACGTAATCATAGAAGTGTCAATAGAAGCCCTATGCGATCTTGTAGTCATAGAAGTGTCAGTGGAAGCCCTGTAAGATCCCTTTCTCGGAGTCGCCAGAGGAGTTCACCCAGAGCACCATCACAGAGATCAATCAACCGAAGTCCTGTTAGAGTGTCAAGAAAGAGCATTAACAGGAGTCCAGTTAGATCGTTTGCCAGAAGCTTGAGCAAAAGCTCTGACAGAGTCCCTGTGAGAAGCATTAGCCGAAGTCCAGTTAAAGTCTCAAGCAGAGGTAATTACCATAGTTATTCTAGTTGTAGCCCTGTTTGTAGGGCAAGGACTCCTCGTGGTAGGAGTTTGTCTAGGAGTGTGTCACCTGATGCTTCCCCAAAACATATCAGAAGGGGAAGAGGTTTTAGTGAACGATACTCTTATGCTAGAAGGTATAGGACTCCCTCTCAGTCTCCTATGAGATCATCCGGCTACAATGGAAGAATTGACCGTGCCAGGTAAACCAGTTAAGTTGTATATAATTTCAAATTAGTCATCAATAATCATAATAAGTTGGTATTGGGTATGAGAGTTAAATATGTTTCTTTTACACTTTCTGCTCTCAGGTATTCAAATTACAGAAGGTACTCTCCTAGGCATAACAGGAGCCCACCGCCTCGCAGAAGAACTCCACCAAGGTTTGTCTTTTATTTATTTATCTTCCTATATTATTTGCATTTCTTAAAAAATTTTAGTGGCATGATTTATTTCTCATCCCGATTTGATTTATTTGTTGAGACATTTTCTTTCCTAAAGCAAGTACTTTCCTTTCCCTATGCCATTGATTAATAATGATAGCACCACGCATATTGAGTGCACATGATTATGTAAAAACCTATATGCAGGTTCTGGAGCAGGAGGAGCAGGACACCATCTGTATCACACAGCCCACGTTACCGACCTCAGCGATATAGCCAAAGTCGTAGCCCAGTTCGCAGTCGTTCACCTGTTAATACATATCGATCTTGTGTGGAAAGGAGCAGGGTGTTATCTTGGAGGAAGAGTCCATCACGATCTAGGTCTTCAGTGGAATCACAATCTCCCCAAAAAGGGAGCAGGTCAAGGTCCTCATCCAGAAGCCCAGATGGAAAGAAAGGCCTTGTATCTTATGGAGATGGTTCCCCTGACTCAAGCCAAAGGTGAAATACTATGTCTGGTGAAATCGTCACCTTCATTGTGCTCAAGGGTATTATTTATCACCTGCTGCGTTGTTTGCTTGCTGGAATTCGGGAATATCACATTTTTCCTTTATAAGCCAAGGTTTAGTTATTTTCTTCTATTAGAATTGAATACAATGCAGTTTTTTGTTGTGTTTGTTACGGTGTTTTCCGTATGGCCAGTATGTGTAAACCCTCACCCCCGAGTTATTTCGTAGTCAGTAAAGTCATTTGAGTTGAATTATGAAGTTTTGGCCTGCTGTTAAAGCCTAATTTAGGTGTGAAACTCTGTTAGTATTTCTATATATTGGACAATTAGTGTAATTTGTTATTTATATCATTGTTTAATGGCACATTATTATTATTATTATTATTATTAGTTTATCTAAACAAAATCTTATTTTATTTTAAATAAAACACGACCTTAATGTCGTATTTGCACTTAATAAATAGCCTCTTGTCAACATGCTCATAATCAGCAGTTATCAGAGAGGTTTAGTAATCTTGTTTTATCGTCTTTAATGAAATGAGTTGGCAGTAAAAAAAATGATGGTATGAGTTGTGGTTATCGACTGGTATGAAAAAGGTGCATATAAATTGAATACTAACTTGAACAAGTGTTAAACATTTGGCTGTTGAACTATATTGCATTATGGCACAGACCAACTGAGCCAGCTAAACCTAACTTCCCTGACCTTGTATATGATTAGAAGTTAGATTCTTCTGTCACTAATGATCAGTTACAGTCAAAATGGCATAATGGGAACTAATTCTATAAGTGTGCGTTTGAAAATCAATTTTGATCTAATTAGGGATGAGGAAGGGTCTGGTTGAGGTGGGTTTATTTTTGGCACACCTTGACTTGAAACTTTGACCGCATCATTTATTTAAATCGGAGTTCAACCTGATCAAGCAATATATTTTATGGGATCATGTCAAAATCATGATATATTTAAGTTTATTGGCTCTAGAACTTACTTTAACACAATAATCCACTGTAAAAAAACGAAGGTTGCAGACCTTTATAATGTTTTAATAATAAAAAAAGGAGATATAAAATAATATAAATTGCACATTTAATTTCTATATTTTTTGTTAATCTACAATTTAAATTTTTATATTTTAAAATAGTGACATTTAGTTTCAGTTTGTTCAATAGGAAATTTACCATTATTTTGTTTTCTATTATATGGACTGAATATTAGAAATAGAGTCCACAGTTGTTATTTTTTTTCAAATAATAGTATCATGAATTTAGGAGTTAACCTTAATTAGTAATTAAGAGCTATAAATAATTATTTATAGAATAAAATATAACGAGAGCAAGCAATAAGTAAAAAATTCTTGACATGGTATCAAGAGTCTCTTAGCTTGAGATATATTTATTACTTTTTGGCTCTCGACTTGATTTTTGATTCAAATTTATTGTTTCAAGAGTTGATTGTATATCATTTTGATTTGGAGTTTTGTTGTCGACACCTCCTTGTTCGTGGTTCAAAGGTTGTTTCTTGACTTATTTTTAATTTGATCTTGGCAACAAATAATTTTTTCCATCGCTTCAATTGCAAAATTTATGTTGTTTGGGGATTTCAATTTAAGATGTTCATCAAAGGAAAAAAGTCTATGAGGTCATGTGAATGGCACCCATTGACATTGATGCATTTGTTACTTGGAAAACAAAGGATGCCCAAATTATCACTTAGGTTCTTGCTTCCATTGACCCACTCATGATTAATAATTTGCATTCCTTCTCTACTGCAAAGGTTATGTGGGCCTATCTGAAACACATTTACAATCAAAATAATGTTGTTAAAGGGTTTCAATTGGAGCTTGACATCGCTAATTATCGTCAAGCGAGTTTTTCTATTTAGGAATATTGTTTGGGATTCTTAATTTGTGGCTAAACATTTAGCAATTTCTCATGTTGATGTTCACAAATAGTCATTCATCGTTGTTTAGTAGGTCTATGTCACAAGTAAGCGAGATCAATTAATTTCTTATGAAGTTGCATCCTGAATTTGAAGTTGTGTATGCTACTCTACTAAATTGAGTTCTTGCTCCTTCTCGAAGTGTGTTTAGGGGAACTACCTAAGGAGGAGCAATGTCTCATCACTCAAGGGGTTATAGCTAGTGACAACTTTGTTTCAAATTCTATTTCTGTTGCCTATTCTATCCAAGCTAAAGGAAAAGGTTGTGATATAACAAAAGTTCAATGTTTCTCTTGCATGCAATTTGGCCATATTGCTTGCAATTGCAATAAGAAATTTCACAACTACTGTAAGCAACTAGGTCACATCATTTGTTCGACTCTCTAAGCAAAAACCAGTGAAGGCCTTTCTGCCTCATCTGTTTTAGTTACCTCTACTTTAGCGACCTCTGGTGCTTGTGTTTTGGCCTTGGAGAGTGTACACCAAATGGTATTGTGTGTTTTATTTTCCTTGGGAATTTGGGGTAAGCTTGAAGACATCTCTCAACCTTGGTTTGTTGATTTTGGGGCCTCAAACCACATGACAGGTTCACTTGAACATTTACACAATGTTCATAGTGGAACCTAAAACATTTAAATTATTTATGGTAATACTCTTTCTATTATTAATGTTGGAGAGATTAATTCTTCTTTTTGAGGTGTCTTTGCCTCTTCAAGCCTTATTTCTAACTTAATTTCAATTGGAAAATTGGTGGATAATAATTATAATGTTAATTTTTCTCGTGCAGGTTGTTTTGTTCAGGATCAGGTGTCCAAGAAAGTGATCATGAGGGGGCCTAAAGTGGGAAGATTATTTCCTTTAAAATTTTGTATACCGAGAATTTTATCTTTTGTTTGTAATGTTGTGTTGAATAAGTTTGAGAATTGATATAGGAATTTGGGTCATCCTAATTCCACTGTTTTGTTGCATTTATGAAAAGTGGCTTGCTGAATAATAAAATTATGTATGTTCATTCCTCATTAGATTGTTCTTTATGCAAACTTGCTAAAAGCAAAATTCTTCCATTTTCTTTTGAGTTACAGTGCTAATAAATGCTTTGGTCTTATTTGTAGTGATGTTTAGGGCACTAATATTTCCTCATACAAAGTACAAATACTTTGTGACCTTATTATAGCATATTTACGAGTATCTATTTTCTTTGCTCTAAACCTAAGGTTTTTAACAAGTTTAAGATTTTTTTTTGGCACACACCAACAACAATTTCATAGGTGTATCAAGATCTTATACATTGATTCGGGTGGGGAATATATTTCTCATGATTTTCATGAGTATTTGTAGTAGCAAGGTATTATTTCTCAAGGTTCTTGTTCCTATATGCCTCAACAAAACAACATTGTTGAGCGAAAGAATAGGCAATTGCTTGATGTCACCCGAGCATTGCTTCTTCATATTTTTATTCCTTCTCTGTTTTGGGGTTTAAGCCCTAACCATAGTTGTTTAGTTGATCAACTACTTCCTGACTTCAGTTCTAAACTTTGACTCTTCTTTTTCCATCTCTACAATACACTACCAACTTATCATGACCTTCACACTTTTGGTTGTGTATGTTTTGTCCACTTACCACCTTTGAAACTTCACAAACTTAGGGCTCAATTGTGCAATGTGCCTTTATGGTTTATGCCTTACTCAAAAAGGATTCTTATATTATGACACTACTACGCTACATTTACATATATCCCAAAATGTGGTATTATTTGATAATCAACATTTATTCCCTTCTTTCTTTACGAGCTCTCTTGGTTTGGCTTCCCTCCCTCAATTTGAAGAGCTTCATCAACTTCCTTAAAGTTAGAAACCAAACCATGTATATGTTAGACGCCAAATTGACTCCTTCTTCTCATCATTGTCCCATTGCTTGATCCCCCACCAGTAGTCCATCGTCAGTCCACTCGAGTTTCTCAACTACCTAAATGGTATGGTTTAGAACCTATTTCTCTTATTGTCACTTTATCTAATATTTTTGTTCCTACATGTTATTCATAGGTAATTAAAGACTCTAGATGAGTAAAATTCATTAATGATGAGCTACAAGCACTTTAAGAGAATTTTACTTGGGATTTGTTTCTCGCTCAACTAGTGTTAAACCCATTGTCTGGAAATAAGTGTATTTTGCAAAGTTGAATTCAGATGGATCTCTTAATTGATTCAAGGCTTGATTAATTGCTTATTGGGAAACAAATAGGAAGAAGGAGTGGACTATAATGAGGCATTTGCACCCATGGCTAAAATGATTAATATGAGAACCATCCTTTCTATTGCTAAATCCAAAGGTTGGTTACTTTTATCAAATAGATGTAAATAATGTCTTTCTTCATGGTGACCTCGTAGAAGACATCTATATGACTCCCCCTTTGGGCCTATTTTCCTCTTCAACTGATGTGTGCAAATTAAAAAAATTCTTTATATGGATTATGCCAAGATCCTCGAGCATGGTTTGAAAAGTTTTGGTCTACTCTTCTTGAATTTTCTTTTACTAAGAGTTAGTATGACTCTTCTTTATTCATACATAGCATGACAATTGGCATTTTTACCCTCCTCATTATGTCAATGACATGGTTATTACAAGGTTCAATTAGACATATATGCATCAATTGAAACAACAATTGTAAACTTTATTTTGTATGAAGAATCTTGGTCATCTTCATTATTTTGTGGTTCTTAAGGTCCATCCTACCTCCCAAAGTATATTTCACAATCATCACAAGTATATTGATGATTTAATTTCCTTGGCTAGTCTCCAATTTTTTGTTACTTTTGATACTCCTCTCGAGGTTAATTTTAAATATTATCATGATGAGGATAACCTTTTTCTTGATCCTTTGTTGTATCATTAATTAGTGGACAACCTAAATTATTTGTCCATTACACATTCTAATATTTCCTTTGTGGTCCAACAAGTTAGTCAATTCATGCACAATCCTTATCATCTTTACATGGTTGTTATACATCGCATCATTAGGTACTTGAAAGGTACTTCTCAATGAAGATTATTTTTTCCAATTAGCACATCTTTTATCTTGCTTATAGTGACGTAGATTGGGTAAGTTGTCCCAATACTTGAAGGTCTATCTTTGAGTGGTGTATGTTCCTTGGTCCTGCTCTAATTTCATGCAAGATTTAAAAGAAATATCAAGTCTCCAAATCATCCACTAAGTACAACTTGTTTTAAGATTATTTATCTTCATGTTTTGTTGGTAGAAGTTCGAATTCCTCAAACCACTACAATGCCCCTTTATGGTTACAATATTACACTACAACATTTGTTATCTATGACAACAATAAAAAATCGTTGTTGAAAGCCAAAAAACCGTTCCTAAAAGTTTAGGGAACGGTTTGGCAACGGTTTTTTAAGCGTGGATTTATCAACCGTTGCCTATTTCAATATGCAACGGTTTTTTGGCCTGTGCCCACGATGTCCAAAAAACCGTTACCTAAACTTCCAAGAACGGTTTTCATGATCTTCATTGGCAACGGTTTTTTTTTTATTTAAGGCAACATTATTAATTTTTAAAGAACGGTTTTAGAAATGTAGTCTATTTTTATAGGCAACACTTTTATGACCGTTGCTAGTGACATCAGGGAACATTTTTTTAAGGTTCTTTATGAGATAATATAGGTAACAATTTAGACTAAATTTAAGCTACAATTTTGTAAATATTGTCTAAATAAACGCCCAACGGTTATTTTTATATTGACTTATAATATTAGTCATAACACACCATTATTTAAACAATAATCTTCACCATATACTATTTTTAAATGGTTGCAAATGTAATATATATATATATATATATATATATATATATATATATATATATATATATATATATATTAAATTTTACTTTATCCTCTGAAATCATATATATGTAATACGTACCTATAATTATAATTCAAATAGTATATTAAACAACTCATATTAATAAGAAGAACTATACATTATTTTGGATTGATAATCCTCTTGTACATCCTCTTCTTCAAGAAGACGTTTCTCATGTGCTCAATAAAGAATTGATTTCACCCTCAAAAAATAATAAAACAAATTATAAAATGAAATCCAAACACATGTAAAATTCACTTGCATTAATTAGTTCCAAGTATATGACAATTCAAAAGCATAAAAGTCTAAATAAAATCATCCAAAGATGTCAAAGTTTACATAAAATTTCTAAATTTCAATATAAAGTGTCATCTAGTAATATTATGCATAGCTAGTCATCCATCCATGTAAGTAACATCATTCAGTCTCTTCATCATCATAAGGTTCATCTTCATTATCAAGTCTTTCCTGCATATAAATATATTTTTTCACTTAGAAAACTTATAGATTTAATCCCCAATCAATGTCCAACAATTAACATGAGTTAAAGCTAGTTATGCACAAGAAAACTTTCGTAACTGGTTTGGTATATGTAAATGAAATGAATTAAAATATAATTTAGAGGCCGAGATATTATACCCCACAATTCATATATTAAATAGGGAGAAAAAACAAACAAAATTATAAGCTTAACTTCAAGGATAAATAGTTGTGTATTTTAAAAAAAAAATCAGGGCTGCCAGGAAACTATAGTAAAGGCCAGCAGACCACAAATGAATGATAACAGCAGCCAAAGCAATCAAAGATACTTTAATTGTTTTTTGTTTTGATTAGAAAGACTCAGAGATTCAGCATAGCATGCCACTATGTCTTTTGGATAAGTTTCTCACGTAAATCAACATTGGAATAAACAAAATTCATTTTATACATCAAGATCATAAAAAATCCCGAGTCACATATCAATGACCATTATGGGTATATATTCAGGTAGATGTCATAGAACTCACCCATAGTTCTTAAAAGTAAGAAATAAAACCCAACAAAGGTCATTGATGAAACTCAATGATTTTCAAACCTTAAACGTAGAAAATGGTTATTACCTAATAAAATACAAAAGTTAGTAGAAAACATACTTAATACTAGCGCAAATGAAACTGCCCTTTCCATTTTATCAAAAATTCCACTCATTCCAATCAAATTCCGAATCAAACAAGTGACTCCTTAATACAGGCTCTGTTGATCTATTATTTCTCAATTTCCACAATAGTTAAAGTTACAAGTAATTTATGCCACTGGAAATGGTATTTCTTGAAATGTATGTTAATAAACCTTACAAACATTTGTTAAGAATTGGGTCCTAAATAAATTTTATTTAATCTTAATTTTTAAGGTTTTTCTCTAAGTTTTTTTTACATAAATGACCAAAATATTAACAAAACAAAAATTTAAGAATTAAAAGTCAAAATCAGTGAAGTTTTTAGAAATTAAAATTAATAAAAGTTGCTATTTTTTTAAAAAAATTTTGACAAAACTAAAAAATTTATTTAATTCTGAATTTTTTATACTAATTAAAAATGCAATTGATAAATTTGACTGAAGGGAGAGATAAGTCCTTACCGAAAGGGTAGCAAAGGATGCCAAAGCTATGGTACAGAAGCGACCAATATAGGCGTCAGAAATGAAGGCACCAAAAAGAGGAGCAAAGTTTGTGACACCAAACCATATACTAACAATGTTAGTAGCATAAACTTGGTCCAAGTGAAGTTCTCTTGTCAAATACACCATAAAGTTCGCAAATAAACCAAACACTGCCAACCTCTCAAACGTTTCATTCCCTGCAACGTTAACAAAAACCAAAGAAAGAAAATTAATTATCATTGCTGATTGAGCTTTGTTTCAAATGAATCCACATTGCTTACAGTTACAGGAGGCCATTAAGTAGTGTAGGATAGCAAATTTCTATAGTTGTAATAATTTTTTATACGAAATGTATTTGAATTTTTTAATTTATATAAAAATACTTGATTGTATATCATGTAAAACTAAATAAACAGGATTGTAAAATAATTTTTCGGTCGAAAAACATGTCGCACATCATTCACACAATCAAGTAATCAAAATAGTGGAATGAAGATTGGATGAATCGTACGTTTTTTTCTCCTGATCTGCAGCAATATTGAATGAAAAATCGGCATTCAAAGTTCAAGGCAAAGGAAGCCTAAATATCTTGATCCAAGGAAAAGTATTCATTGCTAGTTTATGTTAAAGCAGATTACTCGTGTGAAATGTAAAACCAGACCAGTTGCAACTTAAATTCAGGTACTAATGAGTTTAGATTTATAAATAATTTAATCTCAAGTAGATAATGAGTTCCTAACAGATCAAGACCAGCAAGAGACAATGAACCAAAATTCGGTCAAAATTTAAATTTTTTATAAAGGCATGTGGAATCCATTGGTAGTGGAAAATATGGAGATTAAGAAAAGTGTTTTGCAATTCACTGTCCAGATCAAAGGGAGACTTGACTATCCATCCTTTTCAAACGACAAAGCCCTTTTTAGGCTTAAGGTAGTAACTACTAAGATCTCTAGTTCATTCCTTTGTGTTGGAAAAATTCCAAAGACATGTTCAAAGTGCTATAAAAAACAGGCCTGATCAACAAAATCCTCTCATTCATCATACTAAAATATCTTTTAGAATGAAAAAGCAACAAATGAATTTGAATCGTTGTTTAATTTTGTTGAAAAGAGAAAAAAACAAAAGAGGAGATTGGTGTTACGAACCCGGCTTCAAGGAGCAAGGGAGTTTGGATACAAGTCTCAAAACGATTAAAAGGTATGCAGTAAATGAATAAATAATAATTAGTTGCAAGATTTGATACCCATTCCTAGTGATGAGAGCTCAACCTCATTATGCTGTTGCATATACCTCTGAAACAAATAACAACAAAATCACACAAAATCCAACGTGCGCGCACCAATTAGAAATGGCTCATAAGTGGGAAAAGTTAACGTGTTTGAAATCGAAAGGAAAATGGCTACCTTGGCGAGATTAACGTAGAAAAAATGGGCTTTTTGGTGTTGGAAACCTGAATGCGATTTTTCTTATAAGAATCAGAGATGTTGATGTTATTCACTCCCTCGGTGATTGCTTCCATTGCTGAATGCTGAGTGACTCTGAGGCAACTCGTACAAAACAAAAGTATCAAAACCCTAACAACCAAATGTTCCCCGAAAAATCCAATTTTCCTTCTCTTGCAAAGATGGGGGAGACGCGGAAGAGCATCCAAAATGGTTCGTTCGTCTCTAACGGCTTCGCGGATTTGGAGAAGGGAGGCGCGGGAGGTGTGGGGGCCCTGGAAAAGGGCGGCGGTGCGGCCGAGGACCTCGCGGCGCGTGTAGCCGGTGAGCTTGAGGAAGGCGGGGCTGGCGAAGAAGATGGGGTGGCCGGGGAGGGAGGGGTCGGTGATGGTGAAGCAGTCGCGAGGGACTCCGGGAGGCGTCCGCGGCGGGAGAGCTTGGAGTGTGCCTGGTAGAAAGCATTTTAGGTTTTAGGTTTTAAGTGTGCGAGAGAGAGCGTTCCAGAGGGTGAGCGTTCCATTTTAATAATAAACATGGTTAATAATATATTTTGGGAACATTTTTATTGTGTTGCATGATATAAAATAAGCAATAATTTATAAATTGTTGCCTAATATCAATTTTGTTGCTTGTTTCATATTTCAAGAACAATTTTGTTAATATTAAAAAGAGAATAGTGCACGCTTTGATCAAGTGTTGCCTATATGTGCTTTTGGGAACGGTTTTATGATTGTTGTCAAATAAAGTTCCAACAGTTTACAAAATTGTTGCCTATTCCATATTTCGAGAACACTTTTTTAGACGTTGCCTAAAAACTCGTTGCCTAATATAAAAAATGTTGTAGTGTTAGTGTTATTTAGATTATTGCAAATTTGATGTTTCATGAACGCACCAAACATATAAATGTGGATTGTCACTTTATTCGTGAAGCTTTCGATGCCCATGTTATCACTCTTCCTCATGTCATTCCACAACTTCAGCTCACTAATATTTTTATCAAAGTTATGATCTCGCCACCAATTTCTACTTAGTAAATTGATGCTTCTTGATTATTCGTATCAAATTAAGGGGGATGTTAAATAAGGAATATGTCATTATTTTGCTTTCTGTTATATGGGTTGAATATTAGAAATAATATCAGCAATTATTATTTTTTCCAAATAATTATATCATGAATTTTGGAATCAACTTTAGTTAGCAATTAAGGGTTGTAAAACATCTTGTAATATTTATACAACAAAATATAACGAGAGCAAGAAACAAGCCAAAAATTCTTGACATAGTCTCCATAATTTTAAATACAAAATTTTAGTCCTCTTGTCAAATTGACATCTCCTAATCATAAAATTTTAACATTTATTTATACTTAAATGATGTGATATTTAGTTACATAACATTTAGTTATACAAATAATATTTATTATAAATAATATTATTTAGTGACATTAGATTTATTTAAAACAAATAATATTTATTAATAAAATAAATATCAATCACTCATTAAAATAAATACAAACAAAGATCTTTTGTATGTTTTTTTAATTTTATTCCTAAATATCGGGTCATTAAATATCACATTAATTAAACGATGATTGGTTAATGGACAATATTAAAGTTTAACTATTAATGAATACCTAATTAACAGTAAGATTAAAAATTCATATTTTTAAAAATAAGAAACTAAATGTCTCTAGTTTAAAATGGTAGAACCAGAATTGTGGATTAACAAAAATAGGAGATTGAAAAATAGTTCACCTCCAATTAGTCAACTAGAAAATTCCTCTTCTTCCTCTCAATCCAGTCCATCTCTTCCTACATAACTTGAGAGATCCTTCAAACCTTTTGATAATGATCCAATGTAGATCAAATCTAAGTTAGGAATAATATAACATAGAATTCATCCTTAACTATTTCTCACTCACATTGAACCTAAAAATGTCAAATAAGTTGTGACTAGTCCAAAATGGCTTGTTGCCATGAAAGAAAAGTATGATATCATTAATGTATAATGACACTTGGACACTTGTTCCCTTTCCTCCTCACAGATAAGTTGAAGGATGTAAGTGGGTGTTCTAAGTTAAGGAGAATATTGATGGTTCAATAGATAGATACAAGGCCAAGTAAGTGGCCAAAGGTTTTCATCAAGTTTCAGGTTTTTTACTTCAATGAAACATTATCCCCGGTAATTAAACTCGTTACCATTAGGTTAATTCTCACCTTGGCACTAAGTAAACATTGGGTTACATCAGCTAGATGAGAATAACGTCTTTCTAAATGGGTTACTTTATGAAACTATGTATATGCAACAACCTCAAGGGTTTGAATCTTCAAATCATTCCTTAGTTTGTAAATTGAATAAGGCCTTATATGGTCTTAAATAAGCTCCTTGACAATGGTTTGAAAGACTGTAACAAAAACTTCTTAAATTTGGTTTCAAGGCAAGCTAGTGTGATCCATCACTTTTTGTTTATACTCTAGTGACTAATGTTGTATATTTAGTGGTTTATGTAACACCTCATTTTTTTTAAAAAATAAATTAAAATATTATACGAGAAATATTTTGTTAATAAAATAAAAGGAAAATGATAAATTAGATGATTGTTGGCTAGATTTTGGACCCATCTCAAAGGCTAATTAAAAAGAAGAAAGAAGGAAAGGATTAGGTTATTGTGCATGTCTTCTAAAACACAGAGAACTCATAGGAGGAAACCAAGAAGAGATCATTGAGGAAGGCACAAATTAACGATCGAAGCTATAGGAAATGTGTTGTTTTGCAGGATCGTCACTCCAGATAAGGGGTGTCAAATTTTCAAATTTGTTTGGCATATATGAGGGATAAAAGTAGAGGGGCGACCCCTAAGCCCGTAGGTTTTATGAATGAATTGATGCTTTATCCTCTTATATTACATGAATTCGAGTGTTGATTGACATTGGATTGAGTTGTTGGTGTAAATTGATGTATTTGTGGATTAGGATATATTATGTATGAACTCAAGAAGTTTGATGGATTGAATGAGTTGCATTATTTGAAGGTATATTATTATTATTTGAGTGTGGATAATCTAATTGATAGATTGGATGATGAATTGAAATAATTGATGTGTTTGTAGGAAAGTTTGAGGAAATGAATCATGTAGATTGCAAGTTTGTGAGGAGAAAGTTCTACGACTACACTGAGCATGAGAAGGATCATGTTAGGTGCAAGGCTGAGAGAGAGGTCTCAAACCTCTCCACATTGGGTGTGAGGTGTTGCACTCAATGTCATTTGACGTCTATTTTTCGAGGAAGTGATGTCAAGTGTGGCCTAATCTACACCGATTGAGACTGAGACAAAAAAGTCAAAGATCTTGCCACACTAGTCGTAAGTGATCCCATGTCGGATGTGGGTTTGGTAGAGATATCTTTGGCCTCTCTACACCAGACACAAGTTATAACTTGTCGGGTGCCACACCTTTTATTTAAAAAGTTATTTTGTATATTTTAAAGGATAATTGAGGAGCTAAGATGAGATTCCTAGACAAAAAATTAAGAGAAGTAATTAATGAATAATATTGTGAAAATTGAATATATATTACTGATGTTGTTTGAAGACTCTATCTTTAGAAGTAATGAATGTTGTGATGATGATGATGATATATATATATATATATATATATATATATATAGAGAGAGAGAGAGAGAGAGAGAGAGAGAGAGATAGAGAGAAAGAGAGAAAAGGGTTATAACACTGGTGTAACTTTTACTAAGTATTACACCATTCAATAACTTTATATTAAATGTGAATTTTGTAAATCCAACCGTTAGATTGAAAGCTCATATCACTTTATATGTTTATATAAAATTTTATTAAAATTGAACAACAACTTGAAGATAAGCAAAATGTTCATATTTTAATATATTTTAAAATTTATATATTACGTCAATTTTGTTTTATAAGAATGAAGTATCAAATCATCTTAGATTAATATAAAATTTTGTATATATGATCTAAGAGTAAAGAACTTTCAATCTAACGGTTAGATTTACAAAAGTCACATTTAAAATATATATATATAGTAATCAATAATGATGTGTAAGATTATGAAATCTATTGTTACGTTGAAATACCATAGAATAATTATAATGGATTGTGTGATGAAGTTTCATAGGCTAATATGATGATGTTGTACAAGTTTTTTTGGAATATTATTAAATTAATATGTTGAATGGTTGAGATGTGATGATGTCTGTTGTAATGGACATGATAAGGATGAATTATTAGGACGTGATGATGCATATTATGATGAAATGAGATGAATAAGTTCAGTGTTACGAACTGACACTCAAGGATATGAGTTATGCATCTTGTATGGTTGTGATGTGTGTATTAGTCCAAGTATTCATGTTTATTTTTGCTTAATAGTGTGAATTTATACAAGTGGGATATCGTAGGTCATCTACATGTCCTGGGGTGTTATGATGAGAAAAACTTTATCAGAAATGGGAGGCTACCATGACAAGCTATAAGACTTCGACAAGATCCTAATAGACACCACCTAATTGAAGTGGTTAGGGGGATCACTATTGATGGGTGATCCTTAAACTATTCGATGGGGTGATTTTGTTCCATTACTCTCAAGCTATTTTGTATTCTCGATAATAATGAGATTAGTACCACGTGCATATAGAGTTAGAAGCATACATTACATTAGTCTTAATTTATGATTGAGATATATTGTATGACTTGCTAGGTGCGAATGATGAATGAATGCATGAAGATAATTATAGTAGTTGTATGGAAGGATGCTTATATGTGTGTGAAACATGATTGATGTTATAGTTGAGTGACCTTTGTACCTTATATATGTTATCTACGGATAAGATGTATTCTCACTCATTATGTTTGTATGTTTGTATTTGGGTTGAATGCCAGTTGCAAGACTAGTATAGGTACAAGATGTGTTTGATGAGAGAGACACACAAAAATGAGTCTTGCTTTGATTAGTGTGACATCAGGGCAGAGATTTATTTTAGTATTTTAATGAATTTTTATTTGGATTATAGCTCCTTATGTTTAATTGTTGGGATTTAGTTTAAAAAGGTAGTTTGTGTCTTGTTTTAATTTCACACATAGTTTTCTATGTTTTTAGTAAAGTTGTTAGAGGAAATTATGAACCCTTTTATGAAATATTAACGCTTTAGAAAATTTCTTTTTATGAAAGGTTAATATATTTTTTAAATTATTAAATTCTTTATTTAATTATTCGATCTAGAAGGGTGTCATGATTTATGTTGATGATATATCATCATTGACAATTCATCTCTTCTAGTTCAAACTTTGATTAGAATACTGCATTCTATCTTTGGGCTCAAGCATCTCTGTTCCCTTGAATAAGTTTTTTGGCATTGAAGTCTAATATCAAGCCTTTAGATCTGTTTACTTACCCAAAACTAACATGACAAAAACTAAGCCTATCTCGTCGCTTATGACTTCAAATTACAAACTATTAAAGAATGGTGATGATCTTTTGCTAGATCTTACTCTTTGCAAGTCTGTGGTGGGTTCTCTTCAATATGCAACAATCACTTGACCAAAAATTAGTTATGTTATTAACAAAGTCTACCAATTCATGTCTCAACCACACTACAAAAAAATACTTATTACTGACGGACTTTTTCCCTCGGATAAATATCCGTCTGAAAAATGACATTACTGACAGATTTTTTCGAAGGATATGTGTTCGTCTGAAACATAAATGATTTCGACGGATATTATCTACGAATTTTTTCCGTTTGAAATTTCAGATAGATGTTACCCATGAATTTTTTCTGTGGGAAAATTATGATGTTTCAAACAGATATTTCTCACGGATTAGCTGTGTAACAGCCCAAATTTTTACTGGGCCGTGGGCCCAATTCGTTGCCTGGAACGGGCCGTTTCGAAAGTGAAACGGGCCGTTTCGGAATAAAGAATTTGCCTAAAAAACGTAGTTGAGAACGGGCCGTTCCGGTTGGAGAACGGGCCGTTCTGGTTTGGAGAACGGGCCGTTCTGAAGGTAGAACGGGCCGTTCTGCTGGGTTTTGGAACGGGCCGTTCCGGTTTTGGAACGGCCGTTCCAGTTGAGATTTTTGCTTGGTTCTGGAGGGTCCAAAACGGCCGTTCCACTTTTGGAACGGGCCGTTCCGGATTAGTTGAGGCAGATTCCTATAAATAGGAGGCCTTACCTCTCATTTTCTCACATCTCTCTTCCTATTCTCTTCTGTTCTTTTTTCTTCCCCTCTTCTTCTCTCTGAAAACCATGGGGCACTTAGAGGAGGAGACCAAGAGATCCCTATTGTAGTTTCAACTGCTGTTTATCCAGGTACGGGGGAAAAGGGGATTATTTATATGTGGAGTTACATGAGGGAATTGGGTAGAATAAGAGCCCTTAGGATTATGAGTAATTTTATAATTATTTCTGTTTGAAAAATTATTGGCATTATTTGAATCTGTATGAATTTAGGATTATGAATATATGATTTATTTGTAAAAATGATGCTCGGGGAGAGAGAACAAAATTATAGAAAAGTGCCTGTAGGCTAGGTTTTGGAAAAATTGGGGGTTTTATTGTTTATGTTAAAGTTATATGAAATTGATAATTCCATTGTTTATAATATTAATTTATGAATGTTATTATTGTATTGATTGATAAGAATGAATGATCTTGATGTGAATTACTTGAGGGGTGTGTAAACCCTTATTTTGTTGGGCTTATCTGTTGTGTATGTGAGGTGGAATTGTGTACGTGATATGAATTTGAATTATGAGATGAGATGTTGTATGAATGTGATTATGATTGTGATTGTGGTGCCTCACATCAGTGACTAGGGATGGCACGGCCCCTGGGTAAGTGGTGCTACAGGGAGGGCGTGACCCTAACATGGTGTGGGATGAGTAAGACAGTTAACACACACCACTTATATCGATTATGGCAGCCCTGGCATAGGGTTAATTGCAAGAGACTTTATGGATTGTAATTTGATTGTGGTTCCTCACACTAAAGGATCAAGGATGATACGAACCCTGGTAGTTGATGTTTCAGGGACGAGCGTACTCCTGGATGATCAGGGATGATACGAACCCTGGGTAGGTGATGCTTCAGGGACGAGCGTACTTATTAATGACTAGGGATGGCACGGCCCCTGGGTAAGTGATGCTACAGGGAGGGCGTGACCCTGGTTTGGTGTGGGAGGCAATTAACCTGTATCACTTGTGTCAGATGTAGCGAGGTCTTGGCATAGTGTTAATTGTAAGATTGGTGTGAATTATGGATGTGGAAATGATATTGTTAATTGTAAGATTGACATGAATTATGAATATGGAAATGATGTTGTAAATTGTATAATTGGTGTGGATTATGATGGATTGAGATATGTATGTGAAATGAGATATGTTAAATGTGAATTGAGATGTGAAGATGATGAATGATTGATATATATATATATATATATATATATATATATATATATATATATATATTATTAAATAGTGAATTATGATGAGATTATATTGTGATGTGTTTGTATGTACTTTGCATATAGATATTTTCTTTTCTCACCGTATAAACTGTGGATATTTTAGGTGAAGAAGATCCGGCTACGAGTGACATCTAGAATGTCAATAGTTAAATTATGGGAATGCTCTGATAATGTGACATCGGGGCAAAGGATTTCTAGGACAGAATATTTATATGGATTTGGTATTGTAATAAATGATTTTTTAAAATTGTAAACTCTTAAATTTTACCTTTCAAGTTTTATTTTTCAGTCATTTTCTTATATTGAAGAAAGAACAGTTTTGAAGTTTTATGTGAACCCTTTTACGAACCCTTTGAAAGTTTATTCTTCTTAATTGAATTATATTATATATGTGTTGGGGTAGTAAGGGTGTCACAATCTGTCTAAAACATTTTTCGTAGAAAATGAAAAAAAAATTCATCGATAAATTTAAAAAATTTAATGATAAAAGATTAACAAATTAAATTTTTAAATACTTAACTAATTTTCTCATCCTAATTAATTTACCATACCAACTATTATATATATATATATATAATTTATAATTAAATGATAGTATAAAATAATAATTTACTATCAATATAATTTAATATTATATAGTTAATTTTATTTAAATTGAGAAATATGTAATTAGTGAAATGATACTGATGCATGATAATCTAAAATCAAAAGATAATTTCTTAACATTTATAATAAATTTACTAATTTTGAACTATATTGTTTTTAATAAAATAATATTATTATTTAATACAATTTTAAAATAATTGTTTAAAAATATTATCAATAATACTCACAAAATTACCGACGTTATTATCGACGGCGTGAGTAATTATTTTTTATTAATAATTTATTTTAAAAATAATGAATTTAATTCATAAGTAATTATGATAAATAAAAATTAAATTAGATAATTACCCACGGAATTACCCAGGATGTATCCATGGGTAATTATTTTGTATTAATAATTTACTCTAAAAAAATAAAATTAATTTATAAGTAATTATGATAAATAAAAATTAAATTAGATAATTACCCACGGATTCGTGGTTAATTTTTTATTAATAATTTATATTAAAAATAATAAAATAAATTTATAAGTAATAATGATAAATAAAAACTAAATTAGATAATTACTCACATATTTATCCATGGGTAATTACCGATGGATAAATCCGTGGGTAATTATTTTTCATTAATAATTTATGTTAAAAATAATAAAATTAATTTATAAGTAATAATAATAAATAAAAACTAAATTAGATAAAAAAAATTAAAAATATATATATAATTCTTCTAGTTAAAGAAAAGTCTCTAAAAACGCTATGGTACAAAAAAGACATTTGTATTTTATATATAGAAGTTAATTATTCTTTGATTAGTTACTAATTTTTATTTAATATATATTTATACAAATTTTAAATATGATTTATTGATTTAACTATAATATTTATTTTTATATATAATTTATTATAAATTTTAATTATATATAATAAAAATGTAACTTGTAAAATACACAGACTAAAATATTAATATTTTTTAATTTAGATAAAAATTATAGTATTATATTATATTGTAATTTGTTAAATATACGAGAATGAAAGGAATCCAAATATTGTACAAGTATGAGATTGTATAGTTGAAGATAACTTAAAGGAATTAATTTGTACTAATTATACAAATGAGATGCATCTACTCTTTGGTAGCTTATTCCTTAAGAACTTCACAGTTAAGCATGCTTGACATAGAGTAATTTAGGGATGGGTGACCTTCTGGGAAGTTTTTCAGAAAAATGTGCTAGTGACGACAAGGTACGCCGAAAAGTCTTGTGTTAATTTGTGGGGTTTGTGGGGTCAATCTTTGATCCTAAAAGTGGGTGAATATCTCAAAAAGGGTTACCCATGAAAGGTTTTGATTGGTGAAGGGTCCTGACTAACGAGGAGTTACGTGAAGTATCATGGAATGTGGGTTATTACCCACGAATGTGGGTAAAATTCGTGGGTAATTACCCACAGATTTTAATTCCGTCGAAAAGTTACCCACGGATTATAATTCGTTGGTAAATGTTTCGGACGAACAATTTATCGACGAATTATTGTCTGTCTGTAATCCATCGGAAATGAAGTGTTACCCACAAATTTTTTGGATTATCCACGGATTTTGGTCGTCTGTAATTTCAAATTTTCTTGTAGTGCCACTTGAGTCTCATTGATCAACAGCCAAGCACATCCTTAGGTATCTTAAGGGTATTTAATAGTTTAGTTTACAATATCTTCCATAGTATCCCAATCACTCTCTAACCTTGTGTGCTTATTGTGATGTTGATTTTACTACTAATCTCGATGATTACAAATCCACATCTGGTGTTGCTATATACTTGACTACTAGTCTTATATCTTGGCGGTCCAGGAAACAAATGGTAGCAAGATCAAGCATAGAGACTGAATATCATAGTCAAGAACTAGTCATTGTTGATATTCTTTGAATTCAGACATTGCTCACTAAACTTGGTGTCTCTTTTCAGCTCCTATTATCTATTGTGGGTATTAAAGTATTGTATCTCTTGCATATAATCCTTTTCTTCATGCAAGAATCAAGCATATGAAAATTGATTTATTCTTTGTCAAAAAAAAGTCTTAAGTAAACAACTTAATGTTCTTCATATTCTTGCTCAAGATCAACGGGTTGATTTCTTAACAAAACCACTATCCTCAACCAAATTTCAATCTCTTAAAGGCAAACTCAAAGCGTTTGAGTCGTGTTGTTTGGCTCACCCACCTTGAGTTCGGAGGGGGATTATGGATATTGTAATGGGTAGTTATAATTTTGTTTTTGGTTTTGCCAACTAACATGTGATAGCTATTTTTAGTTGCTTATAATATACAATTCAAATAGTTATTGTTTGAGGTATATACTTTGTTGTAACTAACTTAAGATATCAATGAGAAATACTTCTCTTCTCACTTTACCTTGAACTCTAAAGTCTTTGCGATTCTAACAAAAAGTAACAATAGAAAATTAATAAAAACAAAGTGCGTCAATTAAAAGTATAGTATTTAGCATAATTTAAAAATTTTAAGTAGTTTTCAAATCTTATTGAATGCCCATGATCTGAATTAGATATTGTAATACTCATTTCAATGTTTGTGCTTAAAATTTCACAAGTAGTTATTGAAACTCAAACTAATTCATTCATATATATTAAACATGAATAATTATTTTACATGAAAATATTTTTAAGGATTTCTTTTTATCAAAAGTGTTTTTTTTAAGAGTTTATCTTTGACCGAAGTTCTTTTTTTAGAGATATTTCAATTTATATTTATTTCTATATTAAATTTTAATGTTTTTAAGATAAATTATCAATAACTTATTATATATCAATTTTTAATAATCAAATCATTAAATTAAAAACTTTTAATATATAGACAAATCTACAAATTTTTTAAAAAAATAAAAATCATAATTACTCGTTATAAAATAAAATAAGTTTACTAAAACTTTTTTTTAAGTAAATAAATCTCTCTTCTATCATAAATATGAAATTTAATTTGTTTAAAAAATATCTACTTATGTAAAATTTAAATATAATTTATACTTGAATATAATATTTATTTATGTATATAATTTATTATAAATTTTAATTATGTATACACTTGTTAAAATACTACTTTTATTAGGAAAAGCGTCCATCATTAGTGGTTGTTTTGAAAGTACTCATTTATTGCATGTCTAAGATGAATAGATCATCATTATAGTACTCATGCCAATATCGATGCCTACAATTTTTGGCGAAAAATTACCTTAGTTAAAGTTCAAACCAATTTGACGAGTCTATTCAATTGCCAACCCTCCGAGTGTTGCTGTGTTTTGTAGTGCTCAAGAGAGAAAGTAGAACATATTGTCACTTACTGTGTTTCGTGATATAATAACAACGATTAGGGGCTTGTGTAATTGTGCAGGAAATTCGAGGTTAGTTGTTAATTTCTGAGGAATTGTATGAAATTGCAGCATGTGTCAATCAAGATTTCACTATTGACATCAGATTACAGATTACTGAGGCCACTTGGAGTGATGGGCTTAATCACCTGTATTTCATAAACGAATGAAGATGCGAGATTACATCTTTTAGCATACAAATTTCCTATTGCCCTTTGACAGCAGCAAGCTGTTTCATTAGGTTAAACACTTCTATTCCTTTTGCAGCCAACTGGTCTTTATACTTCTTATGTGTTATAACTAATTCATCGCTTGCTTCCGTATATCTATATCGAATAGTATCTAGCTTTGCTTGTGTTCCGTGGAGTCTCATTTTCAGCTTAGCCATCATTACGTCATCCTGTTAAAAAACATACAAGGTACAAATATTTTACTGGTATATGCAATGTAATAAATAAAGGCCACATTTTTACGCGGATAGCCCAATATGATACTTACCGCATGCTTTTTGACTTCCATAGAGGATAGTTTCCGACTCAGTTCCTCAACATGGACCTTTTCCTTCGATAACTGAAAGAATGTCATAAAGTGATTAATGAAATTAGGATATCGGATAAAGAATATGCCATAATGTCATTACTGAAATTAAGAAGTGTTTGGCCAGCTTTTTTAAGGCTTTGAACATGTTTGAATATAAGTTATAAATGTTTTTTAAAGCTTCTTTGCTGGAAAGTTTTTTGTTTTTCTTTTACTATAGAAATTCTCAAAAACACTTCTAAACTTATATCCAACTAGATTATTTCTCTTCTTAGGCATAATTGCCACTCAAGTTTCATAATTTCGCAAATTGTCACTCAACTTTCAAATTTACACATTTTTTTTACCACACTAATAAAATTTTGCTCATTTTGTAACCATGAGATTATTTCTCTTCTTAGGCATAATTGCCACTCAAGTTTCATAATTTCGCAAATTGTCACTCAACTTTCAAATTTACACATTTTTTTCCACACTAATAAAATTTTGCTCATTTTGTAACCATGTTAGTTGATCATGAATTGACAACTGATATATCATGTCAACTCCTAACAGATTGATGAATGTCGTTAATATGTTACATTAACCGTTAATGAGACATTAATTAGTCAACTAAAGAAGTGACAAAATATACAAAATTTTGAAAATTGTGATAAAATGTGAAAAATAAAAAATTGAATGCCAAAATACACAAAATCATGAAACATGGATAACATAAAGTGCAATTAAGTTCTCTTCATATATTGAGAAATTGGGTTAAACAAACACATCTTTTGAAAAACTCAAAATAATTAAGCAGCTTATTTATTCTAAAAGAACAGGACAAAATAGTATCTCTTTTTTTAAAAAGGGTGATGGAACTTTTAGAAGAAAAAAAATGACTACTCTCTTTGCTTCCTCAACTATCCCCACTCTTTCCCCTTTCCCGTCTCTCTCTTCTCTCTCCCAATTCTCTTCCAGTTATCCCAGATTATCTCTTTTAAACTAAAAGAACTAAAAATTGCCAAGCAGTTTCTACTTTATTTTCAAAGAATATTTTGAGTTTTAACTAAAATAATTTTTGTGAAGTTGGGCCAAACACAGCCTTAGTAAATATCAAAAGATAACCTACGGTTTACCTCATCCTGGCAATTCTTTTGGAGAATTTCCATTTTCTTCTGTTGATCTTCCATCTCAATCCTCAATTTGTCCTTTTCTTTTGTCACAACAGATAGTTTGTTCTTGAGATTCTGTCAAGTAACCTGATATGATCAGTAAACTAATACTGCGTGGATTCTCAGACAGATTTTTATTCCCTATCCCGCCTAATTATAAATACACCGCAATATCCTATGTATAAATCCTTTACTAGTGGCAATGAAGGAAAAACCTGAAACACGTTTGAGTTTGATAGATTATCTCCTTTATCAAGAACATGTAGTTCCTGCCGAACTTCATTTTCTTTCTCTTCTTCAGGACAGTCATGCAGCTCATGCTCCAAGAATTGCATCTCAAAATTTGCTTTTGACATCTACAACGCATGCCAACATAAAGACAATTATGCCTTGTAGTATGTCACAAGCTCACAAAAATATTAACAAATATTCCTTACTTCTCGGGATTGTTTGCTCTTGTCATTGGTTGTTTCGAGGTGATTTTCCAGTTGATCCAACTCTGAAACCTTTTCTCTGTAGCTTTAAAATAGCACCACAGGAATAGTGATTTATTTTGTTTGACAGTTAAAGCTAGCGAGCCATCTTTGAAAAATAAAAAACAAAAGTGGGACTAGCAGACGGGACTGTATTGAGTACTCAAGCATTTCTAATTTGTTAGTAACCAATAGAAACCACCCAAGTAAAATATGAGAATGTCCAAAATGCAAAAAGATGACAAGTAAAAGTTGAGATGTGTTGTAAATAAATTTTACATGAGAAAAACGTGAAGGGAATGAAATTGCAGCTGCATTAACTGTTTCAGACTTTCAGTTCGTCATTAAAAAATCAATGAAGTGTAACTGAACATCCCAAAACATAACTTATTGGATACACTTGTATGTTTCTGTGCCACTACCATCAAGCATCCAGTCAAAGATACAGAAAATATGCAAATTGTCAAAAAATAACAAAACCTTCCGCCCTGCCCCCTATAGATGATATATGTTCTTTATCTTATTCATGGAATTAATGAAATTCCTGTTCAGAATCAGAATCTAATATTCTGAATTTATTCTAATAATATGGTTTACATCACCTAGTGAGATAAGACTTTGATGCTGTAAACTTAGCAATGACATAGCAAGCTTCTAACCATGTCCATCAAGGACTTCTAAGATGGCATGTGATGAGGCACAAGTAGATGTATCCCACGACATCATTAAGTGATGAAGAACATTTTAATTTGTTTTCTAAAAAACCAACTACAACTTTAAAGGACCAAATCTAAAACTATTTTGAGCCACATTTTCAAGGAGTAAATATATTTTTCCCTAAGATAATCACATGCAAGAAGCGAGAGAATCAAGCTATCTTTCTCAACTTAATGCTTCCATTGGATTAAATCATACATGAAGAAAGAGATTGCTTGATCAACAAGTAGTTGGTAGTAAAGCACTTCTTTTATATAATGATAATGATGAAATAAGAGAAAATTGGGGAATCTGTTAGTGAATTCAACTGATACAGAATAGAAATTATAGAACTGAAACTAAATTATCCTAAGTGGTACAGTTAAATAGAATTATAAATTGTTTCTCATTCTAAACATAAAGTGTTTGTTATATTATTTTCCCACTAATCTCCAATATCTCCCTGGGTCAGGATAAGGCTCCCCCTGATTAGGCATAAGCTTCACATTAGGATCCATGCGAGTGTCAACTGGCTTACAATCTGTAAGTCCGGTCTCTTCTAGAATATCAAGGGCATATTTTCTCTAAAAAATAGCAATACCGGACTTTGACTGAGCGGCCTCAATCCCAAGGAAATAACGTAGGGGACCTAAATTCTTAGTTTGAAAGTGTTTTGATAGGAGACCTGTGGTTAAACAGGTCTACGTTAGGAGGGAAAAGGGGGACAGTTAGTTAATTTTGTAACTAACTGATGACAGTCTGGTAGGGACTGTTAAATTGTATAAATAGGAGGGAATAAGGGAGAAGAAGGGGGGGAAGAAGTATTGTATTTTGGGAGAGATAGGCACTCTCGAATTGCCTGATTCATTGTATTCTTTCTTTCTGTTGTGTTGACAGCAAGAACTCAAGAACAATAATACTACAATCTTTCGTTATTCTCAAATTCTCTCTTAATTTCCAGTTGAGACCTATCAACTGGTATCAAAGCAGGTACGAAACAGAGGCGATCAAAGATGGAAAAGAAAATGGATTTTAGGTTGGAACAGGTGGAAAAGGGATTGCAAGACATACAGAAGCGCGCGGTGGAGGAAAGTGAATGGCGGCGTAACATCGAGGGGGCTATGCGCGAAATGTTGGAGCAGTTGAAGGAGATGAGAGTAACCATGGGAAGCAACGGCCGCGAAGGGGACGAAATTCATGGGGACCCAAGAGCGGAAAAGAAAGGGTGGATGTGGCGAAACCTGGAATTGCCGCTGTTCCAGGGGGAGGACGTGTTAGGATGGGTTGGGCAGATGGAGAGATATTTCCGATTGAAGGGGGTATTGGAGGACGAAAAAGTGGAGGTTGCGATGGTGGCGATGTAGGGGAAGGCGTTGACGTGGTTTCAATGGTGGGAAGGCAGAAATCCAAATTCTGCGTGGGTGGGTCTCAAAGGGGCCTTGTTGAGACGGTTTCAGCCAGAGATGGTACAAAACCCGTATGAGGTATTGTTGGGCCTTAAGCAAGAAGGGAGTGTGGCTGATTACAGGGAAAAATTCGAGGCAAATTCTGGGCCTCTCCGGATCGGGGATACCAATTATTTGAAGGGGATTTTCTTGAATGGTCTCAAGGAGGAGATTAAAGGGGAATTGAGGTTGCATCAACTCAATTCATTAGAAGAAATTATGGATTTGGCCCTGTTGATAGAGTCCCGAAATTCTATTCTCAGGAAAGAAGGGGGTGGATCGTCTGCTACTAATAACAGAGGGGGATGGAGCAAGAACATTTATGGCAGCCGGAGGGAGGAAGAGAAGAGGAAGCAAGAGGAACCTACGGTGACGAAGGAAGAAGGAAGAACAAATTGGCGGCGCATGACAGATGCGGAGTACCAAGACAGGAGGAGAAGAGGGATTTGCTTCCGATGTGAAGAGAAGTATGCACCGGGACATGTGTGCAAAAACAAGCAAATTCGAATAATGCTGTTAGAAGAAGGCGTGGTAGTGGAAGATGAAGAGGAGGAAATCCAATGGAGTGGTAAACCATCCACCACAACATTAGATTTTCGGAGCATGGTGGGAATGACTTCAAAACATTCTTTTAAATGCTGGGGGGAGATAGGTGATAATTCAGTTTTGGTTTTGGTGGATTGTGGGGCTTCCCACAACTTTATTGCTGATTCAGTGGTAAGGAAATTGGGGCTGGAGGTGGAGAGAACTGAACCGTATTGGGTGAAGGTAGGGGATGGGCATAGTGTGAAGGCGCAGGGCATGTGCTCAGGGTTGGAAATGGAGTTACAAGGGGTTCCGTTGAGGCAGAATTTCTATCTGTTCGCTTTGGATGGGGTTGACGTGATTTTAGGAATGGAATGGTTGAGGGGGCTGGGAGAAATTAAGGCTAATTTTGATAAATTAACCTTAAAGGTTAGAGTGGGAGGAGGGGTCTATCTAATCAAGGGGGACTCTTCTTTGAGTGTGTTGGAAGCACCCTTGAAAGGCACCCTCAAGCAACTGAAGGAGGAGGACGAAATCTATTGGGTGGAATGTTGTGTGGCAGAAACGGAGTCAGGGGAGAAGATGAGAGCCATTCCGGACAGTATTCAGAAACTCTTGGAGGAGTTTGAGGAGGTTTTCAGGGAACCCCAGGGACTATCCCCGTCAAGAAGGCAAGACCATGCGATCAATTTGAAGGAGGGAGCGGAGATCCCTAACCTCAGACCATATAGGTATCCATATTATCAAAAAAATGAGATTGAAAAATTGGTGCAGGATATGCTGAGAACCGGAATTATCCGACCTAGCATCAGCCCTTATGCTAGTCCTATAATTTTGGTTAAAAAGAAGGATGGGAGTTGGAGGTTTTGTGTAGATTACAGGGTGCTAAATAAGGTAACCGTCCCAGATAAATTTCCAATTCCAGTTATTGATGAGTTGTTGGATGAACTAACTGGGGCCACTATATTTTCCAAATTGGATTTGAAATCGGGATATCACCAAATTCGGATGAGAGAGGAGGATATTCACAAGACGGCTTTTAGAACGCATGAAGGGCACTATGAATACTTGGTAATGCCTTTCGGCCTTACTAATGCACCCTCAACGTTCCAAGGGCTGATGAACGAAGTATTGAGGCCATTTTTGAGAAAGTTTGTTTTAGTATTTTTCGATGATATATTGGTGTATAGCAGGAATTTGGAAGAGCATCAATACCACTTAAGGCAGGTGCTGAATTTGTTAAAGGAAAATGTGTTGATGGTTAATGGAAAGAAGTGTGAGTTTGCAAGGCCTCAAATGGAGTATTTGGGTCATGTTATTTCGGTCAAGGGGGTGGCAGCTGACCCTTCCAAAGTAGAAGCCATGCTTAAGTGGCCTCAACCTACGAGTCTTAAAGGTTTGAGGGGGTTTCTGGGTCTGACCGGGTATTATAGGCGATTTGTTCGTGGCTATGGGGTGATTTCTCGACCGCTGACTGAATTGTTAAAAAAGGAAGCATTCGTTTGGAGTGGGGAAGCCACCAAGGCTTTCGATGCACTAAAGCAGGCCATGGTCGAATTACCAATTCTGGCCATACCAAATTTTTCCAAACAGTTTGTGGTAGAGTCAGATGCGTCCAGCAAAGGGATTGGGGCAGTGCTGCTTCAAGAGGGCAGACCTTTAGCCTTCATGAGCAAGGCACTTTCTGAAAAGGCCCAGAGCAAGTCAGTTTATGAAAGGGAACTGATGGCGATTGTGGTGGCAGTTCAGAAATGGAGGCATTATTTGATGGGAAGGAAGTTCACTATAAAGACTGATCAAAGGAGCCTTAAGTTTCTTACAGAGCAGAGGTTATTGGGAGAAGAGCATCACAAGTGGACGACCAAGTTATTGGGATTTGATTTCGAAATCCAATACAAACCAGGTTATGAGAATAAGGCGGCTGATGGGCTCTCAAGGCAGATGATGTATGCTGCCATATCAAGAGTGGAAATGGAGGAGTGGCGGAAATGGGAAGAGGAGTTCTTGGGGGATGCTGAAATGCAAGCATTAATACAGAAATTGGTCACAGACCCGGATACGAAAAAAGGGTATGAATTGAAGGAGGGAAAATTATTCTTCAAAGGCAAATTGGTTTTACCCCGACATTCGAGCAGGATTCCTCTTATCATCCAGGAGTTCCATGCTTCAGCAATGGGGGGGCATGCTGGAGTCTTCAGGACTTTCAAGAGAGTATCGACTGCATTTTTCTGGAGGGGAATGAAGAAGGATATTGCCAAATTCGTAACTGAATGCCACGTTTGCCAAATTAATAAGTATCAGACGTTAGCGCCAGGGGGATTGCTGCAACCATTACCGATTCCGACACAAATATGGACTGACATATCCATGGATTTCATTGGTGGACTCCCAAGAGCTTTAGGCAAGGATACCATTTTGGTGGTAGTAGACAGATTGTCCAAGTACGCTCATTTTTTACCCCTATCACACCCTTTTTAGGCACAAGAGGTGGCTCAAGTGTTCATTCAGGAAGTGGTGAGACTACATGGATTTCTGGAATCCATTGTAACGGACAGGGACAGATTGTTTTTGAGTCAGTTTTGGTCGGAGTTGTTTAAATCAGCAGGTACGAAATTGAAATATTCTTCTACATATCACCCCCAGTCGGATGGACAGACAGAAGTGGTGAATAGGTGTTTGGAGGATTACTTGAGGTGTTTTGTAGGGGATAAACCCAGGCAATGGCCTAGATGGTTAGCTTGGGCAGAATTTTGTTTTAACACTCATTATAATCAGTCTTCGGGTATGACCCCATTCAAGGCTGTGTATGGAAGGGATCCTCCTACGATTTTCAAAGCTCAAACTTTTCCTTCCAAGGTGGAAACTGTGAATGTAATGGCAGAAGAGAGAGACGGAATTTTGGAAGAGTTGAAAGCTAACATTGGAAAGGCGCAGCATAGGATGAAACAACAAGCAGATAAGAAAAGAAGAGATGTGAAATTTGAGGTGGGGAACTGGGTTTATCTGAAGGGCCAACCGTATAGGCTCAAATCGTTGGCGAAGAGGAGAAATGAGAAATTGAGTCCTAGATACTATGGTCCTTTTCAGGTAGTGGCTAAGGTGGGTGAGGTGGCTTACAAGTTGCAGTTACCAGAAAACAGCAGAATTCACTCAGTCTTTCATGTCAGCAAATTGAAGAAGGCAGTTCCACCAGAAAAACAAGTGCAGTCCCTTCCGGAAGACATTTCTGCAGACTGGGAATTGCAGCCACAGCCGGCGGAACTTTTGTCTTACAGGTACAACAGAACAGGAGAGTTAGAGGTGCTTATCCAATGGCACAACCTTCCGGATTGTGAAAACTCGTGGGAGACAGCAACCAAGATGCAGATTGCATTTCCACAATTCCACCTTGAGGACAAGGTGATTGCTAGAGGGGGGAGTATTGATAGGAGACCTGTGGTTAAACAGGTCTACGTTAGGAGGGAAAAGGGGGACAGTTAGTTAATTTTGTAACTAACTGATGACAGTCTGGTAGGGACTGTTAAATTGTATAAATAGGAGGGAATAAGGGAGAAGAAGGGGGGGAAGAAGTATTGTATTTTGGGAGAGATAGGCACTCTCGAATTGCCTGATTCATTGTATTCTTTCTTTCTGTTGTGTTGACAGCAAGAACTCAAGAACAATAATACTACAATCTTTCGTTATTCTCAAATTCTCTCTTAATTTCCAGTTGAGACCTATCATGTTTAAATAAATGTTGCTTCAGAGCCTTGATGCCCTCCTGATCATCACCTGTAATCACAATATCATCTACATAAACAACAAGATAGATAAATCTGTGTCGATGAGCGTCTAAAGAAGGCAGAGTGGTCTGCCTCACAGCGGATCATTCCAAATTCTTGTATAACTTTGCTAAACCGACCAAACCAAGCACGAGGTGATTGTTTGAGGCCATACAAGGACTTTTGTAATTTACATACAAGACCAGACCCCCCTTGAGCAACAAACCCGGGAGGTTGATCCATATAAATCTCCTCCTCCAAATCACCATGTAAGAAGGCATTTTTGATGTCTAATTGAAACAAAGGCCAATGCCTCATAGTAGCCATGGCTAGGAAGAGACGAACTGAGGCCATCTTCGCAACTGGAGAGAAAGTGTCGTTGTAATCCAAACCATATACTTGCGTGTATCTTTTAGCCACAAGATGAGCTTTCAATCTATCCACTTGTCCATCGAGGCCCACTTTAACATTAAATACCCACCGACAACCAACAATAGATTTTCCAGGTGGAGGTGGGACAAGTACCCAAGTGTGGTTGGAGTCTAAAGCTGTCATCTCATCAATCATTGCTTGTCGTCATCCTAAATGGATTAAGGCCTCCTGTACTGTCTTGGGAATGGTAATAGAGGAAATAGTAGAGACAAAAGCATAATAGGTAGGAGACAAACGATGATATGAAAGAAAGTTATAAATAGGATGAGGATTACAAGTAGAACAACTACCTTTACGAAGAGCAGTGGGCAAGTCAGCTGAGGTAGGTGGGGCCGGAGTAGGTGAGGTGACTGAAGCAGGAGTAGAATCACATGGCTCAATTGTAGAATCATTGGGAGGAACAACAGTATGTGATCGACGCTCATAGGTTATCTCAAATCGGTGTAGAGGATGGTCAGACCCTGGTAGTGTGGGAGGATCTGGTGCTTCTAAAGTAGTAGGTGTGGTAAAAGGCACATTATGATCAAAATGAGGAATAGGCAATACTTGAGAGAGGAGATCTGAGTCAACCGGAGAGACATCTGTGGCAATAAAATATGGTGTATCTTCAAAGAAAGTGACATCTGCACTGGTGTAAAATCGATGCATAGCAGGAGAGTAACAACGGTACCTCTTTTGGACACGGGAGTATCCTAAGAACACACATTTGATGGCCCGAGCAGACAACTTATCACGTCCTGAGAAAAGATCATGGACAAAACAAGTACAACCAAAGACACGAGGATGAACAGAGTAAAGGGGATCCAATGGGTATAATAGGGAATGAGGTACTTGATCATTCAAGACAGACGATGGCATTCGATTTATTAGATACCCTGCAGTGAGGACAGCATCGCCCCACAACTTTGGGGGTGCATTGGCATTCAATAAAAGAGTACGAGCAGTGTCCACAATATGTCCATGTTTTCGCTCAGCTACACCATTTTGTTGAGGTGTATGAGGGCAACTAGATTGATGTAGAATGCCATGAGAAGCTATAAATGATTTGAAGCAATCTGAAAAATATTCTTTAGCATTATCACTTCGTAAAATCCAAATTACTTTGCCAAATTAAGTTTTGATCTCCGAATAGAAACTTAAGAAAATATTGAATAACTCAGAACGATTTTTCATTAAAAATATCCAAGTACATTTAGAAAAATCATCAATAAAGGTGATGTAATACCTATGCCCCAAAAGAGAAGGAACACGACTAGGTCCCCAAACATCAGAATGAATAACATCAAAAGGAGACATAGCTCGACTATTAACACTATTAGGAAAAGAAGCTCTAACATGCTTTCCTAATTAACACGACTCACACTCTAAAGACTCTAACTGTGAGAGATGAGGTACCATTTTCTTTAATTTATTCAAACTTGGATGACCCAGGCGACAGTGGATTAAACCAGGAGACTCAATAAATGCACATATGGTAGAGGTAGAGGGCTGAAGGTAGTAGAGATCATGTGATTCAGATCCGGCTCCAATCGTCTGTCCCGTACTCCGGTCCTGTATCAAGAAAGAATCAGAAGTGAAGGTTATGACACAGTTTAGTGACCGAGTCAACTTACTTATAGAAATCAAATTAAAGGGACATCCAAGAACTAGTAAAACAGATTTTAATGGTAGTGATGGAAGAGGTGATATTTGACCAATACCAGTGGCTTGGACTTTTGACCCATCTGCAAGAGTGATATGATGTGGAGTTTTATGTGATGATAGGTTACGGAAAAGGGAGACATTACCAGTTAGGTGATCAGAAGCACCGGAGTCCAAAACCCAAGGTCCAATAGACGTAGAATGAGAGAGATAGACTGTAGAATTACTAGTATGAGCAACAGTGATGGAGGAAGGGGCCTGTTTAGTCGCCTTCAGTTGAAGATACTCTTTGTAATCATCGACAGATAAAGTGATTGGATGATTGCTCTCGGGTTCAATCTTGACTTCTAGAGCCGAAGTCGAAGATTGAGCCACTTTAGTTGTCTTGCTCGGAAAGCCATGCAAGGAATAACACTTGTCTCGTGTATGCCCATCTCTTTGGCAGTAGGTACAATGGAGTTTCCTCTACCCCTTTTACCACGACCACGACCTCGACCACGCCCTCGACTTCCACGGTCAGTTGAACTAGGGATAAAAGCAAAAGGTGTTCCATTCTTGGAAATCTCTGCCATGAAGAGAAAAAGGAGAACAGCAAAAACACCTCCAAACAATCCCAAAAGACCTCTGAGACAGCCACCAAACAGTCTCAAAATTTCGTGGCAGCAACCAAACAACCACGAAATTCCAAGCAGCAACCAAACGACCACCTACAGTGTGACCCACAACCTGAAAAGGGTCAAAACAAGAAGAGGGAGGGCCGGCGAGTCCAACGGTGCAAACGGAGGCCTGGAGGGCGGCACGTGAACCCCACGCGCCGGCGAGCTTTTCTGACAAAAACCGCGCGTGAGAGCGCATGAGACACCGGTCTGGAGGCGGCTCGCGACGGAAAGGCCGATCGGCGACCTCTGAACACTCAGGCGGCGTCAACTTCAACAACCGCCGACAAAATTCAAAAAACCCTAGATGCCTTGCTAGCGGCTGGGTTAGGGTTTCCAAACCAGGACCAGAATGCTCTGATACCAACTTGAATCTGAATGATTTTCATGTTATTAAATTGATGGGTACAATAAAATAAATAGGCATAAAACATAATCAATCCCTAAAGTTTAGGGATTTAGATAAAACTGACTAAGGAAACTAAACTAGAAATTAGGAGAGGATAAACTAGTATATCTAAACTATATCTTATAGAATTATCTTAACAAAGATCAATCTTCTACAAGAAATAACTCTTGCTATATTATATAATACAACTAAGTTTGGCAAGCTTTAACCTTTTCTTGGTCTCTAAGCTGGTGTGCAACAACATACTTTATGTTCTTGGCTTGTTTCTAGGGATAAATATTTTTTCAAAAAGGTTAGGTTAATCTCAAGCTATATCATCCTTGCCAAATTCAATAAAGCTCAAAGGTACATGCAAAATTGTTTTCCAACCATGTTACATATAAGAAGAAAACATATTTGAAAACAAGAAAGTAATACAAGAGAGACAAGAGAAGAGGGACAAATAATTTAAAAAGTTAAACAAACCTGGAATTTTCCTTGATACGTGCATTTTCATATGTAATAGTCAATTTTTCCCGTAGGGTCCTGCATTCTTCTCTACAGGACTCCAATTCATTTCTTACCTATTATTTAAAGGCAAATTTTATTAATTTAAGCAGATGGAACAACAAAAATCAGAAAGAAAACTATCTATCAAACTTGAAACAGCACTGGAAAAAATCACAACTTTTTCAATCAATTTTTTCTTTGCTACAATTTTCGTACTAGAGTTACTTAACTGCTGTATCATAGTGTAGCTTATCTGTTAGACTCAAGCATTTAAACACACAATACTGGATTATATTAGTAATTTGGTTTATAGGTTAGATTCAGATAGTTGCTTTGAATAACAATGATTTCGGACATGAACATTTTAAGGAGATTATGAAGGGATTCATTTGGATGTTTCCTACAGTTATAAGAGTGTCACAGGCAGTTGTTATTTTCTTACTACTGGGAAATGGAGAATAGGTGGAGAAGAATTTAGATGATGGGGTCATATGGTCTGTGGCTTCAGAGTCAAGGACCTAGTGAGATGGAAGTGTTTTTGAGACCTTAAATCCAAATGAAAGAGGAAGCAACAGAATGAAGTGCAGTGAGAGAGCAGGGAAGAAACAGCGAGAGAGTGAACTGAATAGAAGCAACAGACAAGAATGTTGGACACAGTGCCAGAGAACAAAGCATGGATCGAAACACCCCCAAGAAAGTGCCAGAAAATGGCAGGAAACATCATGGGTTGCTTAGAAAAGATCTGTCAGCAGTGGGCAGTAGTGATCGGAGCTCAGAACAGAGTAGAAGAAGTGTGGACTGTGGATGCTAGGGTTGGCTGGGTGTCAAAGAAGAAACAAAGAAAAAACAGGTTCAGAATATATGGGGATAGAACTTTCCAATTTTACTCTCAAGTGATGGGATAAAGCACACACAGGTAGATTGACACTTCAAGTAGTAGTAGTAAGATAGTGGTCTTACAGATACAACATAGTCCTTTCAAGGCTTCAATTGGAAAATGTATTGACCAAAAGATTTCCCACAAAATGTTTTCTTTGAGTGTTCTGTGGCACAATTACCATAATTAGTACATATCTTCTTTTTATTTTTGTATAGAATTTTTTCACTAATTTTCTATAATTAGGACATTTTATTTTCCAGTAATCCCCTAATTGGAATATATTACAATTAGACTATATATTGTAAACATCCTTTGTAAGCCGAGTCGATATCATTCAATCTCTTTTCTCTTTTTCTTTCCTCGATAACTAAAACCCTATAACTACAAACACATTTATATATTAAAACAAATACTATAAACAACATTCATGTCCTTATTAGAAACCAAAAAAAAGGACCAATGTGTTCATGCTAGATAAGTTACGATCTGAACAAATACTGAAGCTTCAAGAATCCCATGTATGAAAAAAAAAATTAAAAAAAAAAAAATATATATATATATATATATATATAACAATTAAGGGAACTAATAAAGGTTTCCTAAATAGCTGAGCCGTGAATCTCACTTCTAATAATTTTGTTGATAATGATGTAATTTGTACATTGTTTGACTTTGCTTGCTCTTCTATGGCTAGAAGTGCAGCTTTCTCTTTGGCAGACCATATTGCCCTTTCCTCCTCTATTTCCAAAAGAGAATCAGTGAGTTGCTGCAAGATCAAGATACATTGAAACACCTTAATAAAAGAAACCTCCTAAAAAGGGAAGAATCACAATAAAGTAAAAGAAAGAATAGTCGAGTTGCACTACCATGGCCAACTCCTCCTTTTCTTCCATCAACACTTTGATAGAGCTTTTCAAATTTTCTTGGTTGATATCAGATTCTTCCAATCTTTGTTTCTGGATGGACAAGAATAAGATGCCAAACTTAATGGTTTGAATGAGAAAGCGCACAAAAACTTAAATATTGCCATTTTTAGAGTACTTATCTACTAATGTTGGTTTATAATCTGCACATGCAACTCACTATGTTAGAGTAGTCAATTTCTGTTACAACTGACAACTGTTTATTAGTCCGTTCCACAGTTACAAAAGTAACTCAATTAGCATACAAGTATACCAACAAGTTATTGATCCGAATGGATACTAGACTCGGTCCCCTTAAACAGAGTTTTGAGTTCGAATCTTGTAGATGGAAAAAACATAATTAGGAGAGACCCAATTAAAAGTAGTCAATCAGGTTTTCCAGTAGGGATTAGTCATCAACAAAATTAGTGATCTTTTGCACCAATAACATGGTTACCCAAAAAAAATAACATACATGTATTCATCTCAACAGAGATCACTGGTGAATCACACTAAATATAATTAAAATTCACTTTTTCTCTTTTTTTATATTATGTTCATAATCCACTTCCCCATTAAAGCATGGACAATGCACACTCACACTTACCTTGTGCTTAAATTCAACATTTTATTGTAAGAATAGAAAATTTGGCATGGTAATAAAGAGTTTGGTACTTTGTCGCAAACAAACAATTCCAACATCTTAAGTTGTCAAGAGAGGTGATTATGTGTATGTTTTTTTTTATATTTTTAAATATTATATTTCTAAATGTCCCCCAATTTTATATTATATTAGCAACAGATCACAATGAGATCAGTAGAGAAATTTGTTCACAAAATTCATATTCTCTCTTTCACTATCAACTATATTTTACTTTCGATTACTTTTCTCTCAGCTCTAACTCTATCTGCCATCTAACAACCAAGTCAAAAGGAGAAACCTAGAAAGAACATTACTGAAAAACTTACAATAGATGAAATTTCCTCCTTCAAATTATATACTTCAGAGGATGATGTATTCAGTTTCTCAGTCAAGCCTTCCAATTCTGATGTCAAACCTTCATTAATAGATATCACCTCTTCTTTCTCCTTCAATATACCAGTTATTTCTTCTTCCAACGAAGCAATTCTTGTTTCTGATTCAAATGCAAAAACTTCCAGCTTTTTGTGTTCTTCCTGATCAGTGACAATATATACATACATATTAAAAAATCATTTATTCTACTTGAAATTATATATATGTATATATCAAGACAAATAAACATGTATAAAAGTAATTATAATTATGATGAAAAAACCTCTAACATCAGGAGACAGAAAAACATGTTTATAACTTCATTAAAGTGGCATAAGGAAGTGTTGAAAACAGAACATGAAAAAGAAGGGTATATGACTAAGGACAAAAATAACATTAAAATGAGAAAATCTGCAACTTCATACACACAAAAGAGGGCAAAAACTGATATAACATATTTGGGTTATAAACTCAGTTTTGCACACTTGAAAGTGTTTAGAGCAAGTACTAAAATACTAAAACTGACTAACCCTTGATTGGGTACAACAAACAACAAATTATGACTAAGCTAACAAGTAAATATCATTATTTGCATAACTTTTTCTAAACATAAGTAACATTTAACCAAACTTACAAGTAAAACAAAAAACTGTAGAGACTTTAAAATATTTAATTACGACAATAGAAAGATTTCAACTGTCAACACTCTTCCTTGAGATTTTTCTTCATCGCTTCAAGCTTTGATATCTATCATCCTTTACACATCCCCAAGCTTAACATTGATTTTATCACTTGAAATAAAAATCCTTGCAATTGCCTTAATCCATTTTTGAAAGACCTTTGCCATAAGAGTTGCAACAACATTATCAACATTATTCTCCTTCACAAAACTTCCTGTTCAATTGATAAGAAGTATAAGTATAATAATGCCAAAGCCATGACCATGATTGTTGTAGCTTCCATGGCCCATAAAAAAAGATTCCATTTATCTCCCAAAAGCTTCAAAAACTTGCTATTCTTCTTCTCAAGTTGGTTGTGCTCACAAAGATGGACAGTTTCTCTTGTGTGGTTTTTATTGTAAGCCCATTTGATTAATGATTCACAATTTAAAGTCTGAAATGTTCCTTCAAGTAACTCATTTTTCAAATCCTCATATTTCTTTAAAACACAATGCATAGCTTTTTCTTTCCACTGTTGGAAAACTTTTATCTCTCATTTTAATAGACAAGCTCACAACCTGAAAGATCAAAAGTGGTGCATCCTATATTTTTAAAATAGAATAATTCTTTTCAAGCATTTGTCCACACTCAAAAGGTTTTGATTTATTTTAGGCATAATAAAACATCTGAAATATTTTTGATACATGAAGAATTTTCAACAACTCCTTTACCTTTGGTATCAACACTTTCTTCATTGCCTATGGTGATTTTGGATATGTTAGAATGATTTAATTTCTTGAAAATTGTAGCATCATGAGTCATGATTTGTGCATATGCTATCTGAGTCATGCCTCCCTGTTTTTGCTCATTGAATAACAAGTAGCAACAAATAAATGTTCCTCACATTCTTCGGGCTCCACAATTTGGACTTGATGCTCTTGTGGGTTTGTTTTATTTTTACAAACCTTCTCCACATGATCAAATTGATTGCAGGCCCTACATTTAATGTTTGGCCTAAACCAACAAAAATTTTCAGTATGGTTGTTTTTCTTACAATGTCAGCATGGTGAAAACTTGTTTTTCCAACCTTTTCCTTTGTTGTCTTCTTCCTATTTTTTGCCTTTTGTGTATGTCACAAAAGCACCTTCAATATTTTCTTTCATCCTCAAAGATCTTCTTTGTTCAGTGGCTTGCAAAGCATTCACAAGTTCTGCAATTCATATTTGAAAAAAGTCTTTGTTTTTTTTCTAAAGAGAACATTATTGATTCAAACCTCTCTAGAAGTCACACCAAGATTTTCTCCACAACACATTGATCACTAAGCTTTTCACCAAGTAATCTGATTTGGGTAACAACCTTCAAAGTCAATACAATCTTTGATAAATTTAGTTTCTTTCATCTTTACCACTTCAAACTCTCTCCTTAGATTTAGCACCTACATTCTTTTTGTTCTTTCACTCCCTTGGAACTCCTACAGTAACTTATCTCACACTTCTTTTACAGTTTCAAGAGTCAGAATCATGATAAATACATCATCATGTAGTGTTGCCTGTAAAATGACAAAAGTTCTGCCTTATTTTTCCACTTAATCATTGTGACTCCTCATTTGAGCTACTATTGGATTTTCTGGTCATAAAGGTGGATTACTTTCATTTTCCACTATAATGAAAAAACTTTAAGCTCTAAGATAAGTCCTCATTTTGTAGTCCACAAGTGATAATTTTTACCTGCAAATATAGGAGGTGGAGGCAAAGAACTAATGTTGGGAGCTATTTCTGTGTTTGGAGGTCTTTTTGTATGGGTTTTCTTCTTAGTTTGTTTTCTTTGTTTTTCTTTCTCTCTAACAGATTCTTAAAAATCAATAAAGCTCTTGATACCATATTGAAAACAAAACATTAAAGAGAGGGGTGTATGACTAAGGACAAAAATAACATTAAAATGAGAAAATCTACAACTTCACCCACACAAAAGGAGGCAAAAACTGATATGATATATTTGAATTATAAACTCCGTTTAACACACTTGAAAGTGTTTATAGCAAGGGCTTAAATACAAAAACTAACTAACCCCTGATTGGATAAAGCAAACAAATTATGACTAAGCTAACAAGAAAATATCATTAGCCTATATGCAACATTTAACTAAACTTACAAACAAAATAGAAAACTGTGTAGACTTTAAAATATTTAATTATCACAATGGAAAAATCTCAACAGTCAATACAAAGGAATGGCAAGGCAAGAGCTCCATTATGGTATAATAGCATCATAGAGAATGTGTAACAAACAAATATGCTAACAATATGCACGTTGAAGACCGTAAAGCATTTCAGATTGACAAAGCAAATCTTATCTACAATTCTTTATGGGTAGTAACTGAAGAAAACCTATTGTGACCAAAAGCATGAATTAGAAAAGAGTGCTTTAAATGCATGTATACACATACAAATAACAGGAAGGACAATAATTACACCAAATTTTAACAAAAGTCAAACGACTCTCACTATAAACCAAAGCACTGATAAAATAAACTTATTTCTTGCTACAATTAAATATTTATAAGAGGAGTTATTGCTCAAAGATAACAAAAGTTTCAGCAAGCATTCATCAAGTCCCATTGTCAAAACCTGTAATGTTTGTTCTAGAGAAAATGCAAGACCCTTCGGTCTTTTAGGATCAAACATCTTTGAACCCCTTTCAACAATTGAATCACGTCTTCTTCCCGCAAGCAAATCACGTTTGTTGATATCACGTTCAAGAAGAGAGTTTTGACCATGCAACCGTTTAGTCTCTCGTTCAGCACATGCTTTCTCACCCTATGTTACAACTAATATGTTAGGGTATAAAATGATATGATTTTGACAAGTAAATAACTTGCAATGAAACCAAGCAATCATCAGATGTGGTAAAAACAACCTCAAGTTTTGTTTTCTCTTGTATGGCAAGCTTAAGCTTAGACTCAATTTCTTTCAACTTGGCTTTTGCCTTGTCCAAATCTTTTCTTAAAGTTTCCCTTTCCTTGGCCACAGAAGATGATGTGAAATATGATAAATCCTTTTCAAGAGTTTGAATATAAGAAATCAACTCTGCATTTTCAAATTTCTGTTGTTCCAAGTTTTCCTATAACAAATAATAAACAGTTAGTACCCCTTATTTTCTGCATTGCATATTCAATGAAATTAACAGATAGGATAGAAAACATATCATCAAATAAAGGCCAACCATCAAAGAATTTTGGGAATTCTGAGCATCTAGTTTTGATTCCTGAAGATGCTTCTGAAGATCAGCTAATTGGTTGTCCAGAAGAATCTGCAGCACAAATTATAAGACCAACTAGGACATCCCTAGAAACATATCACAATAGCAAGGAAATTTTACCTTCTCACTCTCAAGCTCAAATATTTTATTTCTCAAGTGAGAATTCAACTTCTGATTATTACTCAAGACTAAACTTTGTTCTGCAGAATCCTGAGAAACTGAGGTTTTGAAAACCTGTATCAAGCCATAAAATAGTAAGCCCGTGCACTAAAAGCTCGTACACATTTATAGATACAATTCTTAGAAAGAAAACAAAAGATAACTGCTCAAAGCATTATATGAAATAAATACTCTGCAATTTGATTTTTAGTTGTCATTACAAATATTTATCCTATATTGCCTCAATGGCTCAATCAATATTCTTACAAGGAGCGTATCATGTAGAGCAGAGAAGTTTTTAATAGCATCATCCACCATAAACATAACACTTTGAACAGCATCTTTTGAGCTTTGAATTTCAGACATAATTTCTTGAATTTCCGTGGAAACACTGATCACAAAGTCAAAATTTCCATCCTACATGAAGTTTCAAGAAGCAGTTTTATAGGATAGGATAAAGTATGAGTCACAGTCATAAAAAATTGTAAACTTATATATAATCATGAAGACATTATAAGAAAGCAAGAATCGAAATGTTCATACAAAGCATCAAATGCATACATTAATATTGCTCACACTTTTGCTGGAAGTAAGTTGTTCATTAGCCAGCCGAGCTGCCTCCTGTGCATTTATAAGCTCTTCATAGAGCTAAGCAAATGAAACAAAATACAGGAATCATAAATGTTAATTAGGAAATACACAATACAGTTTCATATATCTCCAGACAGCTCCATATCTAATGTTTGCAAAAAATGGGGTTCTAGACAAATACTTATGGGTGCCCAATTAAGGGATACAATGAATGCCCAATTTATGTGGTGCTCTGGGGCCCTGACCCTTGGAGTAACCTATCTTTGCTACCACACTTTGTCACCCAAAAGGCAAAAACACCATAAATATGTTTAAAAAATAAACTTACATACAACTTATACACAAGCAAGTAATATTTAATATTCACTCATTTTCACCTTTATTCCAGCAACCATATAGGTAAAATGGAAACATAAATGACTGAGTTTGCTATATCTATTGAATTTATCCTTTGATATCTTTAAGTAATTTTAACATCAAAGCTGATGGAATCTACCAAAGGCTGCACTTGGAAGAATTTAAGGAATAAAGGAGATGAACTGATTTGCTTGACAAGGCCCATGGAAATATATCACCTAGTGTTATTTTCTACATCTTAATGAAGACTTGAGCCCAATTTGAAGATAACATGACAAAATAATGGAATCTACCAAAGGCTACACTTGGAAGAATTTAAGGAATAAAGGAGATGAACTAATTTGCTTGACAAGGCCCATGGAGATATATCACCTAGTGTTATTTTCTACATCTTGATGAAGACTTGAATCCAATTTGAACATAACATGACAAGTCCAAATGCACATGATCCAAAAGAAGCATCGATGGGCTTCAATTTAATTAGTTTTGGGGCTAAACAGTTGCTTAAGCTCATTTTGTTAATTATTAATGTAATTTTCGTATTTCTTTTTATTCAAATAATTCAGATGTCTTTTTATATTATTTAGGTCAATTTTTAATGCTTTTGGGCTTCCAATATCATAACGATAGTTAGTGGGATGGTGGAGAGTCAATTCTATTGGAAATTAAGTGTTAGTGGGAAATTAATGGGAATTTATGTCTGCTTGCCCATCTAAGCTTACAAATAGGAAACTTTTGTAAAGATGTTGGATAGAAAATGAATTATTCAGAATTTGAATATTTTTCCAATTCAGAGGATTTTCTCTCTAGATTCTTAGGAGCTACTTTTGATTCTTATCCCTGAATTTTCTAATTCAAGGTGGTGAATCTTTCTCAACTTATCAATCTTCAAGGATTGTGGCGTTGTTCTTCCATTTCTTACTTCAATCCATATTTTTCCTTTTTAATTTCTTTATTTTCTTATAAATTGTCCTAAGAAATTCATGATTTGGGATGTTGGAATTTTGATCCTACGGGGTTCATATCAAAGACAAAAACAAAAAATAACAGAAGAAAGCTTTTCTCTGGGCTTGACTGAAGTTCAGGGGTAGACCAACTTGACTGGAGTTCAGAGGGTAGATCAGACAACTTGTGAATCTGGAATTCCAGATGACCTCATTGAATCTCTTGCTCATATTAGGTCGATTGCAATTAAAAATTGATATAAAATATACCTTCCTCGCTAAACATTCAACCAGAGCAAGAATAATGATAACTGATGAGTAATCAAATAATCTTGTTGGAAACAAAGCTCCAAGACCTCATATTTGGAATGTTTATTACAGAAGGGTGTAATGAATGGCAGTTATGCTTTTGTCGTATTACTTTAGGATCAGTGTGAGTAAGCAGTTATACTTTGTATGAGTGGCAGTTACTGCATATGATAGTTATGCTTCGTAGAGTTAAATTTAGGATTAGTAAGTGGACATTTACATTATTGTATTTGTTAGTTTCAGAACAGAGAATATTCTCTGTAGGTGACGAGAGTCTTTGGGACAGCAATATCATTGCTATAATTTGTAATTCATCTATTTTCTATTCAATAAATATTTCAACTAGTTCCCAATGTTCTATCAAATCTAGTAGTCAGCATTCTTTTAATCAGATTAGAAGGCATAGAAAACAAAGCATTATTGATGATTACCTCTTTGTATTTCTCCCTAGCACATATGTTCTGCTCTGTTGCCAGATCAACAACATTATCCAAGCTTTGATGGCTTGATAACTTTTCCATTTCCAAAACCTTAATCTTTAAAATGCAAGGAAAACACATAAGCAAGACACAGCTAGAAATCACAAAACAAATATAAATACATTTTAATGCAGCATAAAGTAGGAAATGATTATAAAAATATTTTATTAAAAAAGTATTGGAAGTGAAACATATACTGTTAAAAATAAATGTGAAAAAGGAAAGGAAAACAAAACCTGCTCTTGAAGTCTCTTGATAACAAGAATAGCATCTGACTCTCTAAAATTCGCATTTTTCTCAACATTCAATCCACCACTGTGGGCATAATTTAAAGAGTCAACAGATTCCTTAAAATGAAGAGAAGTTGCCTCAATAAGCTCTTTTCTCAATGACTCAATCTGTATCTCACTTACAGTTCTCTGCAACAAGAAAAACATGGGCATGTATTGAGTCTAGAAGTTTCTGGTGCTGGAAGTGCATCAAGAATAAAGGGAAAAAACCTGAGTTTCAAATTTTAGAAACAAACTCTCATATTCTTCCTGCAATTCTACAAATTTGTCGTCCTCCTGCTATATTTGCAAGATATTAGAATAAAAACTTCTAAAAATTGAAAAAATGAAAATATTATTGAGACATCTGATATCACAAACCATGGACAAGCTTTTCTTCTGCGATGGTGCCTTTTTCCTGTTTGTTACATGCAATAAAGTACAAGGGTTTGGTAGATTACAATCCTTGTTAGCATCATCCTTATTATTGTCTTCTTGCTTAAAGGGCTCATCCACATAAACATCTTCATTTACAAGTTCATCAAAAGGAAGAAGTGGTCCCATCTCTCGTTTAGGTCTTATTGGCTTTACAGTAGAAGAAGCACTAGGCTGGATGTTACAGTATTCCTTAGAGCATAAAATAAATGAATTAGCATTGCAAATATAACATACAACCAAAAGGATAACCATCATAGTCTAAAATAAACACCATAATATATTGAGATAAAAGGCTAGACACCAATAGTGTAAAGCAGTTTTACACAGCCATTTAATTGCAAATCACTATGTATTGTGGGTTTATTGACTTTTACGATCATCATCTTCAAAGTCATACAATGACTTTTTAATGATTAACAGGGTAATAGTTTTTATGTTGACAATGCATGACCCTTTGTGTGAATATTGTATTGAGATCAGTTAAAATAACATATCTCTTGAGTTAGTTTTCTGTTTCTTAATCAGGTGGGTTAGATTTTTGTTATTTTGCAATCAGTTGAGTTAACATTCAGCTAGGTTAATTTGTTGTTGTAATAACATCCCTATATATACATAGGGTGTAACAGAAATATGGTAGTAATAACAAAGTATCATTTTCTCAAATCTGTTTGCAATTCTTTCTTCCTTTCTACTCTAACACCTTTAAACTCTAATATATTATGATCAAATAAATAATATGTTGCAATATTTTAGAGGGTCCAAAAATATCTCGTATGTTCATAATTATTTCCTTTTTGAGACATCGTTGTTTACCCTATAAAAGGGAAAATAGAGAATGTATCATACACACGACTAATACACAAATTTTTCTCTTTCAACATGTTATCAAAGTTCCCAGTCTTGAGAGCTCTATTTCTACTGCTCCATATCAACTAGCACTTCCTACTTACCCCCAAGTGCTACCACCTTCGAGACCAATGGTCAACTCATGAGAACACCTTTCCTCTTCTAGCCAAACCTAGGAGTTTCAAAGCCATTGGCATTGGCCCAAATAGGCTTGCTGCAATCTCTTTATCCATTCTAGAGATCGATTTCACCAATTTTCTTGTTATGTACTCCACATATACATCGACTCTTTTTTTCCTATTTTATCCTGTTACTTTTTCTGTGAAAAATTGTTGTGTGATTATGGCAAAGGATAAAATCATCATTTTGGGCCTTCCTGACCTTCCAAATTTGGTAGGTTCCTATTGATGGTCACAACTATCTACAATGGGCACAATATGTTCATACCCTTAAAAGGCATATGAGAAGCTTAGCCATATTGAAGGGTATGATCCACTTTAAGATTGCCCAAGGTTTGAAGCTCGGGGTAACAAGGATTCTCTTATCATGACTTGGTTGTGAAACACTATGACCCAAGAAACAAGACAAAATATATGTTCTACACCTCTTGTACATGAGATGTGGGAGAATCTTAGTTAGACTCAATGCATGAAGAAGGACTTTGTAGCCTACAATGATATTGAGAACGGGATCTTCAATACTAAGCAAGGAACCCTCCTAGTGATGAACTACTACGGAACATTGAACAAGTTATGGATCCATTTGGACCAATACCAGAATTTGAAGATGTGCAAAGTTGATTCTATTGCACAAGTTGAGGTCATTGAGCAGGGGAATTTCTTTTAAGCCTTTCCATGGCTTGCATTTTGAATACAATCCCATTCATTTACGAATACTAGGCAGAAAAACTTCCCTTACTATTTTAAGTATTCTATATCGTGTGAGATAAAGAAACTCAACGATCAATCACACTTGCTAGAGGGAATTTCAACTCAAGATCTACAATGGCAACAAGAAAAGGGGTACAAAGAATCAACCTCCAATTGGAAACCCCCACAAAGAGTAGTCGTGGGAAGTACTACACTTACTATAAACAACCAGGTCATAGCAAGGATACTTGCTACAAGCTTCATGAAAAGGAGAAAGTGTTTGAACACATGGATGGAAACAACAATTCTACATAAAGCAGGTAAATCAAATGACTTCTAATCAAAATGTGGCAATAAATCCACCAACTTCCGAACTTGAATAGGATATTTGAGCCTTCAATATGGAATAGCTTGATCGTCTACAAACTCTTAATGATTCCATGAGTAAGCCCTCTGGCTCATGTGCCTTGACCATGAAGTTAAGAATCCTTTCAACATCTTTGCCTCTGATTCTATTTCTTACGGTATTTGGATTATTGATTAGTGACTCTAGGACAACAAATCATGACTCTTTCGAAAATCCCGCATAGTCTAGTGAAATGACTATATGGTGTATATATATGAGATGTAATCTTCACCATACAAGCTAGTTTTATAAGGCTGAGTTAGGCTCATAATAACAAAGGTAATTTTTTTTAGTCATATCTACTTGATGGACCCATTATCTTTGGTGACCACATTATTTGGCGAATCATGTTCATCTCCGACAAACTGTGTTTATTTTTGGTTTGCCTTTCTCTTTTCTTTGCCATTTTCCCTTGTACTAGCAAATTTTTCTTCCGACTTTTCTAGCGATCACCAACGCTATCACATCTCTGACAACCAACACCACCATCGAACATGACTTGAGGCAACCATCATGCAAACAAAGAGATCAGAGGATCTCACGTGTTCTCATGCACGTCTTTTTCAAATAGGACAAACATCCCTATAAGTAGTAGTTCCTAGCGCATCTGGCCATTATTCATAGTGGTCATTGCAACACCTAACTTGCCCTTCTCCTACAACCTCAGATCTACCACCTAACCACCCTCGCCTTGATCTAACGACTTTTGTTTGCAAAACCTCTTGTACACTGTGCTTTAGGTATTGTTTCCCAATGCATCTGTCTTCCTTTTTTTAAATTAACCATGGTTGTCATTGGCTTTTCAAATTCTCCTAAGCTTGACACTCCAATCTTCTATCACTTTCTGCTATGTGCTGAGAAATTGGATGGCTCTAGTTATTCCACATGAGCTTCTGACATCCTCCCATGGCTTAGTGGGTTAGGGTACCGAGATCACCTCACAAGTACAACTAAAGTTGTTACTACTAATCGAGCACTTTGGTTGAAAATTTATGCCCAAATTTGTAGTGTTTTCAATTCCACTCTCCACCCCTCCATCAAACCGATTTTTCAGCCACATATCACCTGGGAACCAGTTTGGGAAGTAGCAAGTGCTCTTTATACTAATGACACCTAATGCCTATATGGAGGTTGAAATGACTTGATGACCCTCATTATTCCTCAATGGTATGACGATCCTGTTATTGTCTAACTTGGTCAAACCATTAGTAAACCACCTGGCAATGAGATTTTTTTATGAACAAGGGAATGCTTCTTAGTAGTTCTAAAATTGTATCTCTTGCTACAGCATAAGACTGTAGCATAAAAGTTACTGCATTTTGCCTCCATAAAGGATCAATAATGTGAAAACAAGTAGGAACAATACAATTAATTTAATCTGCAGCACAGATACCAATTAATAATTCATTAAAAATAAGACCGATCAGAACTAATAATGAACTAACAGAAAGAATGTGAAATGTTACATTTCTTTGATGCTCCTTAGAAAGATTTCCTAGACACCATGTATCCCGCCTCTTGTCCTGCAGTGCATGCATGAAAACTTAATCACTCAATGGAAGTGAAAGCTGAGGAGGATGCAATAGAGACAAAAAGATCAGGCAAAAAGCATAATAGTTGCACATGTTGATCATAAGAAAAAGTAAATCTTTTCTGGGCAACAATTGCACATAGAGAACTGGGAATAACAGCAATTGAAGTTTGTGGACAGAGATTACCTCTGTAAAAGACTACTGTCTCTTGGACAGCAAGTGAACTTCTGAATTGTTTGTCATTTGTGTTCACTGTTCAGTAATATATTTCATCAATTAATCTCCAGTCAGCTAGACTATTTTCGGGCATTGAAGTCAGAAGACAGCCCAATGGTTCTATTTTGTTGACTCAAAGCAAATATATTCTAGATTAACTGGCCAAGACTATACTATGACTGCAAACCTATTTCTACAACTATGGGCAGCAGCAGTGAACTTTCAAAATAGGGGTCTGAATTTGTGCAACATACTACTTTCAACCATTCTATTATTGGAGCACTTCAATAGGTTACTTTTACAAGGCCCAAACTTAATTTTGCAGTCAATAAAGTTTGCCAGTTCATGTCATCACCTCTGGACAGTCAACAGGTTGTTGTCAAAAAAATTATCTGATGCTTAAAGGGCACCATCCATTATGCTCTCACATTTCACCCTGCCCCTACTACCCAGCCTCCAGCTCTGTACACCTTTTATGATGCTAACTGGGCATCTGACCAAACCCTGCCATCTGCTCGATTTATTCTGTTTTAGACTAAGGTCAATGTTTCTGAGCATCAATTTTCTTCTCATCCACATCAAGCTCATGGGATTGTAAGAGAATATCATTTCTCTTTAATCCTTGTGGTTTTTGGTTTACTGTCAGCTTTTATCTGTTGTGTATTACTTGTTGTAAGACATTTATAACTGTCATTGTCAGAGCTGGCACGAGATTTAGATGTAGCTTCTGCTCTATAAACAGCTCTTCTATGCAGAAGCTCATCAGCTATTGTAAAATTCACAGATTCAATAACAGAAACCTTTATTCAATTCTCTCTCTTTTTTCTATATTCAATAAGGGGTGGGAGAAGGAGAAAATGTTTCAGTCACTGCATTTATTAACAGAAAATAGTTAGTAATAGTTATGTATTAGGAGTTTGTGTCGGTAGGAAATTCCCTAGCAGCAGTTATTTGTATAAAATAACTAAATGCAGTTATGTATCATAAACATATCTGATAGTAGGGTGTACTAGGTGTAATTATTATTTTATGCAGTTTCTGGACAGTGATTACTACCATTAGGAGACTTCTGCCTCTTGGACAGCAACCAAATTGCTATTTTGTGTGACAATTGTGTTCAGTAATACACTTCATCAATTAATCTCCAGTGCTCTATCACAACAGACAGCTGTAAATAATGCCTATATGAATGTGTGCAGCTCTAAAAGCTTCTGATAAGTGATTCACAGGATGTTGATCACAAGCAATCAATTATAGGAAAAAATAGATATTCATTTCCATTGAAAGAAAAAGCTTATTCCTTAAGCATATAACTTAACTATCAGAGTGGACAACAAAATCTGCTCCTTGTGCTCAATAATATTGCATTTAATGTTTTATTTGTCTGATGTATCCAAAACAGTAAAATTAGCTTTAATGACCTGGAAAGAAAATTAAAGTAGAAAAAATGCTACTCATATTATACTTGATGGCTATATGTGCATGTGTTAATAATACCTTTTTAATATGCTCACGACTTTCATCCCTATTTGAAAACAAAACCATTGAACTCAAATTTTCGATTTTCTTGGCCTGTTCTTTTACCCTTTTTTCCCATTCAGCTTGAGCTTTCTTTTCCTCCTTTAATTCCAAAGCTATGCGTTCCCTTTCCAATTCAGTCTGAAAAGATAAACAATGTAAAATACAGAATACGCAAAAACCATCTTAAAATTAATCCCAAAGGAAAATTCATACACCTGTAATAATGTATTTCGAAGGTTCAGAATCTCCTCTTCCAAATGCTCTGAATGAGAACCCTAAAGAAAAGAGCAAAATATAATTATGGCAACACTTGAAGTTACTAATTTTTTGGTTTATTTTCTATCAAACAATATAATTTATGTTCAACAAATATAAAAAAAATAGCAACTGAAAACTAGGTCAACCATCAATTTGGCACGAAGATCTTCAATCTCTTTCTTTTGGCGCTTTAATAAAGCAGCATCTGTCAAAATCTGAGCAAAAACAAAGTGGAAAAATTACACCAAAAGATAAACATCAATGCAAAACAAACCCAAATCATACAACACCAAGACAAAATGCAGAAGTGGACTATAAAAATAAATAGTAAGAATATCTATGTATGAATAATTGAACCTGCCTGAAAGAGATGATGCAATGAAAATATTGTAGAATAAGTCAATCAGAAAGAAGAGAAAGTAAAAAAGAGAAAACTACATTGAAATGCCAAGCAGTACAAAAATAAATAATAAAATAAAAATAAAATAGCTCTCCAAACATGAGAAATGGATTAGAAGAAACCTCGTTCACTTGAGCACAATTTGTGACACGCAATGCTCTACTTGCAAATTGAAGGCTGCTTTTAGTTTCATCTGTATGTATCTGTCATATAACAAATGTGCTGAAATAACCAGATGAAAATAATATTGAAGGAACATTTTGATACTTTCCATAAAATATCAAAAGTAATAGTAGGCTGTTCATAGACAAGAATAACAGGATATTGATCTTGTCTGACCAATGATAGCTAGGAAACTTAACTGTTATATTAGATGGATATTATTATTAATCAAATGATATGCAAAACATCTCACCAAGTTGTATCTCCGAGCCAATGAAGCCACTTACCTTTTCAACTAAAATGTGCAGAATAAGGATAACTTCACACGGAAAAATATTTGGAATTGGCTATATTTTCAATTCTAGGAATTTGAGGATTATGTAAAACCCAAGTCACTTGCAGAGGACATACATATTTCATTTGTTAATTATTGCAATGATATAAAGCATAGTAGAGAAAAAACAATATAAAAAAATAAAATAGTTTAGATTGACAGTGTTAAATTCACGGATATTTGACATAACAGTGTGAAACATAGAAAATAATGCAGGGATACCTTACCTGAGCAAGAGTGATATTACATATTATAGCCGTTTTAGCATTTCCTCCTAGAGAAGGTTGCAAAATTCGAGTCAGCTTGCTATCTCGATATGGAACATGACCCCTGCATAAAATATTATATTTTCCTTTTTGCTCATTCAAAAATGAAAACAGAAACAAAAGTTATATATAATCATTTAAACTTACCCTTGACTCTCAGCACCTTCACTCAATTTTTTAATCACAGTTCCTAAAGTCATTAAGCTTTTGTTTATGTGAGAACCTTCTTTGAGTCGGACACCTTCGGCTCCAGTTTTTGCAGCACGCTCTGAACCAGCAAGATCCACTAAATTCTAGAAATAAGAAGCTAATGATTACCAATATGAAAAATTACACAAGAATAGTCATTTAAATAAAAGGAGAGAAGATACATGTGTTAATGCCCACAAGCAAGAAGGAAAAACTTTTCCCAAAATAGAGATTACTTGTAAGTTGAAAAAGTAACATTAACATACCAACACTGATACACGGACAGCATCACAAGAGCTTCCACTTTCTTCATCTTCACTTCTATCCCTACTCTCAATTATCTATCAAACAGAAGTTATTAATTGGGAGGAGGGGCAAGCATAAGCATCAAAAAATAAAAGAAAAAAAAACGAAAGAACACTTGTTACCATGCGGAAAATAGTATGGGACCTGCTACTGTATAAGTTCATATTTGTCTCTCCAATATGTCTATGAGCTGATACAAATGCAACGACCATAAGGAAAAAAATTAGTTAGCTGATAGCAGTAGCATAAGATATGCCAAACAGTACATTTGATATAAAATAAACAGGTATTTGGGAGAGAGATAAAGTGACCATGAATATGAATATAAATATAAATATTTTACATAGTTAACCAAAAGTAAACAGAATTACACAGAAAAGCTAGTGAACGAAGGAACCACAAAAATCAAATTGAAACAGAGATTCTTTTTTATTTCAATCTCAATATACAGTTCAAATATACATGAATGAAAATTTAACCCATGCAGAATGACAAGGGAGTCCAAATGTAAAAAAAAAAAAAAATGCTACAGAAAAATTACATTCTCCATACTCCATGAGATCAAGGACTTGCTCAGGGGAGGCAACAATTTCTTCTCGCAACCCCGCAACATATATCCCCCGCTGTGATTTCAAAGAAAAATTATATAAAGTATTGAGGAATACAAATATAACAAAAGTCGCTAGATATGAACAAACTTGCAAAATATATAAATATATATATATATAACAACCTCCAGATTTTCATGAATCTGCAGTTTACGATGTTCAGGAGCCAACAAATCATTTATTTCTTCATTATAAATCTCCATGTATGACATTCTAAGAAGAAACTCTCGATCCACATCCTAAAATAAATATAAAAAAAAAAGTATTTAACATATTATGATAATCAATATCAATAGGAGATAATGCAAAACCAATTAAATTTAACAATATTATCATAATATAACAGTTTAGAAGGAAAAACTTCAGGATCATCTCTAAATTCCCAAAGGAAGAAGCCTCATTAAGAACACAATAATCACAACTAGTAGTTGCAAGTACAGATGCACTCCCCACAACTCTAGTTGCTTTAATTGCAAGGAGGCTCCCACAAGAACTAAGACAGTTTAATTATTAATAACCCCATAAAATATAACTCAAATGACAATATCCAACTTTTGAGCAAGGATGAACACTTCACGTATCAGCCTCTCAATCCAATATTACAGTATCCCACATTAATCCTTCAAAGAATTTAGTTCTTCAAAGTTCTAATTTTAAAATGTCATGTTTGTCTGTCCCTGTGAACAACTAAAGAGGAGCCACAAAAGGGTGAACCTAACAACTGTTTTGCATATTTGTACGACAAATTCGGCAACACACAACACTAGAAGAAGCGATATAAAAGCATCATATATAAAACTATTCATGCCTTCCACCCAACAGCTTAACTTTTAAATAATTTATTCATTATATAACATAACCCAGAGTCTCTGAGGTCTAGAGTTCAATCATTTAATTCTTTTTTAACTAGTTTGGATAATTTTTTTCAAAAATAAATGAGAAAGTAAAAAAATTGAACTTTTCTCGTAAACTAAAGGTTTAAATATGTTTTTAGTTCTTTAAATTTATAATAAATTTATTTTTGGTCCCTCAAATTTATAACTATTGTTTTTAATCCTATAATTTTCAAATATCTTATTTTAGTCTCTCAGGTCATCAATAACATATTTGAAACTGACAAATTGAAACAATTATACCGTATCAACTGAATTTAATATAATGTTTCTACTACCAAGAACACTAATAGATAGATTTTAATAAATTCCTTAACAAAATTTGAATATAAAGATTAAAACAAGATTTTTTAAAATTACAGGGATAAAAAAACTAATTTTAAATTTAAGAGACTAAAAACAAATTTACATCAGAGAGACTAAAAACATATTTAAGTCAAAACTAAATTACTAAAAGCAACCTCTCATTTAACTTTTCTAAAAGTTAAAGTGCATAAGTTGATTCTAGCTTACTTACAAGATAAACATAATTCATTTTACTTTCTTATTTTCCTCTCCTATAAACACGTTTAGAGAAGTCATTCAAAGAGGACTTTCATCAACAAAAAATAGTTAAATTCCAACGGTTCAGTTCAGTGATGCTTGTTTCAAATCTTGTGCATCGGCTTCGTTTCGTCACAAAATACAAAATGAAAGGAGGAAGAGGTTACTTGTTGAATAATCCGAAACAAATCGTGGACCGCGAGAGGAATAACTCCAGGCTCCGCTTTCGAGCCTCGCATAGTGTAAGTCTTGCCACTATTAGTTTGGCCGTATGCAAAAACAGTCCCTTCAGTTAACATCACAAACCCTAAGTCAACAAATTCAACAACAACAACAACAACAAAGCAAATTGCTACGCATGCAAACCGTTGAATCCGCGAACTGCAGCCTCCACAATATCTTTGGTGCGAGCTTGGTACACCCGCGCGGTGTCGCAATTATCGCTGAAAATTTGATCTGCGAAACGTAATTTTAGTGGAGAATGAGATTAGGAAGAGAAAGGAAATGAAGAAAGAGTGGGTGAGAGAAGAGTACCGAATTCGAATTTGGAGTGGTTGGGAATGGAAATGGAGTTTCCGGAGATCCTCCAGAGGCTGGTTTTTGCGTCATCTGGGGAGAGAGGCCTTGCACGGACGCTGACGTGTATCCTCTCCATCACACTCACAAAGCCTTTCTCTCTGCAACAACTTCTTCTCCGCTCAAAAAAAAAATTTCCCGCCTTATGTGACAAATTAGGTCTAGTCAGAGACTCGTTACGAGTCACTAGTAAGTAAAATGATAAACTCCACTGTATAGCCAAGTTGTTATTTTAATAATAATTAAAAAAAAAGTGTATAATTAATTTTAAGAAAAATTATATTTTTATCTCTTGTAATATCAAATTTATAATTTTGATCTCATTATTTTTAATTTTGCAATTTTAATCTATCAACTATATAAAATTAAAAAAAAAATTGTTATCATTAAAAGTTTATTATAATCGTTAAAATTATAACATTAGTTATGACCCGATATTAAGTAAAAATGACATAATTATCAATGTTTAATGATATTTAGTGATGAAAACTTACTCCCCGAGGATCTCTTTAGAAAAGATAAGACCAAGAAAGGTGAAGCTTAATGGATAGGAAGCTCACACTTGAAGGCCATTGAACTTTTAACTAAGTTCATGATTATGAGACTAGAGGAGACTTTTATAGAGAATGTGCTTCTTAGACCTATACTCTATATGAGTATTGAATATAATTCTTCTTTTTAGTCTCATAGTCTCTATTATACATACCTTGTATAATTTGAGTTCTTGTACCTTATATATAGTAGATACTTGTATAGACTTATTTTTGTCTTTGTATTTGTAAGGCATCTTTATTTTTCTTTATAGGTCATACCCTTAGGATTTTAGAGTATATTGTTTGGAATCTTTTACTTCATTTGACCTTGTATTTTGGGTCAAGTAGTGTAGAATTTTTGTTCCTTGTATTTTGGTATAATTAGTAGTTTAGGAAAGATGTAACTAGAAAGACCATGGGATTGTTTGGGTTTGGATGACCCAAATGGATTTCTAAAATACACCAAGATTGGATGTTCACTTGCGTAGGCAAGTAGTGTGGACATCCAAGCTTGGTGAGGAAGCCATCCAACGTCCAAAGCTTATAGGAGAAACTTTCACATGGTCTTGAAAGTGACATCTCAATTAACTACTAGAAGTAATCATTAGGTTAGCTAATTGGAGTTAAGTTAAGCTAACCTAAGTCATTTTTAAACTAAGATTAGTTTGGCTTACTCCAAAAGCTTTTAGGAAGGTAACTAGGGATAGTAAGCTTAAGTATAAGAAGGTTAACTATGATTCTATTTGAACTACGGTTAGACTAGTTTATACCATAAGCTACCTATTCTCTATATAAGATTTTTCCTTTACTTTGTTGACACTTTTGGATGTTATATGAGAATTTGGCCGAGATATTCCTTTGCATTCTCTCTCTCCCTAAAAGTCTTAAACCTCTTTAATATAGTTACAATTCTCTTATCCTCTTCATAAAGAGTGTGGTGAGAATTGAAATGATTCATCTTCCTCCAAGAAGTGACATCACTTGAAGAGTGTTCTTCACCTCCTAAGGTGAAATCCAAAGCTTCTACTACCATTGGAGGCTTTGGTGAAGTTTGAAAAGTGTTAAGAAGCCAAAGGTTTAGAGAGAAACTTGAAGGAGAAGCCAACATCAATCCGAATTTTCTAGAAGGTTTCCATCATTTGGTATCAAGAGTTAGGTCTTCTTGGTAAACACTTTGTTAAGCTTCCTTGTTGTTTTTGTTCAGTCATAACATCTTATATTGTGTCTAATTTCGTTATAAATGTTTGCTCCTTGATTGTCTTGTGTTTTGTATGCCTTAGAATTGTTCTTGTGTCACAACTATAAATCTATAGAACAATTCACTTTCTCTTGCTTGTTTTGATTTATACATCAATCTTTGTGAATCAATCTCTTTATGTGTCTTTAGGAATTCTCTATATGTGTTTTTAATGGTTTAAGTTTGTTTTAATCTTGTTTGGACTCCTAAACAATTCGGTCAAAGAAAATCCTAAAAAAGAAACTAGAACAGAAAGCATTTTTCATTTCTTAATCTCCTAGTTTTGTCTTAGAGTTTTGTGTAGTTGCTTTACTTGTCATAACATCTCTTGTGTGCTTTTTTTTCTTTTTGAATCTAAATACATTTGTCTCTATTTTGTTATGGTAATATTATTGGTTGAACATGTATTAATCTTATAAGTGCTCATTGAATGATTCTATGCATGTTACTAGACCTAACATGTTTTCTCGATTTAATTGATATATATATATATATTGAATTGCTTTATCCGCGAGGAGCCGTATGAGGTGAAAATATCATGTACGATTTTGTAATAGAGAAGGAATTGAGAAACAACCATCAATTATAACCCCCAAAGAACCAGATTTCGTAAACAACATAAAGGAAGAATGAAAGGAATATCTAGTGTCAATTTTTGTGAACTTCAATTGCTAATTTTTTCTTAGCAACTTAAGGCCAGCAATTCCTTGTGTCTTGTGTGATTATTTTGAGAAATAAAAATAGAGTGAGAAGTGTTAAAAACAAAAATCAATAAGTGTACAAAAAAGAGAACAAACTAGTAGCAAAACTAGTAACTAGTAGTATTGAAACTTATCTTGTACACTTTCACTTCTTATTCTTTTTCTCCACCACTTGGAAATCATTTTATCATTGTTTGGACTCTATTTTAAGTGTTCATACTCTGTATAAAAAAAAAGAGCCAAGAAGGCAACAAAAGATAAAAGTAAATAAAAGCAAAAAGCTAGAAAAAAAAAAGTGATAAACAAAGAAATATTAGGAGCACTTGGCCTTGAATTTTTGTGAAAATTTTCTTGTGATTTGCTCTTTGTCCAATGGCTAGAATAACCTTTAGATTACTCAAAATAATAGCACAAATTTTGTTTCATTTTTGTAATCAACTCTAGTGTCATTCCTAGGACTATTCCTTTGAGAGCTAGTGTTGAAATTGTCCCTTACTTGTTGCTTTATGTCTTTTTGGCATTCTTTGAGTTTGTCACATCATTTTATATTTGAGTTTAGCCTATTCTAATTTTGATTTTTAGCTTTGATTTTATTAGCCTCTAAATTCTCTTGTGGTTGTTAATTCTTGGTGGAGATAGTTCCATTTTCAAGCCATTACACTTCGAAAGGATTGGATAATTGAGACATATTGGATCCACCTCAAAGGGGCTGCAACTTGAGGGAGATTGAGGTACGATAAATCTTTAGAGAAACACATTGGAGAGGCTAATTTGTTTGTCTTTTTGCAGATCCAAAAATCACAAAGAAAATCAAAAGCGGATTAGAGACCAAAGTTAGAGATGGATTTTTCCATCACAAATCGGATCCGTCACTAAATCCATCTCTAAAGCTCTCACAAATTTTGTTTATACATGATTTCATTTAATTTTACTTGTATTTCATTTGTGTTTCATTTGAAACTCATTTGGTGGTTAGACCTTTCATATTCCTTGCTTTAAACTTGTATTGACTTATTAGGGGTGACTTGGGAAACCTAATTGGTGTTCTTCCACCACTCCTAAGTTTTCTAATTGAAACCTAGTATCCGTTAGTACTTGTGGAAGTGTCCTAAGGGGCTCTAACTGTCACTTAGGCTTCCACTAGAGATTTGTCTAGTTTAATTGCTTTCATAAAATGTTTAGTACTTGTGAAAATGTTCTAAGGGGCTCTAAGTGTCACTTAGACTTCCACCCTAGGGCATTCGACTAGTATATGTTTTACTTTCTTTCTTCATTAGTTTACTTTCTAATTGCAAGTAGGAACATTCCAAGTTCGTTTAGAAGGCTTCTTTGCCTATTGGGGGTTTTGTGCATACACGCACATTTATTTGACTTGTGTGCAAAATTATTTTGTGAGACAAGTATAAGGGAGTTTAGTAATTTATACTTGAAAAAGCTTGGTTATTAAGTGGCCTCTTGTAGCTCACCTCCCTTGATAGTACAACTTGTATACTTAAACCTCCAAGTACTTAGTCTTGGATCGAAAAGAAAATCTTTTGTGAAAATCTTTATCACTCTATTTTGCAATTCATTTGAAAACTTGTGAAAATTTTTCCCACAAACATGAGTGATCATTTTGATGATAGTAGTGTGCATGGTCATCATTTCCCTAGAAGTCATAGGAGTACTAAAGATTAACTCCATGAACTTAGGGATTATATAAGGAAAAAAGAAATAGAAAATGGAAAAATAATGAAACAATAAGAAAGTTATTAAGCAAATTAGTGGTGGGTGGTGAGGCTAGCAAGCCCAAAGTCCATGAAGACAATTTCTAAGCCTAAAAGGCAAGATGGTGAGAGACCTTACAAGCCTTCTAGAGGAAAACATGTGGAAGGAGGTTCACGACCCAAGAGCCATCATTCACATACTCACTTAACTTTAAGTAAAGGGTTTTATAGTAGTCACCATGATGATGGATACTATCAAAGACCCCCTAGTCAACATAGGCCTAGGCATGACTTTCACAAGGAACCTAGAGTTGAGCTTCCTCCTTTTCATGGAAAGGACAATGTTGAGGAATACTTAGATTGGGAGATGAAGGTGGAAAAAATCTTCACTTACTACAATGTGAGTGAAGAAAAGAAAGTACCTTTGACCACCCTAGCCTTTCAAGAAAGTGTCATGCATTGGTGGATTTCCCTAGTGAGAGAAAAACAAATTATGTGAGTGTCATCCATTAAATATTGGAATGAACTTAGGAGTGCCTTAAGGAGAAGGCACATTCCTCCTTATTATGAGAGAGACTTAATGGACAAGCTCTAGAGACTCTAACAAAGAAATCAAAGTATGGAGGAATATAGGCAACAAATGGAGTTGTTTATGCTAAGGGTTGGAATTAGGGAAGAAGAAAGATCCACCGTTGCAAGATTTCAAAGTGGCCTTAACATAGATATTAGGGACAAGTTGAACTTTTACCATATAGAGACCTTAACGAACTTGTTCAACTTTGTATAAGGGTAGAAAATCAATTAAAGAGAAAGTTTAGCCTTAGGAAGGAGTCTACCTCTTACCCCAATAATGATTACAAGAGGGACGAGTTTTCCTCCCAATCCAACATAGAAAGGTCACAACAAAAGAATAAAGAAAAAGAAAAGCCTAGAAATAAATCTTCAATAGAATTTAAGACAGGTTCTATCAAGTGCTTTAAATGTCTAGGGAGAAGACACATAGCCTCCCAATACCTGTCGCCACCCGCCGAAACGGACCTTGGCATTCGCGACGATGGTTGGACTCTTATTAGATTTTGGAAAAATGATGGATTGTTAGAGCGACTTATTCTCAAACTGAGACCTCATCGAACTAACAATATTTATTAAATGATTCTCACCGACCTATGTTAATCCCAAACGGGACCCTCCATAGATTAGCGATTTTCGTAAAAAGAAGGGTTCTTGGAGTCGCCACCAATATTTTACTCAAAATATTGGAAAAAGATACAAGGCAATTGATTTTCATAAATCAACTTTGGCCACTACAACCAGAGTCGGGTAAGGGAGTCGGTTACGTGCGAGGAAGGTGTTAGCACCCCACAACGCCCCTTTCGGGTTCCCTATGACGGATTATTTCATAAATGACAGTGTAAAGTTACTAAATTACCCCTATTTATTAGAAACGATTATAGATTAAATATTTACATGATGAAAGCTCTAAACATGCAATGCGACAATCAAAAATCAATAAAAGCGGTAAAAGAAAGGATTTAGAAAGAAACCTCCGAAGCGGGCTTTTATATATATCAGAACAACGTTAGGAGGCTTTTTAGCGCTCCTTCCCACTACACGTCTGCTCGCTCCTTTCCCCTAAAGACAAAATTTTTACTATGGAAATCAAAGAGATTTCCCTTCGACTTGTTCGAATCTCAAGCTAATGGCTCGTGACTCAAGAACTTCGTCGGATCGACTCCCAGAGAGATATCTAGGGCAGAGAAGAGCTCAAAAACCCAAGAATACTCAGCAGGAGGGTTGAGGAATCAGTAAAAAGTCTGGAAGGACGTGCAAATGACGTCCTATTTATAGGATTGAGGCGCAATACGGCCTGGGAGGTCAATACGGACCGTACTGAGTTTTTGAACTACAGTACGGCCGTATTGAATTTGGTACGGCCGTACTGAAGTTTTTTGAACTACAGTACGGCCGTATTGAATTTGGTACGGCCGTACTAAAGTTCAAAAACTTCAGTACGGCCGTATTGAGTTCACTACGGCCGTATTGCAGTTCAAATGGCTCAGTACGGCCGTACTGAACCTCCGGGAGGGGGTATTGAGCTCCAATCCTCGCACACCCTTATTCTAAGCTACTCTAAGACTCCTAGACTTACAAAGAATCATCCTAGAGTCTTCCAGGAGTCCTTCCGGCTGACTTTCCTTCGGTCTTCGAGAGTCTTTGAGTCTTATTTCCGACCCGGACAATTTTAGGGGTCTACAGCTGCCCCCCCTTTACTTAGTCAAACGGCTTTTTGGTGTACCGGTTGATAAGTAAAGGAATTGACCCAATTGTCTGGGGAACAGGCCACCCTTCCGACTTGTAGTGTCTTCAGGTGGGAAAACTGTTGAGTAGCCTCTCCAGGTTGAGTATTAGTCATCGCCTCTCCAGGCTCGTTGCATACCTCGGTGTTTCTGACAACCTCGGTAGCGTGAGTTTGCCCTCTCCAAGGTCTGCATGCCTCCATGTTTCGGACGATGTTGGCAGCTGCGTACCTCCGTGTTTCTGACGACGGGGTAGCTGAGTATTAGTCGTCGCCTCTCCAGGCTCGTGCATACCTTGGTGTTTCTGACAACCTCGGTAGCGTGAGTTTGCCCTCTCCAGGGTGTGCATGCCTCCATGTTTCTGACGATGTTGGCAGCTGCGTACCTCCGTATTTCTGACGACGGGGTAGCTGAGTATTAGTCGTCGCCTCTCCAGGCTCGTGCATACCTTGGTGTTTCTGACAACCTCGGTAGCGTGAGTTTGCCCTCTCCAGGGTCGTTGCATACCTTGGTGTTTCTGACAACCTCGGTAGCTGCATACCTCCGTGTTTCTGACGACGGGGTAGCTGAGTATTAGTCGTCGCCTCTCCAGGCTCGTTGCATACCTTGGCGTTTCTGACAACCTCGGCAGCTGCATACCTCTGTGTTTCTGACGACGGGGTAGCTGAGTATTAGTCGTCGCCTCTCCAGGCTCGTTGCATACCTTGGTGTTTCTGACAACCTCGGCAGCTGCATACCTCCGTGTTTCTGACGACGGGGTAGCTGAGTATTAGTCGTCGCCTCTCTAGGCTCGTGCATACTTCGGTGTTTCTGACAACCTCAGTAGCGTGAGTTTGCCCTCTCCAGGGTCTGCGGTTTGCCCTCCCCAGGGTTGCATACCTTCGTGCTTCTGGTCACTTTGGTAGCATGAGTTTGCCCTCTCTAGGGATTTGAGATGATTTTGTCTCCACAGTCCACGATGCTGCTTCGACGGTTGTTTTCGATTTTGGTGCCACTGAGGGCTGGATAACGCAGGGATCCGTCTAGGGGATGTGCAGTTACTCATAGGTTCTTGTGTCCCAACTTTCCATTGCGTAGTTGGTGCCCACTGGGGAAATTCTGATTCCTTGGGGATGTAGACACGAAGATGCTCTTTCTGGGGTGAGCGGTGCCTTATGATTGGCTGACGTCCTTTCGACGTTGGTGGAGTATCCCGGTTATCCTTGTTCGGGTGACTCTTTTTGATTTTTCTGGTTTTGTTGCCTCTGTGTAGGCTGTTATCCGCTGGGGGATTCTGTCGTATTGATCTTGATTGGCCTCTTTTGTTAGGCGGATTATCTTGACGCTCGGTGTGTATCTGAATACCGAATTCCGCTTGGGGAATGGGTATTAATCTTTTTGGATTTTCTCTTTTTGAAGGAGTGCCTCTGAGTAGGCAAATGGGAATTGAGGATCTTGTGTATCCCAGAGTATTATTTAGAAAGCCTCTGCAGGCTTAGCTTCACTCGTCGCTTGAGTTGGAAAGCCATCTTCCACTGAGGAAGTCTAAGTCCTTTGACTCGGATGCTTTGTCTGGATGATCATGCTTCCATTAGGGAACCTTGCTGATCTTGCTCTGATAGCTTTCACTGGGAATTCGGCCCAAGAGTGCAAGCTGAGATATCTCTGGGGAGTATTATTTTGGCAAGCCTCTCCAGGCTCAATTATTCTGTATTTTCTGAATTTTGCCTTTTCTCTTTTTTTGTCAATTTTTGGCTTTTTAATGGTAATGAAAAGAGTGGGGCACAGCCCGAGCAAGAAAAATGGCCGGTCTTCACTCCTCTGCCGGCGGATCCTGTGGAGGGTCTGGGAAGCGATGATGCAGCCAGACTGACAGGCTATCAAAATCCTGTCGTAGGGCGTCGATACTGTATTGCGCAGTGTCGAATCGAGCGTCGATGCTCTACTGCAACGCGTCGAAACGAGCGTCGAAGTAGGCCCTGTCCTGCTGTGAGGTGTCAGCCTCTGGCTGCGGGTCCACATCACCTGGGAGCTCGATGTTCTCGAAGAGCTCGCTGAAGGTGTCGTGTGTGATCGCTCGTACATATTGCCTCCCTGCCCTGGCAATAATCTTCATGTCGAGCAGGATGGCAGCATTGATGGGCTTGGGCGCCAACTCCCCCGCATCTACACCATCGGGGCACCCCCAAGTCTCGGCGAGTCGTGAAAGGAGCGTGGAGACCATGATGTATCCTCGCCGAGCGTCGCTACCCTCTCTTGCCCCCAGATTCTTTATGTGCTGGAGGAAAAAGAATCCGGGGTTGGCCCTCTGTCCGGTGGCCATGCAATAAAGAGCCAGTAGATCCTGCTGCATCACTGACTCTGGGCTCTTCGGTCTGGCATGGATGGAGCTGGTGATCAGCTTGTGGCAGATCCGTAGCGCCGTCAGGAGCCGAGTACCCTTCACTCCGGCGTGGTAGTCCATCTGACCCGTGAGCTCTCTCCACATCTCGTTCGTGGTCAGATTATCGGGGCACTCGCAGATGGCGTGTCGATACTCCAGCTGATCAGCTCACTGAAAGAAGCCAGCCTGGACGTTGAATTCGTCCAGTGTCAGGGAGCGGTATCCTCCCCTCATCCAAAAATCCACTGAGTAGACTGTCGCGCCAAAGCTGTTCGTCGACTCAGTGACGCCGACGGTAGCCAGAAACTCCTTCGTCGCAGTCGGGAAGATCTGAGGGTGGGGATCAAGGAGGAATCCCCATCCTATGGCGTTGATGTAGCCTCGGACCTCATCGTCCCATTCCATCGCCCGGAGAATGGTGAAGTCGAGCACTCTTGACGGCTGGAATATGAATGACTCAAGGAGCTCCAGCCTCTCTTGATGCCGCGCAGTCATTTCGAGTTGCGCGGGGACCCTCTGTCTCTTTCTTGATGACTCGGCCATTTCTCGGAATTGGGGGGGAGCTCAGACTCACTCACAGACAAGGTATGCAGAGGGATGAGAATGTTGTGCAGAATGAGAGGGGGAAGGGGCGTATTTATAGAAAAAAGTAGGTCAGTACGGCCCGTATTGAATTCGGTACGGCCGTACTAACCTTACCGTTATTGTACAAAATGGGGGGCCAATACGGGCCGTATTGTTGTTGTTGTTTTTTTTTTTTTTTTTTGGATAAACAGAGAATAAGTGATCTTCCATTACACCTATCATCTGTATGCATGTATGCGGTATGATGCACCTAATTCTATTTGATTTATTTTTCAAAAGAATTAACCGATGCGTTTCTCTGTTTGGATTTTTGCCATTCCTCTAGACGGGCTGTGCGCTGCCGATTTCTGTAACCGAGGAATGATGCGTGTTATATTGAGATTGGTGTCATCAACCCAGTGATCCTTCCCTTCCTTTAGAAGATGTATCAACCCTCCTATTGACCACTATATCTCCATGTTTCCGCTAGATTACTCTAAAATCGTTTGGGACAAGAGAAAAGAAGGGAAAGATATTTTTTGTTCAGAAGTTTGTGTTTTAGAGGGGATTATTTTTTCGAAAATGGTTTTTGTAAGAATGGCTGGCCAAGGTAGGCTTATGTGTTTAGGCTTGTTTGATTAAACACTTATGAAGTTAAGGAAGTCTTGTTATTGACGTTGTGGTTCGATAACTTAGATAGTTTCCTTGAACCTTTCTTTTTGAATTCAGCTCATGGTACCATCATGGATTTATTTTCGCTTTTTGATTATCCTTATTTTGCCGAAAACACCCTTTTGTAGCGTCTTAGCGGACCTTTGTTTTTGTTTATTTTTGTAACCCTAACTTTTGCCTAGGTCACCCTTTTGTGGGATTTCTAGCGGGTCTTTTGCTCTTATTTTTGCGCAGCCCCCTTTTTGGGTTTCCTGCCGAGGTTTTTTTTTTTTTTTTTTTTATTTATTTATGATTTTTGTTCTTTAAAGGATTCCTTTTTTATCCATGATGGCGCTTGTCGAGGCCAAGGAATGGTGCTCCAAGTTATCACACACACTTTCGCATTAAAATGATGCGGGTTTATTGTTATTAAGACAATTTCAACTTCATTCATGCTTATTCAAACAGGGTTAAGAATAATGTGGTCTAGAAATTTATTGTAAGCAAGAAAAGAAGCAATAAGAAAGAATAGAGAACGATTTTATTATAATTATAGTGGAAACATGTGCCCTATCGAGGCTCGGGGGTCGGGCTGTCCCCGAGGAGTGATCTCTAACAGTCATCAGGTCTATACATCCCTATCGGAAGAAGAAGAACACTTGATGACGACGACCGTCCTTGACGCTTGTGAACCGACCTTCCTAAAGATCTGGCTTAAAGAACGTCGAGAAGGATCTTGGTTCCTCTTCGTCCTTTGATCTTTATTAGGGTTGTATCCTAACCCTTGTTTCCCCGGATTATCCTTAATAATGGGTAGCTCGGGAATTCCTTGGGAATCCTTGCCAAGTCCTTGTCCAGGCAAGTATCCGTTCTTGGTGAGCATGTAGGCTATATTCTTCATTTCTCGGGGAAATGTTTCGACATTGGCAATCTCCAATGCTTGGAAGGCGGTCTCTAGAGCTTCCTCTGCTGCGTCCACGTAAGGTATGGCAGACGGCTTGCTGATGAGTATGTCATCTTCGGCTTGTACAGTCACCAGCTTGTCACCCACTATGAATTTGACTTTCTGGTGGAGCGTAGAGGGAACAGCTTTCGCATCATGAATCCAAGGTCGGCCGAGGAGACAGCTGTATGCGGGATTAATGTCCATCACTTGAAATTCGACATTGAAGATGGTGGGCCCAATTTGGATTGGAAGATTGACTTCTCCCACCACTTCTCTCTTGGAACCGTCGAAAGCTCGGACGATCATGTTGCTCGGGCGCATTTGGATTCTCTTGATTGCCACTTGATCGAGCGTTCTTTTTGGCATCACGTTCAAGGAAGATCCATTATCCACCAAGACTTTAGCGATGTGATATTCCTTGCACTTTACAGAGATGTGCAAGGGCTTGTTGTGATTCTGTCCCTCAGCGGGGATCTCTTCATCGGTGAAAGTGAGGTGATCATTAGCCGTGATGTGACTAACAATCCCCTCAAACTTATCTTGGGAGATAGTGTGCGACACGTATTCCTCGTTCAAGACTTTCAACAGAGCTTGTCGATGTGGTTCGGAGCTTAGGATCAACGACAACAGAGTAATCTTTGCGGGCGTCCTATGAAGTTGATCCATGATGGAGTACTCGCTCTGTCGGATATACTTTAACAGCTCGTCAGTCTCCTCCTCGGATTCTTTATTTTCCTCAGTTTTCTCTTTTTCTTTTTCCTTTCCTTTATTCTTGGGAGCTTTATCATGAAGATCTTCGGGAGTGTAGATCCTGCCACTCCTAGTCATGCCCCCAAGTCCAGCGATGTTAGAGATATCGCTGTCGGCAGAAGAATGGATGTCGTATATCCATGGCGCAGCCTTATTCGATTCGTAGGGAAAAGGTCTTGGAGCAGTGATTCTTAACGGTGTCGGACCTTCCCCTTTATTCGTCTTGATTACCAACAACGGAGTTGATGTGCGTTCGCTTGGCGCGGTTGTTGGCTTACACTTAATAACAAACGGCGTGCGATCCATTCTAAACATACGCATCGATTAATCCTTTCTTTTTAATGTTATTAATGAATTACTAGGAGAGATATATGCAATGCACTCCCCTAGATCCCTCCATGATCTTTGATAAGAATGCATGATATGAGATGATGGCGTTGAATATGCATGCGTTGTGTTTATTCAACTAAGCATTATCATGTTTTCAAGATGTTCCTAAGATGATGCATGATATTGCTTGGTTTGGATAAATAACCCTTTTTCTTTTTTTGGGTATTTTGTGTTTTGTATTTTTTTGGGTGAAAATGGAAACTACCTATATGAATGTGATGAAGGTAGATGTTAACACCATGTAATGGAAGATTCTTATTCCTATTTATTCTTATTTTAAAAGGGAATGTTGTATGTTTAAAGAATGCAATGTATGCTCAAACAATGTCACATAAACAATGCACAAACAATTCACTCATCCACGAACAGTCACGAGTGAATCACGAGGTAAGGGTATCCTGCAGAAAAGTGCATATTCAAGGAGGTTCTAACTGTTCTCACCGGTCCAAGGCCCCCAAGGTGCCCCCATTATAGGGACCCAATCCCTCTCGTCGTAAGCCGATGGAAAGCTCCAACGCACTGTCGGACTTGAGTTCATGGTTTTCACCTTGAGTGATGCTTTCCGACAACGGTCTGCGGGCACCTATAGACCCATTCGACAACCGGCCGTACTAACATCCACTCCCTATGGCTTTCCACTCATGCCCCCGGGTATAGAGGGAACTGTTGTGTGCAAAGGTTCGTGTGCAGTTTGTATTTCAAACAATTGCGAAAATTTAAACATCCAACAATTATTAAAGCCAATTAGGTAAAACGTATTATCATACAAGTGAGGGGTAATGAAGTAATTTTAAACTATCATTTTAGAAATAATCCATCACTAAATGGGACTGACTCTCGAGGCTTCCCCAGTGAAGTCGCCATCTGTCGCCACCCGCCGAAACGGACCTTGGCATTCGCGACGATGGTTGGACTCTTATTAGATTTTGGAAAAATGATGGATTGTTAGAGCGACTTATTCTCAAACTGAGACCTCATCGAACTAACAATATTTATTAAATGATTCTCACCGACCTATGTTAATCCCAAACGGGACCCTCCATAGATTAGCGGTTTTCGTAAAAAGAAGGGTTCTTGGAGTCGCCACCAATATTTTACTCAAAACATTGGAAAAAGATACAAGGCAATTGATTTTCATAAATCAACTTTGGCCACTACAACCAGAGTCGGGTAAGGGAGTCGGTTACGTGCGAGGAAGGTGTTAGCACCCCACAACGCCCCTTTCGGGTTCCCTATGACGGATTATTTCATAAATGACAGTGTAAAGTTACTAAATTACCCCTATTTATTAGAAACGATTATAGATTAAATATTTACATGATGAAAGCTCTAAACATGCAATGCGACAATCAAAAATCAATAAAAGCGGTAAAAGAAAGGATTTAGAAAGAAACCTCCGAAGCGGGCTTTTATATATATCAGAACAACGTTAGGAGGCTTTTTGGCGCTCCTTCCCACTACACGTCCGCTCGCTCCTTTCCCCTAAAGACAAAATTTTTACTATGGAAATCAAAGAGATTTCCCTTCGACTTGTTCGAATCTCAAGCTAATGGCTCGTGACTCAAGAACTTCGTCGGATCGACTCCCAGAGAGATATCTAGGGCAGAGAAGAGCTCAAAAACCCAAGAATACTCAGCAGGAGGGTTGAGGAATCAGTAAAAAGTCTGGAAGGACGTGCAAATGACGTCCTATTTATAGGATTGAGGCGCAATACGGCCTGGGAGGTCAATACGGCCCGTACTGAGTTTTTGAACTACAGTACGGCCGTATTGAATTTGGTACGGCCGTACTGAAGTTCAAAAACTTCAGTACGGCCGTATTGAGTTCACTACGGCCGTATTGCAGTTCAAATGGCTCAGTACGGCCGTACTGAACCTCTGGGAGGGGGTATTGAGCTCCAATCCTCGCACACCCTTATTCTAAGCTACTCTAAGACTCCTAGACTTACAAAGAATCATCCTAGAGTCTTCCAGGAGTCCTTCCGGCTGACTTTCCTTCGGTCTTCGAGAGTCTTTGAGTCTTATTTCCGACCCGGACAATTTTAGGGGTCTACAATACCCAACTAAGAAAATAATGATTTTAAGGGGCAATGACATTTATAGTAGTGATAACACTACATCTTCTTCATCCTCTAGTAAAGAAGACATTTAACATTCTAGTGAAGAAGCTCCACCTTGTGATGGAGACCTTCTTGTTGCTCAAAGGTTGCTTGCAAACCAACTACAAGAGCAAGACCAATCTCAAAGAGCGAACCTATTTCATACTAGATGCAAGATTTTGAAAAATATTTGTTCTCTCATTGTGGATAGTGGTTCATGTAATATTTTTTACAGTACAAAGTTTGTTAAAAAGCTACACTTGACTCCTATTGCCCATCCAATTATATTAAGTTTTTAGCTAGTGGAATGAAGAAAAAGTCTAGGTTAATTTCTCTTATAATTACTTGGATGCTAAAGCCAAGATTGCATAATCATGCTCAAATGTCTAGAGATGATATTTTGCTGATGTATGTGACTAAAAAGAAGGAAAAGATTGATTGGGTCTCTGTTGTGAATGACTGCATTTGGAAGGCTAGGAGAAAGGAAGATGGTCATGGTCCTATTCCTTATGCCTTATTACTGTCTAGAGTTATTGAGAATGCAGGGGTAGATCTTCAGGGGGAGAAAAAGATAATTCTCCATGCTTCAAATAAGATTGAGAAATCTTCTCTACATCATATGGGATGTTGAAGCAAGAAGACAAATGGGTTTTCAAGGGTGATGTTCCACCTACACCTGAACTGGTGACTAATGATGATGGTGTTCCATCTCATGATGAGGAACAACCACCACAAGTGGAACAAGAACCGGAACAAGAATCAAAATCGAAGCCTAAAGCATTTTCTCTATTTGAGAAAATTATAATTAACAAAATTGATGTTGTCATGGAGATGAGTAGGAAGCATGAGTCATAATACTCTAGGATTCTTGATAGGTTTGATAATTTAGATCATGAAATTGCAAGAATCAAGGCCTCACTGGGAATTCAAGATGACTCGGAGTGAAGAATTAGGCTACTGTTCTGTTTTAGGAGTTTAATGTTCTATTTTTAGGATTTTTCAGTTTCAATTCAGTTTTTAAATTCCTAGTTCTAAATTTCAATTTGGTTGTAATGGTTTAAGTCTCGAACAACTTTGTTTTGTTTCAATTTGGTTGTAGTTTGAACAAATTTGATTCTGGTACAATTTAAATTTGGTTTTGTTTTGATATTGGCTGATTTGGAATCATGGTTATTTCTATTTGAGTAATTTGAACTTTGATGCATATTAGTGATTCTTAATGTGATGCACTTGACATATGTGGTATGTGATAAAATTGCCGGTGCATGTGAAATTATGCTCATGAAAATCATGTTTGAATCATAGCTTGAGAGTGATAATTTGAAATGTTGGACTAACTTGTGTAATTGTTTATCTTGATATACAATTCTTGAATCTGCAATTTTATTTTTCTAGTTGGACATATTGGTTTTATTGGTTATATTGTATGATTTTGATGATGTCCAAAGGGGGAGAAAGGTTAAATTTGTTTTGTAGGTCTGACTAAGCATAGTTAAGCATAGCTATTGTGATAAAACAAAGCAAGCAATCTAAACTACTATCATGAGTCATGGTGATCTTCTTACTTGAGCAAAACATGTTAAAGTTTGTCATCATCAAAAAGGGGGAGATTGTTGAGATTCATGGATGGTGAATCAAGTTTTGAAGGTTTTGATGATAACAAAGGTCATGAATGAAGAAAGGAGAAGATATGAATACCATGAATGAATACCAAATGTAATGGGAGTAGTTTATGTGTTCTTATGTGTTGAGTTGCATTGTTGGTCAATTTTATGTTTTATGCATGTTTGTGCTTTGTGCATAAGTTAAGTCTTAATTCTAATTGTCTAAAGAATGAGTATCATGATGATTGAAAGTAACTTGGAAAGGTTTTGAATGTGTGAAATTGAATTTTGAGAACTAACTCAAAATAAACGATTATTACTAACTATAATTGATTATTTCTGCTTTGTTTTTCAATAGATTGAGAAACCTTATTGTAATAATCGATTATCTGTGAAATGATCGATTATCCCATAATGTACTCTCTAGAATAATCGATTATCCTATGAAATAATCGATTATTCCGTTCTTGAATGATTTTTAGAAATTCTGAAGAACAAAATAATCGATTATCCCTAAAAATAATCGATTATGTGAGTCTGAAAAACTTTATAAAAAGGGCTTTCACATTCAGAAACTTAAGAGAAGAAAAATTGAAAAGAGAGAGTATAATTTTGATCTTTGTGATCTTCTTGGAGAGTTTTCTTTGTAAAATCAAGAAGTAAAATACTTTGTAAAATGTTTTGAGAAAAATCATCACCGTCACTACATTCTTGGAAAGAGGAATCAAGATTGGTCAAGAATTCATAGTCTAATTTGTTTAGTTTCTAGGTGAATTCGTTCCTTAAATCTTTTTTGTGTATTGTGGTAAAAATCTTGAGTAGGTTTCTCAAGTGGTAAGGAATTCTTGTAGTGGGTTTCTACAAGAAGTGCTTTCTTAGGTTCAAGAAAGGGTCTATCTTGTGTGTTGAAGTGTATGCATGTGTAATATGCTTGTAAAACTTCTTCATTGAGATAGTGGAACAAATCTTGATCAGGTTATAATTGAGGACTGGATGTAAGTCACATGTGGAATGGCTGAACATAAAACACTTTGCATTCTTCTCTCATCCTTATCATTATATTGAACAAGCTTTAATTGAATGTTAAAATGACTGGTCATGATTAATATGTTTGTTTGAGTAAAATGGTTTAAATTGGAACATAAGCACTACATGTTAATCTGTTCTTAAATTGATTCATTAGTGTATTAATCAAGAAATCATATAGGTGTGATTCCCATATATCAAAAAGGTTCAATTTACTTCATTTGGAAATTGATTTAGAAAAGTTTTAAAGAAATTAAGATTCTTAAACTCTGATAAATTTTTTATGTGTCATTAAATCTAATTCACCCCCTCTTGGATTGAGTCATTCTTTTCTAACAATAATAAAGCACCCAACCTTTGGATTAAATTGTTTATTAAATACATCTCATAGTGTCTTATTTTCTATTTTTGATCTTAAAGGAAGTTCAAACTTCTTTGAACTTAACTTGACTACTTCCCTCCAAGACCAAATTAGATTATATGACTCTTATAGACTCTTCTTTACACCTTTTACCATATTGTATCTAAAAAATAATATGATCAAGGAATGTTTAAGTAGTTTCCTTATTATATTCACTTTCTTTTCTTGTAGGCGCCTAGTTTGCTACATAGGGTACCTCAGGCAAGATACCTTAGTATGTAGGAATACTTCCTTAGTTTGCTATAGTTTTAGTACATTCACATTTTTAGGATTTAGTTTTACACTTAGACTACACTATTGTGAGGATCCTATCCTTATTCTTAGAGAGTCTATCCTTCCTAGTTTAGGGAACATTGGTAGGATTATAGAAGGAAATCCTCATAGGGTGCATTGTCCACATATATTATATGAATATATCATCCCTAATGCTTTGTTTCTTATTTTCCTTGTAGGTGATGTTGTCTATGTGGAAGAACCATTGGATTTGAGGACAAATCCTTTCAAAGAGGGAAGGGATGATGGAAACCTACTCCCCAAGGATCCCTTTGGAAGAGATAAGACTAAGAAGGGTGAAGGTTGGTGGATAGGAAGCTCACACTTAAAGGCCATTGGACCTTTAATTAGGTCCATGGTTATGAAGTTAGAGGAAGCTTCTATAGAGGATGTGTTTCTTAGACATATACTCTATATGAGCATTGAGTATGATTCTTCTTTTTAGTCTCATAGTCTCTCTTGTACATACCTTGTATGGTTTGAGTTCTTATACCTTGTATATGGTAGATACTTGTATAGGCTTATTTTTGCCTTTGTATTTGTAAAGCATCTTTATTTTTCTTTGTAGGTCATACCCTTAGGATTTTAGGGTATGTTGTTTAGAGTCTTTTACTTCATTTGACCTCGTATTTTGGGTCAAGTAGTGTAGGATTTTTGTTCCTTGTATTTTGTAATTAGTAGTTTAGAGGAGATGTAACTAGAAAGACCATGGGATTGTTTGGGTTTGGATGACCCAAATGGATTTCTAAAATACACCAAGATTGGACGTGCACTTGCGTAGGCAAATGGTGTGGACGTCCAAGCTTGGTGAGGAAGCCATCCAACGTCCAAAGCTTGTAGGAGAAGCTTTCACATGATCTTGAAAGTGACATCTCAACTAACTACTAGAAGTAGTCATTAGGTTAGCTAATTAGAGTTAAGTTAAGCTAACCTATGTCATTTTTAAACTAAGGTTAGCTTGGTTTGCTCCACAAGCTTCTAGGAAGGTAATTAGTGATAGTTAGCTTAAGTGTAAGAAGGCAAACTATAGTTCTATTTGTGACACCCTCTACCCCACACATAAATATACAATTATATAAAATAATAAGAGTAAATAGAAACCTTTGTAATTAGAACAACATCTCAAATAGCATAAGGGTAAAAGGCTCACATTCACATCTTAAAATGCTTTCATAATAAAGTAATTCAATAATCAAAATCACGTAAGTAAATAGACAACTTAATTATAATTAATGAACGAAATAACATATAAGTAATCCAATTTACAAAGTAAAAAAAGACATCCTATTCTATCCCTTAGTGTCATATGTCCTAATTAGAGCACGCCCAATACAGAAGCCTAAGCTTCATCACTAAAATCCCCTACTGATGATCACCTGCAATACAATTTTAAATATACACAAAATAACAGGGGAGTGAGAAACATCTCACTCGGGTTCAGGTGCAAAAACAATTGTTAGACAACACACAACAAACATAATACAAGTCACAAGTACAAATCACATATAAACAATACACATACATAATCAGTATCACATGGACATTCATTTATCATGCAATGATGTCATGGAATCGACTCATAAATGCATGCATGTGGCGCCATTCACGTGTCTCATAATCACATATCACGTGGTATGCTACCGAAGCAACATACCTGGAGTAGTCTAAGAGTACATGTTGGCTAAACCGCACACTCTCAACTAGAAGGATGTACTACTAGGATCTCGTCGAGATAGCGAAGCCGCACAAGATACGTCTCATGCACACAAATGGGCAGAACTGGGCCTTCCAAATTGTTATCCCCTAGGACTCCTCTAAGATGTTTCACCTGAAGGGCCTTCCCTAACAATGTACTCCATATCATACCCCGTCACATAGATGCATATGATTCATGTCACACATTCACATGTTCATGGACTCAACATTTCACTTGTCATATTTCATCATGTCACTTGTTCTCATATCACATTATCATACTCATAGTCACAAGGTCACATATAAGAGATTTCCATCCTCATCATGCTCATAAAAAAACATCACTTGCATTAACACAATAATAAGGTAGTTCTCACACCATTAGCACCATCAAACATGGCTTGAAACTTTTTTGTTTTCAAAATTAAACACATTCACACTCAGTAAACATCAAGGAACACAACAGAAAACTCAAACATCAAACAGAAAACATTCATATTTTGCCTATTTCTTGTAGGAAACCATAGAGCACTTTAATCCCTATCAAAACATATTCAAACCCAAAATTGAACATACATTCGTGCTCAATAATCATCAAGGAATACAACAGAAAACTCAAAAGCCAAAATAGAAAATATTCAAAATTTGCTTGTTTCTCCTAGGGTTTCCCGTAAGAACCCATAAAGCACTCTAATCCATATAAAAACATATTCAACTCAAAATTAAACATACATTCATTCTCAGTAATCATCAAAGAACACAACAGAAAACTCAGAAGCCAAAATAGAAAACATTCAAAATTTGTCTGTTTCTCATAGGGTTTCCCGTAGGAACCCATAGAGTACTCTAATCCATATTAAAACATATTCAAACTCAAAATTAAGCATACATTCATACTCAATAATCATCAAAGAACACAACAGAAAACTCAGAAGCCAAAACAGAAAACTTTTACAAAGTGCATGTTCCTATACGCATACATCAAGCAAGTCCCCCGAGGTTTCTCACTCCTCACTCACTCACCTTGATGAGCAGAAGATAAAGCACGGGTAGAATCTGGTTGATCTCCTTGATCTTTAGAGCGTAAAAAGAAAATGAATCATGAAGAAATGATTATGTGAAATGACTTGATAACTTTTGATAACCTCCCTTAACCCTTTTTTCTCAATTAATAAAATAAATATTAATAATAAATACCAAAAGACCTCCATGTCCTTCCTTCCCTTCTTATCACATAAATAATAACCTAATATAATTAAAATACAACTCTTCCCTTTTGATCAAATAACATAAACATCATAAAATAAAATACATTTCACAAAATTACCTTCATAATACTAATAAAATAATAATCATAAAATCATGTCTCGTCCATAAAATATAATTTATATAACAAATTAAATAATATTCAAAACTCTAAAATAAATACATTAAAAACAATCAAAATACATTTTTTTTAATTAAAAATAAGATATGCTTAGACAATTAATAAAATAGATTTCATAAAAACCTGTCCCATATCAAATAATCAAATATTAATTAAAAATCATGTTTATATTAAAATAGAGCTCACATAAAATAGGTAAATAATATAAAATATACTTCTCCCTTTTTGTAAAAATAGTATATGTTATTTATATATATATATATATATATATATATATATATATATATATATATAGCTCATATAAAATAGCTAAATAATATTAAAAATCCTTCTAATAAACACATTAAAACATTAAAATAAATACTATGTATTATTAATATAATTTTTTTTATGAAAATCGGGGTATTACACTATTTGAACCACGATTAGATTAGCTTACACCATAAGCTACCTATTCTCTATATAAGGTATTTCCTTCACTTTGTAGACACTTTTGGATGTTATATGAGAATTTGGCCGAGATATTCCTCTGCATTCTCTCTCCCTAAAAGTCCTATATATAATACCCCGATTTTCACAGATTATACGAGGGCTCAAAGCCCAATAAGGGTTATTTAGTAGCTCAGAACGGGCGGTTCCCAAATTGGAATAGGTCGTTCCAAACTACTAAAAAGGCCTATTTTTGGTAGCCCAGAACGAGCCGTTCCCAAACTGGAACGGGCCGTTCCAAACTACTAGAAAGGCCTATGACCCTAGTTGGGAACGGGTCGTTCTGGTTTAAGAATGGGTCGTTCTGGATGTGAATTTTACACATGATGAAAAGATTTCGAACGGGTCGTTCCAGATTCAAAACAGGTTGTTCTGGCCACTTCTGACATCTATAAATAGCAGACTCTAGCATGCTTCTAGACACACACTCTAAAGATCAAGGAGAACTAAGAGAAGAAGATCAACTAGATTCCGCTCTAGCTTCATTTTCTGCTTATCCAGGTAAGGGGGAGTGAGAAACCTCGCTCGAGGGTGTGAGAATAATTGTTGGGTAGTAGGATTGGTCCCCAATCCCTTGCCTGATACATGCTTCTAGGAATAGACAAAATATGAATGTTTTCTGTTTTTCTTTCTGAATGTCTCGTTGTGTTCCTTGTGTGATGTTGAGTGTAAAAGTGTGTTTAATTTCAAAAATAGATAAGTTTTGATATGAATTAGAGTGCTCTATGGGTTCCTGAGAGAACCCTATGAGAAACAGGCAAAATGTGAATGTTTTCTGTTTTGCTTTCTAGTTCTTCTATTGTGTTCCTTGTTGAACGAGATGTATGAATATGTGATTAATTTTGAAAATAGACAAGTTTTGATATGAATTAGAGTGCTCTATGGGTTCTTGTGGGAAACCCTATGAAGTAAAATTAAGAATATGATCTTTGGATGATTTTAAGGCAATATATGTAAAATTGATGATGGCTTCATGTTTTGGATAATTACTTGGTATGAATTATGTACTATTTTGACGTATATGACTACAAAAAGTTTCTTGTATGAGACTATGTGAATATGATGTGAGAATGTGAAAGGTGAACATATGATCTGTGACATGATATTGTGAAATAATGCGACATGAGATATGATGAGACGTGATAAGTGAAGTGTTGAGTCAATGAAATCGTGAATGTGTGACATGCATCATGTGCATATATGAGCTAACAAGGTGTACCTTGTGTCACCAAGTGATGTAACAAGCTAACAAGGTGTCCCTTGTGTCACCAAGTGATGTAACAAGCTAAAAAGGTGTACCTTGTGTCACCAAGTGATGTAACAAGCTAACAAGGTGTACCTTGAGTCACCAAGTGATGTAACAAGCTAACAAAGTGTACCTTGTGTCACCAAGTGATGTAACAAGCTAACAAGGTGTACCTTGTGTCACTAAGTGATATAATAAGCTAACAAGGTGTACCTTAGGTCACCAGTGATGAAATGATGAGAAATGTGATTATGAGACACGTGACTGGCGCCACATGCATTTATGAGTCGAGTCCATGACATCATTGCATGATGAATGATTGTGCATGTGTTACTGTTGTAAGTATAATTTGAATTTGCATCTGAATAATGTGTAGCTATGGCTATGATTGTTATGATTTGTGTGTGTTACCTAACTGTTATTTTTACACCTGAAATCAAGTGAGATATTTCTCACTCCCTTGTTGTTCTTTGAGTGTGTTTAAATTGTGTTGCAAGTGATCATCAACATGAGGATGTTGGAGATGAGGCTTAGGCTTCAGTTGAACATGCTCTGATAGGATATGTGACACTAAGGCGTAGTTAGGATTAGTTTAGGATGTTGTTTCCATTGAACTATTTGAAACTCAGTTTTATTTCTTTGTAATTTCACTGACATGTTATTTTGATTAAGTTTAAGAATGTGAACTCTTTACCCTTATGTGGTTGGAGATTTGGTTTTTAATGATGAAAAATTTTATTTTTATAATTACTGTATATGTATGTTGGGGTAGAGGGTGTCACACTAAACCTCTTTGATATAGTTTCAATCCTCTTCATAAAGAGTGTGGTGAGAATTGAAATGGTTCATCTTCCTCCAAGAAGTGACATCACTTGAAGAGTTTTCTTCACCTCCTAAGGTGAAATACGAAGCTTCTACTACCATTGGAGGCTTTGGTGAAGTTTGAGAAGTGTCAAGAAACCAAAGGTCTAGGGAGAAACTTGAAGGAGAAGCCAACATCAATCTGGATTCTCTAGAAGGTTTCCATCATTTAGACTAAGTTGTAATTATTTTACTTTATTTTATTATTTTTATGGGATAAAAATAGAATTAAAATTGAATTTTAACTTAAATATTATTAATTTTTTTTATTACCATATTATCTACTTAATGTTATATTATGACTAATGCTACAATATAATAATTAATAAATAAATATTCAACAATGAGATCTAAATTTTAGATTTCATAAAATTGAAAGACTAAATTTTCATTATTAAAAATAGAGAGACCAAAATTGGGAAGTTGATATTATAAGAGGTTCAGTTTATTTATAATTTTATAATAGTAGAATAGTTGTATATATTAGTTGAGGGATTAAATTAACTATTTTCACTAATTAGAGGTTTTAGCACATCAAATCTTTTTTTTTCTTGAGTTTTTGGCTTATATTTCTATTATTGTTATAAGATTTTAAACCAATGAATTAGAGGGTCACAATTCGAATCGGTTCAATTCATGAAGATAATGTTGTGTTCCACCTACTACTTTTAAAAAGAAAATGAAGAGAACATTCACCACATTCGAATCAAAACCATGTTCTTGTGCAAATAAGATATACTTAATAGTCTCTGCACCAACCACTGTACCAACAAGTTTAGTTGTTATATAAGCAACTTAAATAAGTTTTTAAGTATATTATTAGTTTTAAATTATATATTTAATAGTACTGTAACGATCAAATAAGTCACTACATTGGCTATTGTACAATTATTGTGTTGTAGAAGACTAGACAACATGCATCAGAAAAATAAGGTTTATGATACAGTTAGTAACTAATATCCTATACACACAAGTTATATACAAAATATAGTATTAAGAGTAAAATAACCTAAGTGTTGATCAACATTTATACAAAATATGACTACATCAAATAGCCATCAACTGAATCTAACCACCTTGAGTGTCATTAGCCTCCAACTACACAAGTCAATCCTATCCTGCTCTCATACCAAATATGGTCATCACAGCTCCCACCACAAGAAAAACACAGGGTAAGCTAGTGAAAAGATTTCAACATACAACTTATAGAACATCTTCATATTAAAAATTTCATCTTACAATAAGGCAACATCATCATCATAACAACTAGACGACTCATAACATATTCATCACATTAAGTAGTTCAACTTACAACAGGACATCATCAACATAGCAACTTAACAACTCACAACATATTCATCGCATTAGCATACATACATTTTCATCATCTAATGCGTCGTCACATATATCAATTATGGAGATCTCCTACATCTTAGGTTAAGAAGTTTAAGTGGTTTGATCCCACTGAATCACAACGACTGGTATAATACTAGAATCAATGGTTGACAATGAGGCCAGAAACAACGGCTAGCACTAAGCTAGAAACAACGACTAGCATAAGTTAGATTGATTTCTTAGGTTTCACCGCTTAAAAAAGAAAGTATGGTACTATGTCAGGACATAATAGTTTGGGTATGGACCTACCATGGCATTAGTCTACAACACTAAGCCACCTATGAGATTAGCCCACCGACTACCCTCTAAATATCTCAACCCTTTGATACTAGGTTAGGGAATAAGTCCCCAACCTGGTACTTTACTCGATTGGTTGCTTCATACACATGTGTCTTAACCTTGCCCACACACGGATACCACATAGAACCTAGAGGAGACAATTAAAAAATAACTTACCTATTTAGAAGACAACTTACCTACTGAAAGATTTAATCGATTTCTTGGAGCACCACAACATATATATGCACAATGGAATATTAAGTTCAAAAACATCTTTAACTCCCTCCTAGTTTATATGTATCATGGCTAAGATATGTATCTAACCTACATATTTATAGCTTAACAACTTAACTTATTCATCTTTCAACATTCAACTCAACAACTTTGACAACATACGACATTCAACTTTCAATTTCACAACATGTCAACTTAAACAACGTAAACAACATACATCTTTACAACATTCACATCTTGAGCAACAACAATAGAAAATCAATAAAATCAACTAAAATAGCTTATAGTGTGCATCATGCTCAACTTATTACATATCAACTCATCTAACATCTTACCATACTACTTATACAACTTATTTATCATACATCAACTATAAAATAACATTTGACAGCCAATTGTTCATCATACAACTTATCTATCATCAATCAACTGAAAACATCATTAAAATGTAGCTTCTAATCATTCAACTCGCACCTGGCATCACTCATTATGTCCCTAGTGTTATTAAGGCAAGGAGCTCCCTGTCTTGTTCACACTCGATGTCACACCACTCGCGTCCAGCGTGATTGAGATAGAGAGTGTCCCACACTCCTTCGTCTGGCATGGAAACATCCACACCCAACCTTGATCAGGAAAAGATCTCTTTGTCTAACTCACGCCTAGTGCCACACACTTTAGCACCTAGTGTGAACCAAGGTAGAGATGAGTTTCTCTCTTCACACCCGGTGCCATTCAACCCACGCCTCGCATGATTCCAACCCGAGATAAGTCTTTATCCTCACACTTGGTGCCACCAATCCTACGCACAACATGAGTGAGACAAAGGCCTCTCTTTTAGAACCATGTTTGACACCTTGAAGGGGTGCCCGACACTACAGTAGATCCTACACTTATATAGAACCCAATTTCGCCCAATACATGAAAACCAGCAAATTTCCACAACATGCAACATAATAAACAATATTTATATAGCATATACAACATGAATTCATCACCAAAAACAACATGCAATTGAAATCAATCCAAAATCAAGTATAGACCTCCATGAACTCTCTTGAAAGAACCACCCACAAAACCCTTTTCAACTTCACCATTCAATCACTCAACACCTTTAATTGGTTCATTCCAAATCATCATTAACACATATTTCACACTTAATTCGAAATCACTATTTTCCTTACCTTTTGGAGACTCAAATTCGCAAGAGGAGAAGATAATGAACTACGTATGACACTAACTTGGACCCTTCGCCTTCACAAGCTTAGATTCTAACCCAAAATCCACCCAGATTCAATTATAGAGAAAAGGAAATTCAAGTAAGGAAGAAGATAGAAGGAAGGGAGAAAAAAGAAAGGATTTCTCTCTCGCTTCTCTCTACAGTTCTTGAAAACATAAGTTATGAGCTTCCTTTTAAAATTTTTCCTTTCATACCTTTCCTAAGCTAGCTCCACTTATCTATAGTCCAATCCTCTAGAGATCAACATGCTCTCAGGCTCTCTCTACCCCATAGCTCCCAACAGTAGTTGTCAAATCAAACAACAGAACTATGAGATAATAGTGTTACAAGTATAATAGATATGCACACATATGATACTTTGAGACATCAATTACAAGTGTATTATATATATATATATATATATATATATATATATATTTATTTATTTATTTATATATATGTATATATTATTTATATTTTTAATTTTATTAATTTATACATTTCAACATGCAACTTTTTTTGGATCCTTAATCCAACATTGGTCTTATATGTGAATAATTATATTATGGACACGTTAGGTCATGCCAAATTAAAGTGATCTAATGATGTATAAATTATTTTGGTAGTTATGTATCTGAAATGATATGGGACCTTTAATGTATGGTAACTAAAGGGTAATTCTATTTTGTGACGGGTAAAAATAGAAATACCAAAAAATAACCTTATGACTATCTATAAATAGGTTAGGTCCCTAGATCACATGATTTTTTTTTCTTTTCTGACATCCCATTATCATAGAGAGACAAAGAGATAACTTGTAACGACCTGCTATAATCCCTACACCTAGAGGAATCGCGTGAACTACACTAGTCGACTAAGACAAAATATTAAACTAGCTAACAAAATACGCACACACACACACACACACACACACACACACACACACACACACACACACACACACACACACACATATATATATATATATATATATATAAATGTAATGGTAAAACAACATATTTACTTACAAAATAGGATACTATGTATATACAATCATCCAAAATACTACCCTAGTGCCGGTTAAGCACACCTAACCAGTTACTCCAATAGTAACTTCGACACTAGGACAAAACTCTGACACCTTCGCAACAACCACAACAAGTCCAACTTAACCCTGATCCATCCACATAGAAACAGAGGGGTAAGCTAGAGTTCAATAAACAACCATACAAGCATAAGAATCAACATCCATGCTACTCAATCATCAAATCACCAATCATGAAGTCAAGCACCATACACTTCATCATAATCACAATCATGTAATTAAGCCACACATGAAAGATACCAATGCATATCAATCATCTAATGCGTTGTCATGCATTCACCTAGGGGATCTCCCTATCAACAAAGCAGTATACGTGACATCTCACCCTATCGAAACCACCCAACCGTTTTCATGCCCAATGCACCCTCTCAGTCACAACAAATCAGGATATCAAATCCCCTCTCGGATTTACTCAGATTGTGTTACTTACACTAATGGAAGTCCGATTCCACCCTCAAGTATAGTACAACTGGGTATAGGCTTACCATGACCGTAGCATGCATTACTAAGTCACTTGTAGAGTTCGCCTATCGACTATTCGCAAGGAACCACACAATCTTCCCAGGTACTTTGTTAAAGGAAGAACCCTTGACCTCCTACCTCGCTCCAACATTAGCTAAGGACTTAAAGGAGACTCACCTTAACCAAAACCCACTCCCAGAGACTTACCTCTCTAAGAGGGTTTTCAAATCAGTGGCCTATCCAAGCACCACTCTCAAGAGACTTTATGTGAGCTCTTTAAGATTTGAAATATATTTTTTTCTTCCCCTCCTCAAGTCTTAGGCTAGACACATGTTATAACGCATCACATGCAATAATGCATTACATACATGGTCAATTCACCATCCTATTCATCATCATCCTCATATCAACACACATGCATACCAAATCATGTTAGAATATATGTTTAAACATTCATATATATCATTCCCAAGCATATATATGAATCAATCACCAGTTTACATCATATAACATGTATATGAACCAACTTTACAACATAGCATCATACAACATTAAACAACTTTTCAATCCACACGATATCACCTTAGAACACAATAACAAAATCAGTTTTTCATCATTATATTGCATAACAACTCAAAAATATCATAACAACATACATCTCTTTTCGACAACTGTCAAAGATAAAAACACAGAATGTTATACTCATCCAAATAAGCTCAAAACTATGTCAAACCAAATCTAAGAGGATAAGCTACAACTATCATGAAGACATGAAATTCTAAAAAGATCATCTACTTAGCTAAAAATTTCAAAAACCGCAATAGATATAATCAACGCTAACAACTTGACCTACATTCACTAAAACAACCACAACTAGAGTTCTAGACATTTGTTTTAAATGATTTTGGTGTCATTGGAAAGATAAAATTCAATACTAAAACTTTCATGAAGATCAAAAAAGTTAATTCTGTCAATAAAGCACTCGTACGGACACAAAAAAATTGCAGCAAAAACATCCCCTATACCAAACAACAAAATAGTGTACCAACATCCAAGGCCACAAAAATGCCTTAAAACACTTCCAAACTCACTCATTTCCACCCCAAACTCATATCTAAGCTTACCACTACAATCCTAAAGCAAAACAACTCATATATGCAACATGAAAGACTCAAAAACTAAAATAAAACCCATATGCAACCCAAATCCAAAACTACATAAATATGACAACAAAGCACTCATAAATCTTTGAACAAACCATCCTCTTTTCATTTCCTAACATCAATTAGACTTGAAATTCCATAAAACAACCATATGCAATATAGAAACCAGCCTTTGGTTACTTCAAAACATCCAAAATCAACACATGCAACAACAAATGAGACCAAAACATCCCATTTCTGCATCCAACCATGAAAACAACCAGAATATTCAACACATGAACCCCAAATTTGGATCCTTCAAAATTTCTCCCCCCAAAACAACAAGGAACCCAAGAATCCCATGCTCAAAATCAAATTACAACCATTCTAGCTTCCTTCGCCTGAATTCAAGCCTAGAACAACCAAGAGAAGGAAGAGAAGAAAGGAGAAACCCACCAACTCTGAAACCACACCACAACATTCTCAACCACAATAATCCAAGCTCCCGGGCCTGAATTTAAGGGAAGAAAGAAGAGATTAGGGATCTAGGCAAGAAAAGGAATCAAAATAGAGGAGTTTTGGGGAGAATTGATGGAGTTACCTTGAGAAGATGAAGCCAAATGGATCTCCTTTTAACTTCTCCTTGCTCCACAATCTTTCTTGAGGTCTTAAAATGCAAGGAAGCACGAAAATACAGAGGTTATTCTCTATTTTGGTGTGCCACTCTCCAAGGAGGAAAAGAAAGGAACCAAAGGCACAAAGGAAGGATTCCTTTGTGAAGGTTCTTAAGGAGAAAGTTTTCTTCTAGTTTGAGAGACTCTTGAGAGAAATTTCTGAATATGAAATCTCAAATACATCAAAAGTGGTCAGCTACAAAGGTTTAGGGTATATATAGGAGAGGAGTGGCTTGTGTGAAAAGCTAGGTTAACTAGAGTTCAAAATAAACCATGGTATGGTTACCTTGAACTCTAGTCATCCAAATTTAAATTTGAAATTCAAATTTGGAGCTTCCATTCACACCCAAACCACCCCACATCTGAAGTTATAAATGTGATTTAGGTTGCATTTGCAACTAATTTGGTCGTGCATGGAAGGCATGACTCAAATTAAATGTAAATGCACTCTAAATTACATTTAACTTCAAAATAAAACTCTTTAACTTAAAAACTTCTATTCTAAGAAACCTATGTATAGAAGGTCTAAAAGTCCTATACAATCATGTCTAAAATAAAAAAAAGACAAATAAAATAAGACCAATATTGGCCATAAAAAGCCTAAAGCCTATGAAGCCCATTAATAGGCCCAAATCGACTACTAGGCCTAAAACCTTAATTTAGGTGCCCAAAAGACAAGGCTAAAAAAATACAATGAAATAATCCTACTCTATGTACATTTTTACTAAGCCAAGTCTCAAGGTGTGATGACCCACGTGAAAAGTAGCTTGGGCCTAGAAAGCCCACTAACCTCCAAGCTAGCCAATCCTTCATGTATGCTTCTTACCATGGCTCTAGTAATTGAGCCTTTGACCCAAGGTCTTCCATAAGAATAGAACTCACAGACCTAGAGCCCTTCTCTCTAAAACTTCTCTCTAGACTCTGTTGAGTTTGGAAATAATGGGCTTCAGCTTAAAACAGAACCTTAAATACCTTTTCCCCCTAAGATCTTAAACCCTCAGCAACCCTAAACTTGCTCTCACCCTACAGTGTTACATAACTAAAAGGTTATCTAAAGAGAATACATGTTGATCTAGAAGGCCAAAACGTAAGGCTCTTTTATCATCATGAATTCAAGTATGTTTTCACTTATTGTTTTTAGTGGTTAACATGATAGATTTTGTATTTTATATAGATGATAGTTTTCATCAAAGGCTTAGTTTGATTTTAACAACTTTTCCTTGTATTTTCTCATATAAAATAAAAATAAAGATAATTTTGAATATGATGGAAATTGAACTCAAACGAACGTGATTATTTAACACATATTTCTTGGGGACTTCTTTAAGACACGATATGAATTTATTAAATTTTATAAATATGAAATATGTATATATATATATATATGACATAAATATTTTTAAAAAATTTTTAATAAAGACTGGATCATGTAATTTAATTAGTGACCCACCGATTCGACCTCTAACCCACTCTTCAATACCTTAACAAGTTTGATGATTGATTTAACTTTTAAAACTAACATCGCAAGATTAAAGAGGCAAAAATCTACATAAGAATCACAAGATTAAAGAGGCAAAAATCTTTCGCTGTGGAAATAAGTATTATATCACACATAACTCTTGATTGGGTAGCAGGACCGGATATTCAATAAAGCAATTAAGGCCAATGCCTAGAGCCCCCAAATTTATAAGGCCTCTAAATTTTTTTAATAGTAGTATTATTAATATAAATTAATTTTTAAAAAATTAATAATATTTGAGATAAGGCTCAATATTTTATAAAACACATATCTTATATTTTTTATATCTCTTATTTTCTTATTATTAAAATTACTTAAAAGACCATAACTCATTTATTAGATTTTGTAAATGAAAAGTTACTCAACATTCAACGGTCACTACTACTTACTTTTGTCTTTTACAGATGACATATTTTCAACCTTTTTGGTTCCTCTCTAGTCTATCTCTTTCTCATTCTCTCTCCATTCTCATTCTCAATTCCTTCTTCGTATCTAATTTGAGAGCTTGATTGGAAGCAATACAGTCCTACTCTGCCTTTTTTCTGGGTTGATTCCTAATCTGTAAAATCCTTAAAACTGCTAAGTTAGTATAATTATGGGTGTTGGTTCAATAACATCAACACATTTTCTTAGTTATCACCATTAACAATCCATTGTAGTGCACTTCTTGCATGATATTGCAGTGTAAATTTGCCATGGGTTATCCCGGGGATCAATACCACATATTCTTCTTTATTGAAATTGAAGTTTGTCATTGTGAAAAGATTTCTTTTTTCCATGATTTCTTGCGTGTCTTTGAAAAGGCGGGATCAAATCCTTCTAAAACATTGTAAATTAATTATTAATCCATGAGAAAAAATAATTTAGTATAGTACTTTTATTTACAAATTATAATTTTTAGATCTCATTTTTTTTATTGTTTATCATTGTAGGTGCATGCAAAGTGATTGTCACTATGGTTTCAGTTTTGGATACTCATAGTTGCGATAGTGCATAGCCATAGCTTAAAGAATTTTTCATTCACAAATATAATTTTTCACTTTCCAGGTTTTATTGTTTCATTGTTATCTTCTTTTAATTTTTAAAATTATTTTTCTTCTTATTTTTATTTTAGCCAATCAGTAAAATATGTCAAATAGAAAGTATGTATCTGGTTTTGAAAAGTTGAAAAAAAAGAGAAGAATTGAAAAATTAATTAAAAAATTATAGGAAAAATAGTTTTGCATCTGCATTAGAATCCACCAAAGAAATGACTATTGAAATGGATATAGAGCCTAAGTTCAATGAAAAACGTAAGATTCATAGGAAAAAACATTTTGATGACATTGATAGTGATGAGATAACTCATTCTGCTGAAGATTCTTTTCACATTAATTTATATATATATATATATATATATATATATATATATATATAGAGGAGGGTTCAAACGACACCGGTGTAACTTTAACTAAGTGTTACACCGCTCAATAACTTTATATTAAATGTGAATTTTGTAAATCCAACCGTTAGATTGAAAGTTCATATATCTTAGATCATATATATCAAATTTTATATTAATCCAAGATGATTTGATACTTCATTCTTATAAAACAAAATTGACGTAATATATTCATTTCAAAATATACTAAAATATGAACACTTTGATCCCTTTAAATTGTTCAATTTTAACAAAATTTGATATACACATATAAAGTGATATGAATTTTCAATCTAACGGTTGAATTTATAAAATTCACAATTAATATAAAGTTATTGAGCGGTGTAACACTTAGTAAAAGTTACACCGGTGTCGTTTGAATCCTCCTCTATATATATATATATATATATATATATATATATATATATATATATATATATATATATATATATATACCGTTATATGGAAAGTTCATATCTCTTAGATCATATATGTCAAATTTTGTTAAAATTGAACAACAACTTGAAGGTAATCAAAGTGTTCATATTTTAGTATATTTTGAAATGTATATATTACGTCAATTTTGTTTTATGATAATGAAGTATCAAATCATCTTAGTTTAATATAAAATTTGATATATATGATCTAAGAGATATGAACTTTCAATCTAACGGTTGGATTTACAAAATTCACATTTAATATAAAGTTATTGAGCGGTGTAACACTTTGTTAAAGTTACACCGGTGTCGTTTGAACCCTCCTCTATATATATATATATATATATATATATATATATATATATTATATCAATCTATTTCTTCTATTGAGAGTCGATTTGATCAATTTTTAGAATATGAAAACATGTTTGGTTTTTTATTTGATTCAAATAAATTTAAAACTTTAGGGGAAGATGAATTGAAAAAATATTGTATCAATCTTGAAAAGATTTTGAGTTTTGAGGACCATTCTGATATTGATGGTCTTGATTTATTTTCGTAATTAAAGTTATTGAAATAAATTCTGACAAATGAAATTAACACACCATTAAAAATATTGAACTATATACAAAGATTATGTTCTTTTCCAAATACATACATTGCTTATAGAATATTATTAACATTACTTGTAACTATTGCGACTGCTAAAAGAAGTTTTTCAAAATTAAAATTAATTAAATTATATTTAAGATCAACTATGTTACAAGATAGATTGAATGAATTAGCTATATTATCTATTGAGAGTGAGATGTTAGAATTACTTGATTATAAAACTTTAATAAATAATTTTGCAGCTCAAAAAGTAAAAAAAAAAATAACATAAAAATTATTAGCTTATATTAACATAGACTCCTATATTAATTTTTACTTAAAGTCCCAAAATTTCTAAATGCAGCCCTGCTGGCTAGTTGAATTTTGTCATAACTACCTGTATGTTTTGCTGTTGAATTCTCTCCATTATTTTCCTTTTTCATTTCTATTTCAATAAGAAAATTAATGAGCAATTCAAAATAACATATCCTTCGGTGGCATCAATTGTTTGCTTTATTTTGGATTTGTTTTTATCTTATTTGACAGCATTTATCTTTGATTATGTGTAAATAAATGGATGTAAAAACTTAAATTGTTATTTGAGTTAAATTGAGTGTAGGAGCAAGGCTTTAATGTCTAGGTTGAATGAGAATCCGAATTTTAAAGAATGAAAGGGTAAAATAAAAATTCTGCTATTGAAATAAGCATTTCATCGCATCAGACACTTGAGTAGTTGAATTTTGTCATAAGTAACTTTCTGAACCTATAAATACATTAAAAAAAATTAGATAAAATTTACTTAAACTTACCTCATTAAATAATTTTATATCAAATTTTAACGATTCAATCATTGAAATTAAAATTCTTAATATATAAAATTCTACAAAATTTTTAAAATTTTTAAAATTATTTAATACTTTATTCTATTAATTCAAATCAATATATAAAATAATTTTATAATTATTCATCAATTTAAAAACTTAATGTAATATCAATTAATCTCACAAATATTAATAATTTTTTAATATTTTTATTAAATAAAATATAAAGACACAAAATACGTGGAATTTACTAATAATATATAAAATCATTAAATTCTGTTTTAAATGACATTTTGATTACCAATCGTTGGTTGGTGCAGTGGTAGCATGGGGCTGCACTTGGTAGGGAGGTCTGCGGATCGATCCCCCACAACGACGATTGGGAGGGGCTTAAATACCGTAATCCTTGGACCCGCCCCGAATCCGGATTAGTCGGCCCATTATGGTTCGGATACCGGGTGTTTACAAAAAAAAAAATGACATTTTGATTTTCAAATCAGTAATATTCCTGGAAGAATGTGTACCATGAAATTATTACTATTTATAAAAGTAAAAATGTGTTGTATTTATTAAAAGTTATATACGGAATAGTTTTCTTGATCAAGGCCCATAATCTTCTTAGAAGAAATTAATACTGCTGTGTTTATTAGAATGATTTTTTACTCTAAATGGAAGTATAATATGATACAAACATTCAATATTATTAGCTAATCAGGTGAGACATAGTCAGTAGATAATTTAATCTCTTAAATATGTATCAAGTATTTAATATATATATATATATATATATATATATATATATATATATATTAAGAAATATTTATAAAAAAATATTTTTTTAAATAAATCTCATTATCTTGAGAGCTTGTTTACTAATTTTTAATCGGAAGATACTCTGGTATACCAAAATATAAATTTATACCCTAATGATGTGTTTGGACGATGAATTTTACAAATTTAAGGAATTTTAAATTCTTGATATTTAAATTACTTTGATTTTAATTTCTATCATTCTTAAAATATTTTATTTGGATAAATCAATTCAAATTTCTCAAATTTTAAATTATCAAGTTAGATATGATAATTTAATTTCACCATGATAAAATTAATTTTAAAAATATATTTATATGTTGAAAATTTTTTAATTAAATTTTATAAAAATAAATATTACCTAACTTTTAAATATTTAATAATTTTAAATATTAATATTAGATAATATTTAATAATTTCAAAAATATTTTTGAATATTCAATAATTTAAAATATGAGGAGATAAGAAATAAGATAAAATATATAAGTGAAATAAGAAGAAAAAAAATATGAGAAATTTCAAATTCTTAATTTTTTAGGAGAATTTGAAATTCTATTATTTCAAGAATTTTCATAAATACTTGAATTTCAAATTCTTTATAAATTCTCTATCTAAAGAAGGTATTTCACCTCAAAAAATTTAAAATTCTTCAAATAAATGAATTACTCCATTTAAATTCTCCATTCAAACACACTATAATGCTTATACAATAGAATGTTGACTTCAATCAATGTCTATATCTCGGTGACAAGTTTTGGGCTAATAAAACTCAAAGCATGAAGGCTTCTGGTAAATACTTCTTTGTCTACTAATAATATACCTTTATCACTCTTTTTCTTTCTTTATTCCGGAAATACCCTCACATGTATCCCATTAAACAAATTTAAAAAAATACTTTTAAAAAATATTTTTTTAATGTTCTGAAAAGTAATTTTCAATTTTTTTTATAACATACTTTCAAAAATATACTTTTTCAGGAGTGTATTTTTAATATTTTAAAAAGTAATTTTTTTAAAAGTATGCGAAAAACAAATTCGTTCTAGTTCATATCAACAAATCAAGATAATACTTGATGTAATCAAATATATAAGCTAAGAAATAAATTTAATGTAAAAATACATATTTGATTAAAGATATGTAAATCTACATAATCTACATAAGTTAATACTAATCTACATAAGTTAATACTAAGAGCATCTCTAATGGCAGTTACTCCGAGAGTTGCTTAACCCAAGCAACAGATCCTTCAAAAAATTTATCATTGGAGGAATCCTACATGACATGAGAGTTACTTAAATTTTTCTTTGGGTTGCTTGTATAAGCAACAATTGCTTAAATAAAATATTATTAATTTTTAACTGGAAAAAGAGAAAAAGGGGAAGAGAAGAGAAGGGGAGGAGGGAAGAGAAGACCTGACGACAGTGGAGGTGAGACGACACAAAGGTACGTGGTGACGAAGGCACGACGGAGACATAGGCATAGTGGTGATGAAGGCGCGATGGTGGCAAAGGTAGGGCAACAAGGAGGTGTGGGAAGAAGAAGAGAGAAGGAAGAAGAAGAAAGAAGAAAAAAAATACAAAAGAAAGAGAAGGAAAGGTGTGGGAGAAGAAGAAAAAGAAACTTTAAGAAATTCAACTTTTTAAATTTTTTTTCTAATTATTTATGAACTAAATTTAATTTTTTATTAAAAAAGATAATTGCACTATAATAGAAAATAAATTACAAGAAAAAATACACAATAAGTATAAAAATAAAATAAAGCAATAATAAATACATAAACATTATGCAAAATTAATTTTCATCATTATTATTTTCGAAACGTTCCCAAATATGTTCAATAAGATCTGATAAGGAACGGTTGCTTTAGAAAACAAATCTCTCTCTTCTTCAAACAACTCATGTTGTCACGTCAGAGTCTTCTAATGATAAAAAACTGGGACTTGAATTGCTTCATAGGACAAGCAATTCCTATTGGAGATGCTCTTAGAATTACTTGAAGAAACTTATAAAGTAAAAATAGAGTAAATTATTTAATGTTGATGTGTCACAGTAGGGACTATGAAACACATAAATTCATGCACGAAACAACTCTTAAGAGTTACTCCTGTTGAAGATGCTTTAATGATTTAATGATTTACGCCTATTAGTACGATGAAGTGTTCCAGAAAAGAGAATATCAAAGAAAAGAAAACAGAGAACAAGAGAAAAATTAATTTAAAATCTCTCACTCTTCTCTTTTTTATCCCCTTAAATGCAAACATAAGATACGAAAAACCAGGAAGCTAAAACATATAACCAAACACTGAACTTAAAACTGGATAAGATTCAACATCTATGTTCATGCTTACTACTCAAACCAGGAATTAATTCTTTGCTCAAAATGGAAGTTAATTCCTCGAATACCACATTTTGCAAATACTACATGTACACCAAAACTAAACAATCAAAGCGAAGTAGGAGCCCAACTTATAAGATGCTACTATTGATTAGCAACAATGTATAATAACAATTTTGTACTCAATGAGTAATGTTTTATTTATTTAACCTAACTAATTAACAAGGCAAACTTACCTTGAAGAACGACTCCATGTACGTATGTGCAAAAAAACGGAGATCAAGAAGAACCTGATCCAAAAAGAAACTACTAAGCTAAAACTTCCTAAATGCTTAAAAAAAATAGAGACATCGGAGGAAAACGAAGCCATAACTTCAATTTTGCATTGACTGTTCACACAATAAGTCACTTAGCAACCTGTTTGCCACAATGAAGAAAGTGTTACTAAAATGCTGAGGCTCTAAAACATCTTAAACAAAATAACAAGAGAATTTTGTCAACATACCTATGGCAGACAAGATGTCTGACACCAGATTGTCTGTGTAACACTTCATTGAGGGCATTCTTTAGCTGAGTTGCTGCACTTGCTCTCACTGTCACCCAAATCTTCTTTGTCATTGCCTTTGGAATCAACGCAAGGAGACAATGGAGGGAAACTAGGTACGGATTTCAACATAAATTTCCTGCCAGGTCTGAGTCCTCCAGAGGAGCTTGATCCAAACCCATGATAACGAATCTGGGGAGGAGAAACTCGTTTTTGGGTAGGGGAATTTACTTTTACAGACCTCATGGGAGTTGAAGCTTGCATCAGTGTATCAGGGGTTTCATTTTCTAGAATGTCAAAGAGCCTGTTATCTGATTCAGGACACTGTAAATAATGTGCTTCACCTACTCCAGTGCTTGGGGTCAATGGGGAACTACGCCAACGAAGAGAGCCGCTAGGTAACTGGCGAATACTTCCATGGGAGAGTCGGGATTGAGGAATATTTGTCCACTCATTAGCTCCAGAGAAGACTGATGAAGCGCCAGACAATGGCTCAGGATGAGACACAGGAGTATACTGATCCATCATGTCAACATTGTTGCAATTATTTTGCGAATCATAGGGGGCGGTTGTCAACATCTCATTTGTTTCCAGAAGTGCATGCCTTCTGTGTAATTTCTCTGAAGAACTAGTGTAGTTTGCACTAGATGCAATCATGCTGACATTGGATTCAGGGCATGGTAGACAGTTTGAGGAGAAAACTCTGGATTTTGCAGCCTCCTTGCCTTGGCTGGACAAATGGAAAAAAGTCGATCAAAGCAAAAAAGCCGATATGTCAAAATATTCAGGACCAGAATTTCTTGTATTAAATGTTGGAGGATTTATAGTGAAAGCAATCTTACTCAGAGAATTGAAATGATGGCGTTATAGGTGAAAAGGCATCATAATTTGTCTTGCTTGCCACCATTTCCAGTTTATTGTGAGATGTGCTGTCTGATCCTGTTTGAACAATGTTGCTCACCCTTTCTTTACTCAAAGCACGTTTTTCCATTGAAACATAATCTGAATTTAAAAAATGGGTATTACATTAACCAATATTCGTAGTTGCATATCTTAGTGAAATTTATCCCTCCCCAAACTTTGCCATTCAAATAATTAACCTTATACTTTAATAATGCTTCAATAACCAGTTAGCGAGACTTAAGGAGTCCCTTCACATTTCACAATAAACCCACCACCTCCAAAAGGGCATAGTAGATTATTATTACACGGGCACCGTAAAGCAAAGCAGTGGCATATGGGATCATGACCAACATATTCGAAAGCAAGCCAAATGGGCTTAGTTGTAGGTGGGATTTGGGTCGAATTTCTTTATTGAATTACAAATTTGTCATTAAAAACGCGGTCTCTACCCTTTCCCTTACAAGGATGCGTATTAAGAAACATCAAAACCTCCCAACATTCATTTCATATCATTTCTACTTATTGGACAATTTAAACTAAATTTTGTGGTGCATTTAGAATTTATAATATCTATTCATAATATAAAGTCTTACCTTTCTTGCCATAGACATTCATGCATCCCTCACATCGACATCCACTAGAGCATCCCACATTAGCCTTTTTCAAATATTGGAAAGAAAAAGGTTCTATTAGCAGATACAGGAGATTAAACAGGTCAAATGTTTAGAGCATATAGAAATGGGAATAATATACACAACCTGATAACATTCACAATATTTTTTCTGACACTTTGACCTTTTGCAATTGCAACCTCTTTTGTGCCTTGCTGATGATGGTGTCGTCAGATTTTCATCCTCCTACAGAAGCAACATAAAATTGTCAATTCATTTATGAAACTGAAAAAATGAACAAAAATACAACACGTGAATACCATATTATCGGCATTAGCCTTTACAATCTTGGGAGCAAACGCATTCGCGTTACGAGCTAAAATTCGTTTTTTAGTCTCAGAAACTGTCTCTGCATACTCTGGTCTGTTTAAACAGCCTTGGCAAGCACAGGGGTTGGTACAGTAGGCTCCAATAGCAAAACAATCACAATAACTGCAAGGTGCTCAAATCAAAAAGACGAACACTGCATATATCATATAAAGTGAAATACCAAAAGATACAAAAATTTACTTACAGTTTTAAGCATTTACTCTTCTTACAGTTGCACCGCTTACAGCCATTGTTATCAGCAATGACTGATGTTCTCATCCTGAAGAGCAATGAAATATTTGCTGATGTAACTATAAGCATATAAAGAGTAGAAAACTAGAAATAATGTATTATTATAGAGAAAAAAAAACTGACTTTTTCTTGCGGGGGTTAGGAGGTTGGTTGAAATCCTCGGAATTTTCAGCATCTGAAGATACTGAAGTAACAATTTCACGGCTCTCATTTTTTGTTTCAACTAATGATGGCCTGCCAGAACTAGATGAAAGTATGGATCTCTTCACATTCTCCATTCTTTGTAACCTTATTGAAGGTGCGGATTTCATCACTTGTAAACTCTCTGACAATCTCACACCCGTAGTTGCAGCCTGACCAGTTGGCATAGCATTTATGAAACCATTTGAATGAACCCCAATTCCTGTCTCTGTCAAAGGTAAGTTTCCACTACCTCGCTGAGGACACAAGGAAGTGACAGGTTCAGACAACTTGACCATTTTCATTTCGTTTGAAGTTGCATTCAGTTTCACATGAGGCTTGTTACTTCCAAGAGCATTGGAAGCAGCTTCCCCAAATTGTAGGCAGCGTCTACGAATGCCATGGTACTTTAGAGTAGCCTACAGTGCTTGTAAATATGTAATAATTATTATATTGCACAAAGAAAATCGTTAGACTCAAACAAAAAATAATATGCAAATTCCTGGCAATCTGACCGCAATATATTTTCCTACAAAAATACTCTGATAGATTAGTCATTTGCCAAGCAGATTTGCCACTAGAAACACACTAATTTCATCCTACGGGACTAAAACCTTTTAGGAAGCGAATTATAGCTGACATGTCTTAGTTTAAAATATCTTCCGAGGCCAGAGAGAAAAAGACAGTCATGCATGAAAATTTCCTTATACTACTAGATGCCCTTAAACCGTGACATCTATGATGTGATATCTCATCAGGACTCAATTTTTAACAATCTTGATTGACTGAGAAAATGCAATTACTGCATGTCAACAAAATTTCAAAGCTCCAACTGAAGGAAATTTAATAAGCAGAAAAATGGAGGAAAGTTTTTAACTGCAGATGTTCGATTTCAGTTACCCATATGCCTTAGAGATATGGAGTATACGCTGCTGCTAATTTCCTTAAAAATATTACTGTCACCATGCAAAGCTCTATAAACGCATTAGATTATAAATATCAACTCTACAGTTCAAGAAAAACTGCAACGGGTGCAGTTCAATCTTCCACCATAAATTTATTTTATTATATGTTACTATTAATATTTTATTTTAGTAAAAGTGTTAATCAATGGTTAAGACTCATGCAGTTCAATTTTGAACTACAGAAGATCTTAATCCAATTCTCGTCTCTTAAATCTTAATTGGTGATAATAGATGCCAAATGAGTAATGACAAAAGAAAAAAAAAAAAAAAAAGCCGCATATTCTAGTCAATAATCATTGACCTTGAAATAAACTATTCAGATTAAAAATACAGGAAACACACTGACATAAACAATGACACTTAAAAAGGAAGAAAAGCATGAAATCACAACAAAATTCAAACAAATGTTAACCTGCTTCCAAAGGACAAAAGAAAAACAAAACGTTTGATTACCTCTGAACCTTCTTGCGAGATATTCTCTGCAGTTACATGTGAGGTTGACACCGTCTCATTGTAATCTTCACACCCTTGAACATCCTGAAGAGGATCAGACATCCACACAGGTGTAAAGTTTTTATTATCCTATCAATAATTTTCCTCAAGCTAAAGCTTAAACATTTAGATACAAAGAAAGAAAGAGAAACATCTAGGTCACAATGATCATATCTATAAATACTGACTACCCTACATTAACTTAACAGATTTCACTCTTCTAAAGGTAGGAATTAGAAGATAAAGTGCACTCACAATTATAAAATCAATGATTAAGATTTGTTATAAAATCAAATTTCTTCAAAATAAAATATAAAATTAATTGTAATATCAACCATAGATTTTTTAATCAATAGTTATTATTGCACTTTATTCTCTAAAGTGCAATTCCCTCACTTTAGAGAAGTTGGATCCTAATTTAACATATTATATATATATATATATATATATATATATAGAGAGAGAGAGAGAGAGAGAGCAAGGACCTATGGTATACCTGGGGATGTGGATCATCACAATATTGTTTATCAAAATCACCTGCAGCTAAATTGGACTCTAACTTTGTGGGATCTTGAGAAGCACATTGAACATCATTTTTCTCCCCTTCAATCTTTTCAGTTTCTTGACCATATGCTGATTTTTCTTGATAAACCTTATTAGAATCCTCTGACAAACCCAAAGATTCCTTATTTTTATCACCAGGACCATCCTTTGATATATTTTTATCTAACTGAGTTAGGCCATTTAGTGATGATTCAGCTGCATCTGTAGATTGTTCCACACCATTGTCATCTGAATACACTTGATCAATATCCCCAGGATCAGCCAAATATTCATCAATAGACAGGAGAGAACTGTTGTTTTGAGCATTTGTATCATTCTTGGAGTCAAAAACCTTCTGAGTGTCAGCTACAAACCTCTCTGGCAGTGGCTGTTCAGAATTTGATTTTCCAGAATCTCCAGCAGCTACACCAAGACTGTTGCCTCCATTTTCACTTTGATATATATCTCCACTGAGTGACTGAGTGCCTTGGGGCCTGGTATGGACAAACTTTGTCAATGAAAAGCCAATGCATTGTCGATAACTAAACAAGCACACACTATTGAAGTAACAAACCTTTCCATGGGCTGTGTTTCACGGTGAGAAATACGTGGAGACTTGAATACAAGGGGTGGAGAATTGAGCCCTAGAAAACCTTGTGCCGCATGAGGAGCCTTGGTGGGTATTGGAGATAAAGCATTCACGTATCTATAAAAGGGCGAATCCTGAAATTGAAAAGGTGCCACGCAAATACCATTTAGTATTTCATGATTTGATACTGCAATTGAAATAAAATGGAACAATCTGAAAACATGATAAGCTAACTAATGCACTAAACATCACTACTGCACATAAAAGAGAGTTGAAGAATCAGGGTCTGAATCAATAATCAACACGTGTCATCACAATGCATACATGCAAAAATTGTCCAAGGTCTATCAACACTTCTAATCCATGGTCTTTTATTTCTTTTAACCATTTTACGCATTAATAAGACCTGAGGCTTCATAACTTTAGAGAGGATAGAACATCATCACCAAAACAATTTTAGGAAACAGCCAGTCAAAGTCACTGCCATAACCAACAAAAATAAACAGATTTGAGTCCAACAAAGTCAAACACAGTAAGATTCACAAACCCTCAAACAAACAATAAGGTCCAAAACAAACATCATCCAAAACAAGTTTCTTCGAATAATGCATGTATGCAATTCAATGAACTGAATTCGTTAACTCCAAACACACAATTAGCATTGGACACTATGATCAGCAAACAATGAACAAAAAAAAAAACAAATAAGATGAAATCAAACAAAGTTCCATCACATTCATCACTAAAAAAAACTACCAATGATCCCAAACACCAAAATGCTCTTCGAATTAGCCTTCACCTAAAAATCAAGAACCGTAAAATTCACTCCTTGAAATAAATAAATAAAAACAACCATAATTCATTGAAAGTCTTGCAAAAGCCCTAATTAAAGTGATCTTGGGATATCAACGATTTTAAGAAGTAAAAAAGAATATAATAGTTAACAAGTTGAAGTAACTTGTACTTTAGAGGATTTCTCATAATCGTTGTGATTGCCGTTTAGAGGAGAGGCAGAAGAACTGCCATTGTTGTTATTGGAAGGTTCTGGAGACTCCATTATCAAAAGAGTTTTTTCGTCGTCTTCTTCAGAACCCTACATACACTGTATCACCACCACTAACCCTGATCAATAATGCAACTCGTTAGCAACAATATAAAGATTTTGCTTCTTTTTTTTTATATTGTTTTTTTTTAATTTTTTTCTTATTTTATCGGTTTTTATCTCTTATCGGTTTCTCACTCACTGGGAATGCAGCGCGTGGAAAGCGGCTACAATAGTGGCAGAGTGCAAAGGCGGGCGTTTAAAATGTGAGCGGGAACTCACTTTCTTCTCTTTCGGGTTGTCGGGTCGGGTTTCTTGCTTATTTGAGTTATTAGTTTTTTTTAATGATTTTTTTTTATTTGTTATCATGATTAAGAGATAAAATATGGATTAATAATGATTAGATTATGATTTTATGAGAAGATAAATTACGTTTCCCTGATGGAATATAATTTTTTTGATTTGGTATAGAATTTGTTCGGTGTAATTGAATTTGAATTAATGGATGATTTTTAGTGTGTTTCAATTTGAATTAATTGGTAACAATGACAAACATTATATTTTGAAGGTTATCTATTTCAATTATATTATTTAAAAAAAAACTATTTATATGTTGTAAATTTAAGTAATTATTTTGGAAGGTGAGGTGCTCCCTATTTTTCCATTAATTTGTTTTGCATATCTTATTTAATTATATAATGGTTAATTGCATAATTTCTATTTTTCTCTAGTATCAAAAAATAATTACCCATAATCTATATTTATTATACAATACTATTAATAAAGATAATAAATTTTTAGTTTAACTTTTTTTTGAAAGTACTCTTTTAACTTTTAAGATTGTACTTGAAAACTTGGAATAAAAGAAATATTATATACTCAGATGTTTTTACTTTTTTTATATTAGAACATATGTTTTTTTTTCATTGAAAGTAATTATAAATTTATATCCAAACATACATTAAAATACTCATTTTTTTTATCATTTTTTTATTTAGTTATTTTTTTAAAAAAATTTATAAATTTATTTTTTAAACTTCTCACCATTTCTAAATAAATATTAAAAAATATTCACTTTTTAGTTGTTAATCACTCATACATATTTAATTTTAATTATTTAAATTATTTTATTTATCAAGCCAAATATAGGGAGAGACAAAATACTTTTTTTCACACTTGTTTGTGCAAAAGAGTTTGATTTTTATGATTTTAAGTTTTTAAAATTTAAATTGTTACTATTACAAGTATATTATTATCTTTATATTAATTTAATTTAATTTTTAGTGAATTTATAATTTTTAATTATTGTTATAGATTATAAATATGTTGTTATCTTTAAATTTGAATTTAAATCATATTTTAATTAATTTTTAGTTTAAATAAACTAATTTTATTTTCTTAAAAGAAATACTATTGTTATAATATTATTGTCTTTAATTTAAACTACTAAGTAACCTGTGCATATGCACGAGGATTTCTTTTTCTAATTATTTATGATAAATATTGTTTAAATAACTCTATATTAAATATAAAAAAAATAATATGATGAAAATGTGTAAAAAAAATAAATATGATGCAAAATTTTATAGTAAACACAAATAAAATTTATCTATAAATTATTGTAATACAAAAAAATGGTCATTTTACTTTTAATAAAAGATATTTAATTGAATAATATATAATATCATATAAAACGTAAACATCATACTCTATACAGTTACACAAATAAATTGTAAAAGTTAATCTATAAAATAATTAAAACCATAATAACAGAAAAATATTATATTATTCAATTAAGTATTTTAAAGATTAAACAAAAAAATTATATCAAACAATAAGAAGAATGAAAACAATTATACATAAAAGTTGGACTTCTAATAAAAAGCTTCTTTATTTTTAGATATGTACATCATATAGACATATCTATGTTATATATATAACAAATCACTTATGTAAAATTATATGATAAATAAGTAATGTATTTGAGTATATTAAAGTGTGAGTATACATGTAATTATTAATACATAACTAAAGACAACAAAGAATAATTCAAGAATTTAGAAATCTTACTTACCATAAAGTATATTTAAATTTATCAATTTTTAAATAAGATTATAAGATAAAATTAAGAACAACGTTTTAGAGCACTAAAAAATAACTTACAGTCAAAATTCTAATAGTCACTCAAAGTTTAAAAAGAATATATTGCGATTGAAGATACAAAGTGCGAATAAAAGTTAAATAGAAAATAAAATAAAAATGTTAGTTTATAAAACAATTAGAGATATAGATTGGACTGATTATTGAATTTAGTAAATAAACAACTACTTTAGATTTTGGAAAATAAGATCCGTATACTTCAGTATTCATTTCTGTTTTCACGCATATTTAAAATACACTTATTTATAAAACTAAATTTTTATATTTTAATTATGTTTAAGTTCTCTAAAATTACAAAGAGAATGAGAACATTTAAACATATAAAATATAATTGGTTATAGTCTCACATATATTCTTTTTTATTTTATTATAAGTATTTATAAAATATATATAATTGGTTATAATATTTTTGCAAATTCAAACTGAGAAATGATAACAAAATTCAATCTTTTTATAACTACTAGAGAGGTTGAGGCACTTTGTATCTTTAATAGTAATACACAAACAAATATTAGAAGTTGCGTATAATTAATTAAAGAGAATGTAAGAATTTTTTTCATATTCAAGGTGTATAATGGTCTACTAAAAAAATGAAAATCAAAAGAGTGGTTACCAAAATATATTCATTTTATAATAGGTATAAATATTGTAAATAAATAAATTTTGTTAATTTTATTATATTTAAATTTTATTAATTTTCTTGTAACTAAATTATTTTTGGGGAATATAATTTTTAAATATCATGATTATTTTGGTGATATTTTTGTAACGGGGCTTTTTTTATTTTTAAATTTTAGATGAAATATCTATTTAATTAATTCTTTAAACTCAATATCTACTTAATTAATTTTTTGAAATTTTTATCTTTTAACTTTAAATATAAATTACACATAATCTTTTAAGTAGTTCTTAGTTTAGTTATTTTATTTTTCTTATGACATATTTATATTTTAGTAAAAAGAGTTAATAAACCTTGTAATTATTCTGATGTTTTTTTTTTTTTTTATATTTGACATATCTAAAATTTTTAATTATATTAGATAATTTGATAAATTTAAAAAATATTTTATATTTATGGATTAAAATTTAGGATTTAGAATTTATGATTTTAGGATATAAAGTTTTGGAATTTACGATTTTGAAATTTAATTTAGTTTAGTAGCTTAATTTTTTATAATAAATTTTTATATTTGATATATCTAAAATTTTTATATTTGATATATCTAAAATTTTTAATATTTATTTAGATAATTTTATAAAGTTAAAAAATATTTTGATATTTTGGGGGTAAAGTTTAGGATTAATGATTTTAGGACATAGAATTTTGGTGTTTACAATTTTAAGGTTTAAACTTTTGAGTTTAACTTAGTAGTGTAACACTCTAGTTTTCATATTTTTTATGGAGGGTAATTTAGTAATTTTCATAAGATTTATTGAGAGTAATTTAGTAGCCCAGAACGGGCCGTTCTCAAATTGGAACGGGTTGTTCCAAACTACTAAAAAGACCTATTTTTGGTTGCCTAGAACGGGTCGTTCTCAAACTGGAACGGAACGTTCCAAACCACCAAAATGACCTATAACCCTAGTTGGGAACGGTCTGTTCCAAATATGGAAGTTGTGAGTTGAAACTCATCTCTGGAACAGACCGTTTTGGTTTGAGAACGAGTCACTCTATATGTGAATTTTCCACATGATGAAAGAATCCAGAACGGGCCGTTCCGTATCTGAAACAGGCCATTCTGGCCAATCTTGAAATCTATAAATAGAGCACTCTGACACTATTTCTGGACACACTCTCTGGAGACCAAGGAGAACCAAGAGAAGGAGATCAACCAGATTCCGCTCTAACTTCGCCTTCTGCTTATCCAGGTAAGGGGGGAGTGAGAAACCTCAATCGGGAGTGTGGGAATAATTGTTGGGTAGTAGGATTGACCCCCAATCCCCTGCCTGATGCATGCTTCTAGGAACAGGCAAAATATGAATGTTTTCTATTTTGCTTTCTGATTCTTCTGTTGTGTTCCTTGTTGGATGTGATGTATGAATATGTGATTGATTTTGAAAATGAATATGTTTTAATATGAAATTAGAGTGTTTTACGGGTTCCTGAGAGAACCTTGTGAGAAACAGGCAAAATATGAATATTTTCTATTTTGCTTTCTGAATACTCTGTTGCGTTCCTTGTGTAATGTAGAGTGTAAATATGTATTTGATTTCAAAATTAAATATGTTTTGATATGAATTAGAGTGCTCTGTGGGTTCTTGTACGGAATCCTATGAGGAACAATTATGAATATGATTATGTAAAATATGAACAAATGACATGAGACATGATGTGAATGATAATGTGAAATGTGATGATATGAGACATGAAATTTCATGACAAGTGAAATGTTGAGTTAATAAAATAGTGAATGTGTGACATGCATCATGTGCATATATGACTTATTCCAGATGTGCCGCTTAAGTCGCATACCAGTGATACAACAAGCTATGTGATGAAATGACTTATTCCAGGTGTGCCGCTTAAGCCACATACCAGTGATGTAACAAGCTATGTGATGAAATGACTCATTCCAGGTGTTCCGCTTAGGCCGCATACTAGTGGTGTAACAAGCTATGAGATGAAATGATCTATTCCAGGTATGTCGCTTAGGCTGTATACCAGTGATGTAACAAGCTATTCTAGGTGTACCTTTGGTCACCAGTGATAAAATGATGAGAAACGTGAAACTTCTGTATGGCACCACGTGCATGCATTTATGAGTCGATTCCATGACATCATTGCATGATAAATGAATGTACATGTGATATTGATTCTATATGTATATTATTTACATGTGACTTATGTTTGTTGTGTGTGTTATCTAACCTTTATTTATGCACCTGGAACCGAGTGAGATATTTCTCACTCCCTTGTTGTTCTTTGTATGTGTTTAAATTGTGTTGCAGATGATCATCAACATGAGAATGTTGGTGATGAGGCTTAGGCTTCAGTTGGACATGCTCTGATAGGATATGTGACATCGGGGCTTAGCTAGGTTTAACATTGGAGTTTCATTACTGTTATTGTGTTTTGGAAAGATTGATGTTTTATTTTGTCATTATTTTCGCATTGGACTACGATTTGCGAAATATGAATGTGAACTTTCTATCTAGTGTTCTGAAACCTTATTTTTTAAGAAAGTTTTATTTATTCAAGAATGTACTTTATATTTATTTTGTATTATGTATGTGGAGTAGAATGTGTCACAAGTAGCTTAGTTTTCTTACAATAATTATCTTTTATTGAAAAGGAATTAAAAGTCATGTAATTTTTTTAGTGATTATTTTGTAACTAACATATTTAAATTTTTTATTTTTAAATAATTTGATAAATTACAAAATTACAATTGAATTATTTGGGATATGTCCATTAAGAGTTATCTCTTATTTTTTTTATTATTTTCTTGAAACTGAATTATTTTTTGTGAATATAATTTTAAAATCTCATAATTATTTTGATGATATTTTTGTAACTAATATTTTTTAGATTTTATTCCTTTTTTTTAGAGGTTTAGTTTTTATTTCCAAATTTTAGATAACATATCTATTTAATTAATTTTTTGAACTTAATATCTACTTTAATTATCTTTTTAAAAAAATTATCTTTTGAACTTTAAATATAAACTACACAAATCTTTTAAATAATTTTTAGTATAGTTTATTTTTTCATATACTAGAAATATCTTTTAGTAAAAAAAAGTTTATAAATTTTTTAGATAATTTGATAAAGTTGAAAAAGGTTTTATATTTGTGCTCTAAAATTTAGGGTTTAAGATTTATGATTTTAGGATATAGAATTTTGGAGTTTATAATTTTGAGGTTTAAGCTTTTAAGTTTTGTTGAGTAGCTTAATTTTTTTACAATAAAATTATCTTTTACCGAAAAGGAGTTACAAACCTCGTAATTTTTCTTGTAATTTTTTTGTAATAGACATATTTGAAAAAATAATTTTAAATTGTTAGATTATTTGATAAATTAAAAAAAATTATAATAAAATTATTATCTAATAAAAATAATTTACAAATCTCATGATTATTCTAATGATTATTTTTGTAACTAACATATTTAAAAATTTTAAATAATTTGATAAATTAATTTTTTATAATAGAATTCTTTTTATGAAAAGGATTTATGAATGTTGTAATCATTCTAGTAATTATTGTTTAAGATGACATGTTCAAAATTTAAAATATTAGATAATTTGATAAATTAAAAATTAGTTTTATAATATAATTATCTTCTAATAAAGGAATTTATAAACATCACAACTATTTTGTTTTTTGTTTTTTTTTTGTAATTGACATATGTAAAACCTTTTCTCATCTGATTTTAATTCTCTTCCAATATTGTAGGAATTTAAAAGGGAGGGAAGAATATAAAGGTAATTTGGTTTTAAAAATCTTCTCATTTCCTTGTGAATTAAACAAGAAAAAAGCTATTTTCCCTCTCATCGTCTTAACCAAATAAAATTTTTAACTCCTTTCTTATATCTATTCTCCTCTCCTCTTCTCCGTTAAAATCTCTTATATCTTTGATGTAACATCCCGAATTTTCTACTAGTATAATGCTTAATTATTATTTATTTTGATATTTATGGAGATTATTTTCTTATAGTTATTTTAATAGGTTTTATAGGATGTTTTAAATTTTTTTAACAATTATTAGTATTTTAATAATAAATATTTATGAAAATTATTTTTGGATAATATTTTGATTTTTAGTAGCCCAAAACGGGTCGTTCTCAAACTGGAACGGACCGTTCCAACACATGATTCTATGAGTAAAATGCGAAGCTAGAATGAGCCGTTTTGATTTGGGAACAGGCCGTTCAAGATATGGATGTTGTAGGTAAAATGTGATTTTAGAACGGGTCATTCTAGTTTTGGAACATGCCGTTCTGAATGTGAAATTTATGCATGACAAACGAGTCTAGAACGGGTCGTTCTGGAGACTCCTGAAATCTATAAATAGAGCACTCTGACACTGTTTCTGGACATACTCTCTAGAGACTAAGGAGAACCAAGAGAAGGAGATCAGCCAGATTCTGCTCTAGCTTCATCTTTTGTTTATCCAGGTAAGGGGGGTGTGGGAATAATTGTTGCATGCTTCTAGGAACAGGCAAAATATGAATGTTTTCTATTTTGTCTTCTGATTGTTCTATTGTGTTCCATGTTGGATGTAATGTGTGAATATGTAATTAATTTTGAGAATAAATATGTTTTGATATGAATTATAGTGCTCTGTGGGTTCGTGAGAGAACCCTATGAGAAACAGACAAAATATGAATATTTTCTGTTTTGCTTTTTGAATGTTCTGTTGCGTTCCTTGTGTGATGTAGAGTGTAAATATGTATTTAATTTCAAAATTAGATATGTTTTGATATGAATTAGAGTGTTTTGTAGGTTCCTGTACGGAACGCTATGAGCGACAATTATGAATATGACTATGTAAAATATGAACAAATGAGATAAGCTATGATTATGAGAATGTGAAATGTGATGAAATGAGATAAGCTATGACTATGAGAATGTGAAATGTGATGATATGAGACATGAAATTCCATGACAAGTAAAATATTGAGTTAATGAAATAGTGAATGTGTCACATGCATCATGTGCATATATGATTTATTTCAGGTGTGCCGCTTAGGCCGCACACTAGTGATGTAACCAGCTAACAAGGTATACCTTAGGGTCACCAGTGATGTAACAAGCTAACAAGGTGTACCTTAGGGTCACCAATGATGTAACAAGCTATGTGATGAAATGACTTATTCCAGGTGTGCCGCTTAGGCCGCATACCAGTGATGTAACAAGTTATGTGATGAAATGATGAGAAATGTGAAATTTTCGTATGGCGCCACATGCATGCATTTATGAGTCGAGTCCATGACATCATTGCATGATAAATGAGTGTGCATGTGATATTGATTGTGTATGTGTATTGTTTACATGTGACTTATGTTTGTTGTGTGTCTGTGCTATCTAACCTTTATTTCTGCACCTGGAATCAAGTGAGATATTTCTCACTCCCTTGTTGTTCTTTGTATGTGTTTAAATTGTGTTGCAAATGATCATCAACATGAGGATGTTGGTGATGAGACTTAGGCTTCAGTTAGACATGCTTTGATAGGATATGTGACATCGGGGCTTAGCTAGGTTTAACATTGGAGTTTCATTACTGTTATTGTGTTTTGGAAAGATTGATGTTTTATTTTGTCATCATTTCCGCATTGGACTACGATTTGTGAAATATGAATGTGAACTCTCTATCTACGTGTTTTGAAACCTTATTTTTAAGAAAGTTTTATTTACTCAAGAATGTACTTTATATTTATTGTGTATTATGTATGTGGGATAGAGGGTGTCACATTTGAGCCAAACATATACTTAAAGAATGTGAGAAGTTTGAAAAATAAAATTTAGGGAGAAATAGAGATTACAATTAAATATAAAAGTATGTGAGAGAAATAATATTTTGGAAATTAAGGAGCAAAATAGTCAACAAAATATGTATACCGAAAAAACATATCATGTAACACCTTATTTTTCAAAGATAATAATATTTTTATATTATTATATTTTGGTCAAAAATATTTTATTATTATAGGGGGAAAATATTTTATATTATATATTTATTTATTTTGGGGGAAAAGAGAAGCAGGTCGAAAAGAGAAGGAAAATGAGTTGAGTTGACTCGACCCAGTGAATTATTTTAAGAAAGGGGTCCGAAGTTAACCTTATTTGCCTCATTCTGCATTCTAAAGGGTTAGGCAAGAAAGAGAAGAGAAGAAGGGAGCTCTGAGGAGGAGTGCTCATGGGCAATCTCAAACTACATTAGAATTGTTCCCATTGACGCAACAAGGTATGAGAAAAAGGAGTACTTCATATGCGTAGTTACAAAAGGGGATGGATAAAGGGGGAAGTCCCTAAAATTCTAAGGGTTTTCTAATCCTTTTTTGTTTGAGAATTTGATAATTTGAACAATTTCTATTTGAATTTATAATTTTTTTTCTAGCGTGAATTGTTAAAATTGATGTTCTGGATGCAGAATATAATGTCTTTTAAATGTGTCTGTGAGTTAGGGTTCATGAGGGGTTGGAGTTTTGTCAATCGATATGTTGTTTTGTGAAATTGATGATTCAATAAGGTTTTATATTGATTTATATATGTTATTGTTATATTGTTTGGTAAAATTGAAGATCTAGATGATAACTAAATATATTGGGATGTGTTCCATTCCAGTGTGCAAAATATTAAGTTTTGTGTTGTCATCCATGTGAGATGACCTTAACGACACTTTTAGGCTTTATGTTTCTCACAAAAGTTTTAGCCTTGGGTGTTATATTTCCAATGGCATTGGAATCACTTAAAAATGATGTGTATAACTCAAGTTATGGTCAAAGTAGTGAGTAGAGGTCAAGTTATCAAGATTTATGGTGTCCAGTGCGGGTATTCTATTTCAGCTTGCATTTTTTACGTTTTGGGACCCTTTTTTTTGGCATGTTTGTGATGCTTTATGATTTCTTAGTGATTCTTTATAATACTTATGATATGATTGAATGAGTTTGATATGAGATTTTGAAATATGGTATTATATTGATGGATTTTGATGATGGTTGTGAATTGTATGATGTCTAGTAATGACTATTGTATGAATATATATAAATGGTGTGTATTTGGATGAGTATATTTGAGTATGAATGGTTTGTATTTGGATGAGTGATATATAAATGTAGTTGTATGTGAATAGTTAATAAATGTGCATTAGCATGAATGAAGATGAGGAATGCATTTGGTGGTATCAATTGATCATCGATAAACGTATACGCATTACCCGAGCATGTGTGATGATTAACAAGGAATGTATAATATATATATATATATATATATATATATATATATATATATATATATACACACACACACACACACACATATATATATAACCGCCTTGGCCTGTGTGATGATTAATATGGCAATGCATTACCTTGGCCTGAGTGGTGATTAACAAGGGATGCATGTTATACGTATATATCCACTGGCATGTGTGGTGTTTAACAATGGGGAAGTACGTGCTGATGCCTGAGGGGATTGATAAGGTTTGCCCATTGTGTGGCACTCTGAGTCAATGTTTCTTAAGAGGTTTTAGTTCATGAGCATTGGTGTGAATATGTTCATGGTGAATAATTATGTAGGGATGTGATGATAAACTTGGATGGCTTTGGAATTGATAATATGACATGAGATTGACTTATATGTTTAATTATATATTTTTGGACTAAGTTGTAATGGATGAAATTTCTTTTTGTAACTTGCATGTGAACGCTTGTTTTTCTTACCTTACTATTTGTGATTGTTTTAGGTGAGGATGAATTGGATGTGGGTGGCACTGAAGGTGCCGACAATTGAAGTGCGGGGTGCTATGATAGTGTGACATCGGGGCAATGGGCTAGATTTGGAGTTTATTTCATTCGGACATTATGATTCTTTGTTAAATACAATTGTGAAGTTTCTATTTTATAAATATTGTTTTAAATTGGTTTGATGCTTAGGAATGTTTTATATGTGAACCGTGTTACTCAAGTTATAAATAATTTTCTTCTTTATTATATTTATATTATATGTTGGGGTAGAACGGATGTCACATATCACATTTATTAATAATACTAGCATAAAAATAAAATCCATGTTAAAAATAAATGATAAAAATAATTGAAGTTAAATATGTGTGGGTTGTTAACAATTAGAGAGTGTGAGTGATTTTGAGTAGTTATTTAAAGGGTGTGGGAAGTTTGAAAATTAAATTCATGGAAAAGTAGAGAAAAAAGAGAACAACAACAAAATAAAATAAAAGCATACGTGTTAAGTCAAAAGGCGATAATTAGATTTCTCATTTTTTTGTAAGTTTTAATGATAACAAACATGTAACAAACATAAGGCTAAGGAGGGGAACCATCCCTCAAAAGCCGGCCTAAGAGGTTGGAGAACCTCCCGCATTATAAGGCCTCCTTGGTAAGGAGAGCTCCCCAATGTGGGACTTGTTACATTACCACCCCCTTCGAAAGCCAGCGTCCTCGATGGCTGCACTCCACGGTACTTCATTCACCGATACTTCACTCGGCCTTTTTGTCGGTCAGAACCCTCCGATGGTCAGAACCCTCCGTGGGTAGCCCTTCTCGATTTGGCTGGCTCTCAATGAAAGCACCAATTATAACAAGCATAAGGCTAAGGAGGGGAACCATCCCTCAAAAGCCGGCCCAAGAGGTTGGAGAACCTCCCGCATTATAAGGCCTCTTTGGTAAGGAGAGCTCCCCGATGTGGGACTTGTTACAAAACACTATGTCTTTCGATAAGAATTTTTTTTCAAAAAGTCATTGTTTCAAACTATGTAACACAAAGTAACATTAGTAAGACAAAACAAATCAGATGAAGCATACAACTGTTTATTATGTTCTTAACATCTATTATTTATTGTGACGGACACTTTTGAATTTTAAAATAAATGCTTTATACCTTAATAGATTGAAAGTCGTTGTCTTGGAACTTACATTTTGTTAAAGGTGCATAAAGGTATCTAGAGTATCAGAACAAAGGACAAAGATCCTGAATCTTATGAAAAAAGTGTAGGAAAAACACTGCATCCTCGTTGCACACTAAGTTTGCTTCCTACTGTTCCCACTTTGTTGCTCTGATTTGATAAATGGCTTGATCTATCAAAGATAAGGAGTATGTTTTGGTAAAAGACATTAATTGTATCATTTAATGCACCAACGAATACTTCCTCTCTCTAGATTTGATGAAAAAGCAAGACGAAGCAATTATGTGAATCAAACTCAAGAAGTTGCGATGGTCATCCTTTTCGAAGCTACTATATAAAAAGCTCTAGAACTCAAGAGACAAAAAGAATTATTATTGATAGAGAACACATACAATACAAGAGAATTTTCAAAAGATCTCTTATACTTAAACTTTCGTTGTAATCATGTCTAAAGGAGATGACAATAATAATCTTATAAAAAGAATACTTGAGTTTGTAACACCCCAATTTTCATAAAGTTATATTAATAATATGTAGTATTTATTTTAATGTTTTAATATGTTTATTAGAAGAATTTTTAATATTATTTAGCTATTTAATGAGTTTTATTTTTATATAAAACATTTATTTTTACTAAAAAAGAGAAGTATATTTTATATTATTTATCTATTTCATGTGAGCTCTATTTTAATATAAAACATGATTTTTAATTAATATTTAATTATTTAATATGAGACAGATTTTTATGAAATGTATTTTATTAAAGTTAAGTATATGTTATTTTAATTTAAAAGAAAAAAATGTATTTTGATTGTTTTTAATTGTTTTATAAAGGTAGAAAGGAAGACGTAGTAGTAATTTTGTTAATATTAATAATAATAATAATAATATTATTATTATTATTATTATTATTATTTTCAAGTAAAAAGGAGTTGTTAGGAGCTACTTTTCATGCTTCTTATTTCTCTTTATGTGACACACATTCTATCCCAACACATATATAAAATAATATAAAGAAATGTTATTACAACACGAGTAAAATGGTTCACATCTCCAAAAGAAAATATATTTTCAATATCTGATCAATTTAAAATAAAGTTTAGAAAGCAAATAACTTTGTAAATAGTTTCAAAGGAAATGTAAAAACTCCAATTACAATAAAAATTAAAGTCCTAGAAGACCCTTGCCCCGATGTCAAACTATTAGAGCACTCCTATGACTCAATTATTGGCATCTTGAAAGCCACTCATGTCCATATCTTCCTCACCTAAAAATAATCACAAACGTACAGTGAAAAAAAATATTTATATAGAAAGCACATCACGAAATTCTACAAAACAATCTCAAAGCAATATAATCCATAAACACAACATTCATCATTCAAACATGTTCAACATCATTTCTCAAATCCACATATTCCATCATCTCATCACAATCCACATATTCCATTATCTCATCACAATCAACATATTTACATATAAACAAATTGCACATATACACCATGTCACACATCTAGCACTAGATCACGTACATGCCCCTACTAACGCATCACATGTCTAGCATCGTGTAACGCACCTGACTGTGCTAATATATTCCACCACCGGTATTGATATCACGCATACGACTATACCTAACGTATCGCACATCTAGTACCGTATCACACATACGACCATGCCCATAACAACCTACAAATAGCATCGTATCACGTGCACGTCTTTACGGTTCAGTGACACAAATAAGATTGTGCCCAATCATCACATCACAGTTCATAATTCAATTCCACATCACATGCACAACCATTATTTCCATATTAAATAATAAGTTATACACATATCTTGCACAACCTCCTCATACACATCAATCTTTAATTCACAATTAATTTGCATTCCACCCATCACACACACCATTTATATCTCTCTATACAATAGTTATTACTGGACATCATACAATTCACAATCATCATCAAAATCCATCAATATAATATCATATTTCACAGTCCACGTCAAACTCATTCGATCATATGATAAGTATCATAAGCATCACTAAGAAATCATAAATTATCACAAACATGCTAAAAAAGGATATTGTATTGATTGTAATATATATAGGCTTGTGTGTGTGTTTGTTTATGTTTGATGATGATGATGATGATGAATGCTTAATTCAAGAACTAATCAAGTTTTTTAGGAAACCAAGAATTTGATTGTTTAGTATTTCCATGTGTAAACATAAAGTAATAGATTATCATGGAAAGGTGATTTACTACCAAGTATTTAAACATAGAAATATGACTTGATTCAAACAAGAGTTTTCAAGGTAACATTGTTAATCAATGACCATTCAGGGTAATAAATTACCAAGTCTGTTACTAAAAAGGATATTCAAATGTCCTCTATGTTAATAGATTACCAAGTCCGTTACTGAAAAATGATTTATAAGTGTTTTTTGAGGTAATAGATTACCAAAGTTGGTAATAGATTAAAATAGAGTCTCTTGCTTGAGATAATTGATTACCACATAATGAAACTCAATTTTGGGTCTTAATGAGCTCGGGATAATCGATTACCATATCCCGTGATCGATTATCCTTGTAGTTTTATGTTCCTGGTTCAATTTTAAAGAGCCGGTAACAGATTACCATATCAGGTAAAGATGACCTTTGTTATTACTCTTTATAACTGAATCATGTCCTACACTTTAAATATCTATCTTTTATGAAATTAAAAGAGAACAATTAGAGAATTCTTTTGAAAAAAGAACATTAGAGAAAAATATTACTTTGAGAAGCAAAAATCAAGGCTGATCAAAGAATTTTTCTGAAATACCAAGAAGTGCAAAGATTGAACATGAGTTCTTGAAGAATGAAATTCAAGAAGTGTATTCAATTGTGAAAGATCAATATCTACAAGAAATTTGGTGATATCTTTCTGATCTTTAAACCTGTATTTTCATTTTGAATGGTGTATCTCTTGAGATAGGGTGTCTCAATAAGAGATTTTGAAATCTTGAGTGAGATTTCCCAAGTAATTTTTGTGGGGTACAGAAATTGTGTGTGTTTTCAATCTTGTGGTGTCAAGATTGATGTATGTTTGAATTCTTGTAATATTGTGTGTGCATGGTGTTTGTAAACAATATTATAGTGATGATCTTTGATTTAGTGGGGTGCTAAAGAAGAGTTTTGCAATGTTGCTTGCATCATTTACTTTGTGGCATGGAATGAAATGGGTCATTTTACTAAACCGATCCACTACCACAAAAATATAATCCATTTTCCTTTGGGTCCTAGGCAATCCTAGCACAAAATCGATGCTAATATCTACCCAAGGGGAAGAAGCAACAGGTAAAAGTGTGTAGGTTCCATGAGGCATTATTTTAGATTTAGCTTATAAACAAGTTATGCACCTAAAACAATACCTTTGGACATCCTTTCCCATGTGGGGTTAGAAAAATTTATCCTTAAGCAAATTTAGAGTCTTTTCAACTCCAAAATTCCCCTCAGACCACCTTAATGGCTCTATTTTGTCAATAATTTTTGCATGGATCCTTGGGTATGCATAACTTGCCTTCTTTGTATAAGTACCCCTCAGCCACATAAAAACCATTGAATGCTTTTTGTTGGCAATTTGAATAAATACTTGCAAAATCTAGATCATTCTCATACATTTCCTTAATATTATTAAAGCCAAGAATTTGGATTCCAAAAGACACAAGTAAAGTATGTCTTCTTGATAAGGCATCAACCACAACATTAACTATACCCTTCTTGAATTTAATAATATAAGGAAATTGTTCAAGAAACTCTAGCTATTTTGCATGTCTTTTATTTAATTTACCTTGGCTGCTTAAATACTTTAGTGATTCATGATCACTATGTATCACAAACTCCTTGGACACTAAATAGTGCTCCCAAGTTTGTAGGGCCCTGACCAAGGCATACTGTAACACCCCAATTTTTAAAAAGGTTATTATTATTATTATTATTATTATTATTATTATTAGATGGTATTTGGTCATAATTATTTTAATAATTATAGAGGAATATTATTTTGTACGTTTTAAATAATTATTATTTTCGACAATTATTTTGTACGTATTAAATAAGTATTTTTATTAGCATTTTTAAATAAATACTTATATGTTTTAAGAGAAGGTTGATTTTATATGATATTTTGTTATTGAAATTATATTATTATATTTAGGGTCAGAAATATATTATTATTATAGAGAAAAAATATTTTATAATATACATGTATTTATTTTATTTAATTATTTTGAGGAAAATTAGAAGTGGGTTAGAAGAGAAGGAAAATGGGTTGGGTTGACCCAGTCCAATGGATTAATTTTAAGAAAGGAGTCAGGTGGTGTTAACCCTATCTGCCTCATTTGCGTTCTGAAGGGTTAGGGAAAAAAAGAGGAGAAACAAAGAGCTCTAAGGAAGAGTACTCAGGAACGATCTTAGATCACACCAAGACCATTCATCTTCTGCTCATCCAGGTACGGGGGAGATGGGTTTCTTCATATGTGAATATAGGGGTGTTCGGGTAGTGAGGGCAATCCCTAAGTCCCTCTAGGAACTCTATTTAAAATTCTGAACAATTATCTGTGCAATCGATGTTCTAAATTCTTAATTCATTTGGAAGAACTTATTTCTTGAATTGTCTTTGAATTCCATTGGGGCTTTCTTGTTAATTCTTTATCCTTAAATATGATGACTTGAATTTTATGTTTTAAGAAGAGTTTAGATTTTTTTTTGTAAAACCAATGGAAACCAATTTTTGAGGCTTGAGATGTGTATGGATTGATTTGGAACGTATGAAGAATATAAATGGAGTTAAACTGAACCAACGGGGTGTAGAAGTAGTGAAAATTGGTAAAAACCTGGTTGGAACTCGTAAAACGCAGGTTTAATTTCACAGAGGGGAGTCTGGGCAGAGATTTGGGCGCTCAGCGCCAGTTTTGGGCGTCGGGCGTCGGGACCCCGACATATGTTTGTAATTTTGCAATATCTTTCTGTGTAGTTATCCAAATCGAGTGACGTTTGTTTTGTTAGAAACTAGACATCTGGGGCTACCATTTAGACACAAGAATCGTGTAAAAATATTAATATTTGATCAAGTTATGTGAGTTTCAATTTGAGCCTTCCAATCTGTGTGCGAACCACAACATCAATTTTTGTGAGCCCTGAATGGTAACCTAAACGACTTTATTAGGATTTGTGTTCTTCATGAAAGTTGTAGATATTGATGTTAGGATTCTAATGGAGTTGGGATCACTTAGAAAGGATATGTATATCTCGAGTTATGGTTAAATTATTAACTGAATGTCATAGATATTGTGATGTGTGTGAAGAATTATGTGAAATTTGTGATCTATGATGTTGATAACTTAATGATAGGTACCTAGCATGTGAGGATGATATTGCATGGATTGTTATTGACATGTGATGATGTTATATAATGGAGATGCATTAATTATGAGTTACGTGGGATGCATGAGTTGCATGAGACTTATGAGTTGCATGTGGTGCTTGAGAAGCCAGACGTGGCTATATTGCATTGGACCCTGGGCCCAGAGAGGGGTTGAGACAGGGGGGACCATGACGGGAGGCATTCCATGCGTGGGCCGTTGGGTGTTTAACTGCGCAGCTCACTGGCCACAGAGGGTTTAACGGTGGGTGGATTGCCTTTGCACGGGCCGCTGGGTGTTTAACCGTGCAACATACCGGCCCTGGGAGGGTGTGAGAATGGTATGCCCGCATTGGCAACAACTAAGGGAATTGACGAGGTACGCCCATTGTGCGCAGTGCCAAGTTGAGACTCTTAGGAGAGGAGATGTGTATGAGCATATAGTGAGCATGTGTATGAAAGCTTGTATGATTGAAAAAAAAATGATGTTTGGTAATTATATGAGATGTATTTGTTGTTTATAGTTAATGATGGTATTTTGGTGCACGGTGTGGGGTGGGAATTGGGTAGCTCTATGTTCATATATGATGTTATCTATCTCTCACCGTCCTGTTTTTATGTGGTTTTCTTTTAGGTGAAGATGAAGGCACTCATAGTGTTGAGTTCTAAAGGGAAAGGGTTCTGCTATGATAGGATGTGACATTGGGGCATGAATTTAGGATGCTTTAGTTATGAATTGTTATTTGTCGTTTGAGGAGACTTATTTTTAGGAGTTTTATATTCACCTTATATTTGTAAATTCTGGATCCCTTTCATTTTTCTTTAGAGACCTTGATAATTTTCTTTTAAGAGTAAAACTTTATTATTATTATTATTATTATTATTTCTATTTATTTCAAGACTTGTGAACCTATGAGTTTTTATTAAAATATGTGGACCCTTCTTGATGTTATATTTATTGAATTATTCTTATTGTTGTTACTTATCTATTATGGGGTAGAAGGGTGTCACACATACAATCCTTGTCATAGGTGGGATAGTTGAGGGAGACACCTTTTAGTTTTTCACTAAAATAGGCAATTGGGTGTCCTCCTAGCAACAACACAACACATATGTCAATTTCAGATGCATTACAATCTAGCTCAAAAGTTTTTGCAAAGTTAGGTAGAGCTAGTATTGGTGCATTTGTGAGTTGATCTTTCAAGAGTTGAAATGCTTGATCATGTTTATTTACCCACTCAAATTGTACATCTTTTCAAACAAGCTCATTCAAGGGTGAAGCAATGGTAGAGAAGTTAGGCACAAATCTTCTAAAAAAACTTGCTAATCCATGAAAACTCCTAACTTCACCAACATTCCTTGGTTTTGGCCACTCTTGAATGACTTTGATTTTCTCGGGATCCACTTGAACCCCATTTTTACTAATAATGAATCCTAGGAAAACCACATGATCCACACAAAAAGTACATTTTTCAACATTAGCAAACAAGTGATTTTGCCTAAGAATCATTAGAACTTCTCTAAGATGTCATCAAAATAAACAACCACAAATTTCCCAATACACTCTCTTAAGACATGATGCATTAGCCTCATGAATGTACTTGGTGCATTAGTTAACCCAAAAGGCATAACCAACCACTCATACAATCCAAACTTAGTCTTAAAAGTAGTTTTTCACTCATCACCCTCTTTAATTCTTATTTGGTGATAACCACTCTTAAGATCTATTTTGGAAAATATAGTAGCACCATGCAATTTATCAAGCATATCATCAAGTCTTAGGATAGGGTGTTTGTACTTTATTGTGATGTTGTTAATAGCCCTACAATAACAACACATTCTCTATTTTCCATCTTTCTTAGGGACTAACAACACAGATACAACACAAGGACTTAGATTCTTTTGCACCCATCCCTTGTCCAACAACTCTTGAACTTGGTTCTCTATTTCATTGGTTTATTGGGGGTTTGTTTTAAGGCAAACGAAGAAATTCCCATCAAGGTTTTGAACATGAAAAATATAATTCATATTGTTATTACTAACATATGTGTTAGTGTTTTAGATAAATATAAGAACAAGCAAAACATCAGATGAATTCATCAAGTATCAAGACTGAGCCAAACAAAAATACAAGACAAAGCATACTTCAGTCGAAATCTTAAAGTATCAGACGAAGGGCTAAATCAAGAACAAAACAATCAAATGAAGCCTAATGGTCAATCACTCAAAGGTCAGCAAGCGCATCAGGTCGAGTGAACCAGTATAAAAACCTTGTGCACTCTTTCTTTATCTTCAGACGAAATTTTATTTAACTATTATATCACTGAAAATTTCGTCCACTAATCAAATCCTTTTTATAGTAATCATTTTCAGACGAAAAATACATTTGTTCAATTCATTACTTAGAAAAACATTTTTACCTATAAGAAATCTCTTCTTCAAGTAGACAATAAACCATCAGACTGAAAAATCTTTTTCTGAGCCAACCGTGCACAGTTTCAAGAGTTCAAAGTAATATTCTCACTAGACAAAAAACAACCTCTTTGCAAAACATTTTTAAACTCCTTCGTTCACTTACATTCAACCCCCCATTTCTATGTGTTTTTCCACTAACTTCAATTTGTCTTATAGGCAGGCCTATTTGGTAGGCTAGCCCTAGGCATAAAATCAATTTGATGTTCTATACTCCTAAAAGGTGGAAGGCCTGTTGGACCTTCACTAGGGAATACATCATCAAATTCTTTTAAAAGTTCTTATACCCCCTTAAGCAGAGAACTGGGTTTAAGATATCAATTATGACATTTCAACACACTTCTACAAAGAAGAATGTAAGAAGGTTTTTCAACAAGAAGTCTTTTCTTGAAGTTGTCTTCTTGTTGAAGTCCTTCTAAAGGAAGAATGACTTCTTCTTTCTTCTTCTTTGTAGACTTATGTTTGTCTTTCTTTTTTTTTTTTTATAACAATTTTCTTTCTTCCTTTTTTTTCAATTTCATTTGTACCTGATCTTCTATAACTTTTGAAGGAGAAAGAGGATGAAGTACAAATTTCTTTTCCTTGTGAGTGAAAGTCATCTCATTAGTAAGACCATTATGCATGGTTTTCTTGTCAAATTATCATGGTCTTCCTAACAAGATATGGCAAGCTTCCATAGGAACTATGTCATAAACCACTTGGTCTTCATAGTTACCTATTAAAAACTTGACTTTCACTTGTTTATCTACTATGATGTCCCCATCTTCATTAAGCCAATAAAGTTGATATGGTTTCGGATAGGGAATTGGTGTTAGGTTTAGCTTCTCAACCAACCTAGTGTTACAATAATTGCAACATGATGCACTATCTACAATGAGAGAACAAGCATTGTTTAAAATTTTACATCTTGTGTGAAAGATGTTCTCTCTTTGTGAGATATGAGAATCACTAGGTTGACTTCCTAGAAGCCTCCTAATCATCAAGATCCCCCCTATAAGAGAGTAACTCAACTCTATCTCTTATGTCAAAATTTATACCACTCAAGAATCTTGTGATCGCCAATCTTTCCTTTTCCCTTATCCCAACCCTTATCAAATACAACTCCATTTTTTGTCTTTATTCCTCCACACTCATATTTTTTTGTTAGAGTCTTTGGAGCCTTTCCATGAACTCCCTACTATAATAAGAAGGAATATACCTTCTTCTCATAACACTCCTCAAATCATTCCAATATTCTACGGGTGGGTCATTATCAAGTCACTTTTCTCTAACCAAGGCTGTCCACCAATACATAGCTTGTCCTTAAAAAGCTAAGGTGGCTAAGGGAACCTTTATTTCTTCCCCTACTTGGTGACAAGTGAAAATTTGCTCCACTTTCATTTCCCAATCCAAGTAAGCATTCACATCCTCTTTATCATGAAAGAAGGGAAAGCAACTCGTGATTCCCTTACCTTAGGTTCTCTAATGAATCTCCTAGGGGTAGGTTGGTAGTATTCATCTATGTTCAAACTTCCTACCTCCTCAAGGCTTGTGGAGCTATGGGAACCTTTGCTACTTTTCTTTTTTTGTTTTATTTTTGCCAAAAAAATTTCTTCTTGTTGCTTACCATTCGTATTTATTCTTTAAGAATAACAAGTTGTGCTTCTCTTTCAATTCTTTCTTTTTCTTTAGCAAGCATTTCTTGTTTTCTCCAAAGTTTTAGTGCCTTAAGCTTTTGAGCAAGATGAGAAAATTTTTTTGGAGAGCTTGAGTCACTACCACTTTGAGAATGTTTACTCATGGTTAAGTTCTAAGAAGTTTTAGTATGCAATGTAAAAAGAAATTAAATTTTTGTTTTCAAGGAACAAAACTAAACACTTAAAGGTCTAAGTATACAAGTTGCACTATCAAGGGAGGTGAGCTACTAAGAGCAACTTAATAACTAAGCCTTTTCAAGTGGAAATTACTAAACCCCCTTATGTTAGCTTCAATTCCCAAAATCTTTTCACAAAACTTTAATGCTTACGATCTTTTTCTTCAAAAATTTTCTTGAATTCTATCTAAATGTGAGCAATAAACAAGTTAGAGAAACTAGTCATGGTTAGGTACAACAAACAAATGATATTCAAAGGAATTAACCACAATAGCTAAGAGAAGAATCATGAACTAGTCGAATTCCTATGTGGAAGCTTGAAGATCGTATGGAATTTTCAAGCCACTTCCACTAGCACTACACGTGAGGATGCTATTAGTATACAATTATACCTGACCAGCTTCTTAATACTCACTCTAAGCTATTACAAATGTATTGAAATACAAAAAATTACAATAAAATTTAAACTAGCCTAAAATAGAAATTGGCGACGAATTTTACGACGGAATTAGTAACGGATTTTGTTGTGACAGATTTTTCAGCAACCAGAATTGGTCTCTAAATCCGTCTCTAATCTGAAACTCTTTTTAGTTTTTCTTGACCTGCACAATTGAACAAACTAATCAAAGAAAATAGGCTTTTCACAATGATGGAAGGTATGATCACTCTTGTGAAGGGAATTTTAGAAGGCTAGGACAATTTTGGTCAAATTTCTTTCAAGCTCTTTTGCTTAGTGTTAGCAATCCTTTCCTTTTAGCTTTTGTGAGCAATGTTTGGTCTCCTTGCAAGAGTTTAATACCACTTCCAGCACTGGATTTTTATGAATTGAAAACTTGACAAGCACAAAAAGAGATTAGAGAGCTTATACCAAATAGGAGTAGATAAGATTTGACAAAACTCAAAGATAGTCCAACAAGACAACAAATCTAAAATTAAGACTCTCAAATAAAAGCTAGCACTCAAAGAGGAAGGTCTTAGAAAAGTTCTAGAGTAGATTAAGAAAACCAAAATAATTTTGAAGAGTACACAAGAATTGATTCTAGTTGCTAGATCCGACAATTAGTGAATTTTGATTTATTTTCTTCCTTTCTATCCTTCTCGGCTTTTTCAAATGTTTTTGATTTTTCTCTTTTTTTTTTAACTTTTGTTCTTCTAATTTTGAGAAACAAATTCAGAGAAGCTACTTTCCTTTTACACCAAAATTCACGCAGCAATTAGGAGTAAAAATCGGATCTATCAATGTAAGCAACTTCAAGTGAAAATTTCCATTTCTAGTGCACTACTAATGGATGTTGTTTTGGATTCTTTTTGTGTTTCCTTTCCTTCCTTTTTTTTTTCTAAATCTTTTGAACTCAATTTTCTCTGTTTTTTTCCTCTGTTTTTCAGCCACTAAATTTCCAGAATTTGAATCCAATTTAAACAATGCACTAGAAGTAAGAATTTCACTTAACAATTACAAGCAAATTGATGAGAATTTTGGAGGCAAATTTGAATTTAAAAACTTATCAAGACACAATGGAAACCTAACTAAGAATTCATTAATGATCTAACAATGGACATGAACTCAAGCATGTAAAAATTTAAAAGCACCAAAGCATCAATCAAGAGCAAGTCAGGACCAAACTTAGAAATTCAAACAAACAAATTCCAAATAAGATCAACTAAGCATATCTTGAATTTTCTTGACAAAATAAGAACTACACATGACTCTTGACAACTTCAATGATTCAAAAATTCAAAATCACATGCAATTAAACTCAAATGACTGAATCAATTAAATCAAACTAGAAGAAGACTCAAATAATTCAAAAATTGGCACAAGTAGATTCCTAAACATTAGTGAGATTGCGGATTGAATCAAAATGCAATCACACTATTTGGATCCATCAAAATATTTTTCCAAAACTTAGATCCAATCAAGGAAACTTAAGTGAGAAATTGAAATCAAATTTTCCAGAATTGAGTCAGTGAAAGAGTCACCTAACCTTCAAGGACTTCAACCATGCTCTGATACCAAAAATGATGGAACTAGGTAGGTAAGATGGAATGTTGAACCTCCCTTGCCTTGTTCCTCACAAGATCTTGTCCTTGAACGCAATTCCGGAGAAGGAAGATAAGTAGAGAATCGGATTTGGTTTGAACCAAATCAAGATGGAAGCACCCTAGCCTAAGAGGGCAAAAGGATTGCTCACGGATTCACCTAGAAGTACTAGGAATTCCTAAGGCTAAGTAAGGTTCCACAGAGACTTTTGGGAGAGAATTTGCTGAATGAAGCTTTCAGATTTCTCAAATGATCAAAAGTGAATACATGAATGATGGAGGAAGGCTTATATAGGTGAATGCTAGATGGCGCCAAGGTCCAAAGCTCACATTTGGTGCCTAAATTTGAATTCAAATGTGAATTTGAATTCAAATTTTTAGCTCTCATGTGCTTGGCCGTGAATCATAGTGTTATCATGCATTTATGTTTCATTTGGCAAGCATTTAGGGTTGATTTGAGTATACACATGTTTAGTCATTCATGGTTAAAAACATGTGACTTAAATGCAACTTAAATGACTTCCAAATGAAATCTAATTTTGCCTAATTAGCCTATTTAAGTAATCATTTAATTTTTCTAGTCTAAAGGTCTAAATACAATGACCAACCAAATACAAACATTAGGAAATAATAAAAGAAACAAAATGAGCTCAATATTGGGTACCAAAAGCCCAAAACCCATAAAGCCCAAAACTAGGCCCATGAAGCCTAAGGCCCATAATCCTATTCTAATTAGTCCAAAATACAAGATCAAGAAAAATAAATCCTACACTACTCAATAGAGAAAAGGCTGATGATAAACACACCTCCACTCTCGTATAAATACACCTCCTTTTAAAAAAAAGATATATAAAATGTTTAAATTACCCTTAAAAAAAACAAAATTCCTAAATTTACACTACCTTCCCCGCACCCCACCTTGTTCCCCGCACTCCCCTTCCCCTCACCCCACGCCCCCCTTCCCCCGCAATATATAATAAATAAGAGTAGCAATTACCAACAAAATACCATACTCTCTGGACTGGCTTTCTCCAACCAAGATAGGGTTCCGCTAGGACAGGTCTAAATGCGCTGGATTGATGCACCGGTAGGGGGGAGGACAGCCTAGCCGTCGGGGGTTCTTCCATCATATCAATAAAGCTCAGTCTCCCAACAGCAACAACCAATCCGGGCGGGCGGAATGGCACCTATACTCGGTCAATGGAGTCCACTACTGGGACTGGCATTGGATTCGGCCGCCAGTTGTTTTGCTATTGGTGGCACATGGTCCCTGTATATGGAACTGGTCAGAGAACGAATAGACGCGGGATCGATCTATAGGCTCCGAATATCAAGTTTTGGATCTCTCTAACGGGACTGGAACAGCAATATATAGGTTCAATTACTGCTGCAATTCTCAACCGCGTAGGGTAAGGCCAGTGCTTCGTCGAGGTTGAGGCCTTCTCCCATTACCATGAGCTTCACGAGTTCAACGTCGGAGGAGTCGAGGGCCCGCCTCATGCGACGGGTTTTCTGGTCCTCGAGGTCGAGAGCAGCGTGGTGGTGGTGGTGGTGGTGGTGGTGCGGCACTAAGGAGCGGCGCGCCAGGGAGGATTTCAGCCGAAGCTCTTCGATCTTTGCCACGATGTCTATGGGGAGGTGCTTGGCGAGAAACATAGAAAAGAAGAGGGGGTACGAAACATAGGAAAGAAGAAAACCTGAGTGAGCAATGCGAGCTGTTCGACGGTGGGGTGTGGCGGTGCGGAAAAAGGGATGTGGGATGCGGAGAAGGGAGGTGAGGGGAAGGGGATGTAAATTTAGGAATTTCTTTTTTTTTTTAAGGGTAATTTAGATATTTTATATATTTTTTTTTAAAAAGGGGGTGTGTTTATACGAGAGTGGAAGTGTGTTTATCATCTGCCTAGAGAAAATAACATGGTGGTCAATGTAAAGCCCTGTGAAGAGTACCCTAGGCCCACCAAGTCCATTGGGCCTACCAAGCTCTAAAGTAGTCAAATCTTGAAATAATCTTCTAACCATAACTTTAGTGGTTGAACCTTTAGTCCATGCTCTTTCATCATCAGGCATCACAGGCAAATATGCTTGCAAAACATTAGTCAAGGTGACGCTTTCTATGACATGTAAAACGTCAACCTTGGTGACATTTTTAAGTATAATGGCTTCGTGAAGATGTCACCTATAATAACTTTTTTGGCCTTTTACGCCATGCAAAGAAAACGTTAAATGGCATGACGTTTTTAGCATCCACAGCCATGCAAATTTTTTGCAATTTGCAAAAAATGTCAACCACCATGACAATTTTAGTTTCGTAAATTTATGCAAAAAAAAATCAAATGGATTGATGCTTTTAAGTTCTTTCTGTCGCGTCATATATGGTAATGTTTTTTTTCGCTCTCAGCCTGGCCAAAATAATTTATTTTGATAAATTATTTTTTAATTAATTTATTTTAATAATTATTGCTTTTTATTTATTATGGCCAAAAGGTCAAAATAACATACAGGAATGAAAATTTTGACAAGAAGGTTATTGTCGACGTCAGAAATTTCGGACTCTCTTTAAACATGAGTAACAATTGATTAGGCATGATGAAGAAAGCATGGCTTCCCAAATTTTATAAAATTTTCCTCTCCTCTACTTACCGGTTGAAATCTCATTATCTCAACAAAAAAAAATTCTTTTTATTTTTATACATGGTTAAATACCCTACATTCCCAATATTAAGCTAGTTTTATTATTACTCTCATTGATAATTTTGGTTATCATAGGTATAGAAATCAAAACCCAAATTTCATTAATGAAAATTATACATCATAAATTCATGAGGGACCGGAATAGTCGTGTGAGTATGAAAATGTTCTATCAGACATCTCTGTTAACAATGGCCAAGAGCATTTTGAATCACTTATCTTCTCTTTGCCTCGAGATTGCTTAGATAAGTTGTCGTTCCAACTATTCTGCATGTCATTAACTGCTCTTTCATGCAACTTTTTATCATTCCTGTGATCATGTGGTATAGATTAAATATAAAAACGAAAAACAATAGCTCTAAAGCTTAGATGAAAATTTAATGTCAAGATATATAAATTAAAATTAAAATGTATTTGCTAATATAATATTAAAAGATTATGTAAATAATTTAGAATCACAATTTAATACAGGCTAGGCTCTTGAGAGCATAAATGTTTATGAAAATTAACATTTGGTTTGTATGTAAAAAAAGTAAAAAAAATATTATCAACATAACCTTTTCTCTTAAATTTGCAATAATATTTAACATCTCATGAGTAGGGTAAAACTTCAAATAAACCACCAATTTAGCCCCCACAACTATTACCCTCTCTTTTATTTTGTTCCTAAAATAATAAAATTATATAAGTAACTCTTGAAGTATTGAATATCCATCAATTTGGTTCCTAATTTGGCATGTTTTGCCTAATTTGATGAATATTTTAATATTTAGAGGATTAATTATATAATCTTCTTACTTTAAAAACCATTTAGGAATGAAAATAATACTTTAGAGATGAAACGGAGTGTTTCTACTCATAAATTTTGAAAATTTTGTCCAAAAGTAAGCATCTAATTTTTGCTATCCCGTGTTTCTCTCCAAACTTCATTAGATTTTAGAGTTTGCGCTCCTTATATGCTCTTAGAATTTCTACATTCTTCTAATTACATAGCTCTCTACAAACTTATGCATGCTTTTCCAATCATGCAATTACAAATTTAGAGTGTGTTTTACAAAACATTTAAAAAACTTATAATTTTTTTTATCAAATTACAAGTTAATTTGATCAAAATATGTTTATTTGGTATGAAAGCTTATCATTTATTTTCATAAACTAATTGAAGTACCTAATAACTTTTAACTACGGATGACAATGGAATCGTATGGGGATGAGTATTAGAATATCTATACCCTCTTAGATAAAAATCAACCACATACCTGCCCCATATCCACCCAAGTATCCTTTTAGTGGATACTCACAAATTTTATAGATACTTACTAATATTCATGGATATTTATGAATTATTTTAAAAATAAAAAAATATTATAAACAACTTTAAGTTTATATTTGATGTTAAGTATATTGAAATATTAAAGATAAATAATTGATATTAATTTTTAAATTTGTAATTAATGATAATTTTTCTGAAATATTAAAAATAACATAAAAAATGTAAAATAGAAATATGAATATTTAAGTAATATTATTTAACAGATAATTGTGGGTATGGATATTATCGTACCTACCCTCACCTCATTTATAAACAAGTAAAAAAATATCTATATTTGTTATTCACAAATATCCATTTAGGTTATTCATTTATTATCTGTAACGAAGTTTATCTGCAGATACCCATGGCCATGGATACGAGTATTTTTGTCATCTCTACTTCTAACCTTAGTTTTTTTTTCCTCTTTTTTTTATTCTTATTAATTTACTCAAAATATTTTGTTTTTTTAATTTAGTTTTTATTCATAATTAATGAATTTGTTGTAAGTAATTATTAATACATGTCTTTAGTTATTATATGAATTTAATATTTTAAAATGAGTTAATCACCTATACACTGTCAGTGTAAACTTTACACTGACAACCAATTATATTCTTTAATTTTTTCATGTCACTGTTAAAAGTAAATGTGTTTACAGTTACATAGCACAATTAAAGGATATAATTGATTGCCAATATAAAATTTTTTTACACTGGCAGTGTATAAGTGATTAACTTTTTTAAGATTTGGTAAGGTTTCTGAAAGAGTATGATATTCATATAATGTTTTGTATTTGTGAAGTTAAGCCACCACATTCAAAATAAAAGACAATAATATCAAATATAACGTGAATTTCTACTAGTGTGTGTCAACTACTCCTTTGTATAAACCTGGATTAGGGTCTGTACAGGGAAATACCACCCCTCGACCAAACCTTACGCCGACAACCCCCTCGACTTAGGAGAAGGCCGAAATGAACCCAAACCAAGCACCCCTTCGACTAGGGCAACAGCCAAAGGGTAACTAGTCCCCTTCGGCCTTATAGAAAGCCGAGTACTCATGCAACGAAATGTGAAGGACTACCCTAACATGGGCAAGAAAAGCATCAGAGTAAAACATCCAAGCTACCCCTTCGGCATTAAGCACGATCGAATACCCATTCGGCCTTAAGCTTGATAGACCCTCCCCTCGGCCCTGAACATGATTGAATACCCTCTCGGTCACGAAAACAACCGAATACCTCTTCAGCTAAAAACTTGGCCGAAGACCCAAAGTGCGCAAACCCACATGGGACAATGGCGGGTTAGGATATCCATTACATAATGTTTATCGCGCTTAATTAAGGGAGATCAAGGTTAACCAAAGTATTACCCATCTCCCAAGGCAGAAGGCCCACCAGGCCCAATTACGTCACTATAAATACACAGGTGATGGGATAGAAAACAGGTATGATTTATCTAGTATAAAAGCCTTTATCGCTCTATATCGAACACTAACATGAACGTCGGAGTGTCTTTGTAGGTACCCTCCCCACCCTTTGAAGATAGTATTCGGTCGGCATCGAAGACTTGGAAGATCGCGAAGTAGGAGCAACAGGATGAGTGTTTCTAAGCAGGAACATTTTGGCGCCCATCGTGGGGCCGAAACCAAAACGATTCTCGCCCCTGAAGTAAGATGGTAGCAACTAGGAGTCAACAAGAAAACACAGCAGTTCACAATCTCGGGATGCCCCAGGAACCGAGATAACAGACGAATCAGAGAGGAAGGAATGGAGGAGTCATACGTGGATCGATCCCAACCTCCCAACCCATCATCGGCCATAGAACAGTTGAAGGCTGAAATGATGGAATTAAAGAGACTTAGGGAGAAGGACGCCCACAAGCTGTCAGTCTTAAGAAAGGAGAACGTGGAGCTTAGGAGCAATAACCAATCCTGGCATCCATCCCGCGGTACCCCAACACTCTATCAACACGTGATCAGAGGGAATCGTCGGGGTGGTACAAAGAGACAAGGACTCCTCGACCGTCTGGCGGAGTGACGACAACAACTCTGGATCAGCAACGACGACAAGGGAGAACACCATTCGCTCCTAATATCGCTGGAGCCCAGTTACCGAATAATTGGAAGAACTTGGCCTTGGAAAGGTACGATGGAACCACTAATCCGGAAGAACACCTCGACGCCTTCGTCACACAAGTCAGTTTGTACATTGAGGAGGATGCTGTCATGTGTAAGGTATTCCCCACTTCACTAAAAGGACCAGCGCTAAACTGGTTCACAAGACTCCCCTCGGGATCGGTAGATTCTTTCACAACCTTGTCCTCTTGTTTTGTGATACAATTTGTCGCGAGTCGACCCCATCAGCTCACGTCCATAGCTCTGGTTAACATTCACTAAGAAAAGAAAGAACCCTTGAGAACCTTCATGGAGCGATTCGGGAAGATGACCCTATCTATCCGAGATCTAAACCCAGTGGTGGCAATGCACCACCTTACCACCGCATTGAGGCCAGGTCCCTTTGTAAACAGCCTATGTAAAAAGTCACCCCGAGACCTGGACGATCTAAGGCAAAGAGCCACCAAGTACATGCAGATGGAAGAGTTGGCCGAGTTCAGGAATCAGAGTCGGTTCGACCTCTTCCTTGGAAAGAAAGAAGCTAAAAAAGAGCACCCTCCAAGGTCTCGCCCTCAAGACGCACCCGATTGAGAGAGGAGCAATAGGGGACCCAGGTATGCACAGTACACGTCGCTCAACACCAAAAGGGCCAAGGTGTTGGAGCAAGCTTTGGCCACAGAAATCTTGACGGTGCCCTGTCGAGCTATGACTCCACCCCACGCGGACAAGACCAAAACATGCCAATTTCACAGAAACATGGGACATACCACTGAGGAATGCACAACCCTCCGAGATCGTATTGAAGATCTCGTCAAGTCAGGCCACCTTAAAAATTTCACCCAACCCTCTGACAGGAAGAGATACGATAGTTACCGTGATAAGAGGGAGTCCGAAAGGGGAAACCGCGAAAGGGCACCTCCGAGGTACAGATCCCGTGAACGCAGCAAGTCTCAATAGAGGAATGATCAACAACGAGATCGGAATCAACCCAGAAGGGTAATAAACACAATCGCTGGAGGGTTTGTAGCTGGCGGGGGCACTGCCTCGACGCGAAGGAGACACCTAAGAGCAATCAGATCGATCAACACAGTGACACGAGCAGGGTCGGTCCGCATGCCCCCCATTACCTTCACCGACAAGGATTTTCAGGGAGTTGATCCAGTACAAGACAACCCTATGGTCATCAGTATAGAGATTAATAACTGTATTGTGAAGAAGACATTGGTGGACTAGGGAAGTTCAGCTGATATCTTGTATTGGAAAACTTTCGAACAGTTGGGTATACCCGAGCACGAATTGGCACCTTACAACGAGCCCTTAGTTGAATTTTTGGGCGAACGAGTGGACACCCGAGAACGATAGACCTATACACCTACTTCGGGGACAAACAACAAAGACAAAGGGTTAAAGTACGATATGTGGTGGTGCACGCTAATATCTCATACAACATCCTATTGGGTCGACCCTCTTTGAACAAACTCCGAGCTATCGTCTCCACCCCTCACTTAGCTATGAAGTTCCCCTCCGAAGAAGGAACGGTAATCACTCTACACGCCAACCAAAAGACGGCCTGCGAATGTTACTTCGCCAGCCTAAAAGTATAGCCAACTCCAAAGCCAAGGCGAGATGTCAATGTCATCAGCGATGTTTGTCGAGAAAAGCCGATCGCAGACCTAGAGCTCGACTCGAGAATTGAAGACGAACACCGGGTTGAACCAAAAGAGACAACAATCCCGTTTCAGCTGGGGAGAAACGAAGAACAGGTCACTTACTTGAGTTCCCAATTGTCAGAAGTCGAGGCAAGAGACATCAAGCAAATCCTCGTAAAGTACTCGAACCTATTTGCCTGGACGACGGTCGACATGCCAAGCATCGATCCAAGCTTTCACTGTCACCGACTCTTAGTGTGCCGAGACGTCAAGCCCATTGCACAAAAGAAAAGAAAAATGGGAGGAGAAAGGGCCCAGGCGGTAAAAGAAGAGACAACCAAGCTACTTCAAGCGGGATTCATCATGGAAGTTAAGTACTCTACTTGGTTGGCTAATGTGGTAATGGTCAAGAAGGCAAACGAAAAATGGCAGATGTGTACCGACTACACAGATCTAAACAAGGCATGCCCGAAAGATGCTTATCCCCTGCCACACATAGACGCGTTGGTCGACGGAGCAGCAAGTCATCAGAGGTTAAGTTTCCTCGACGTGTACTCGGGGTATGATCAAATACTCATGTATCCACCAGATGAGGAAAAAACCGCATTCATCACCGATTCGGCCAATTTCTGCCATAAAGTGATGCCATTCGGCTTGAGAAACGCGGGGGGCAACCTACCAACGACTCATGGATAAGATCTTTCGTTGATAGATTGGGAAATGTATGGAAGTGTATGTGGACGACATGGTGATTAAGTCTACTTCTGTCGAAGACCACATAAGAGATCTCGGGACAATATTCGACGAGGTAAGACGACATCACATGCGGCTAAATCCGGCGAAGTGCACCTTCGGAGTTGCTGGCGAAAAGTTCTTGGGTTTCATGCTATCGAAAAGAGACATAGAAGCTAACCCCGACAAGTGTCAGGCCATCGTCAATATGAGAAGCCCATATAATGTGAAGGAAGTACAATGATTGGTCGGGTGCATAGCTTCCTTGGCTAAATTCTTGCCCTGCATGGCGGCCAAATCAAGGCCCATAATGTCCTTTTTGAAAAAGGCCAGCAAGTTCCAATGGACCGAAGAATGCGAATCCTCATTTCAAGACTTTAAGACAATGCTCACAGCCCCGTCGTTGCTAGCTAAGCCAAACCTCTAGCTAGATATGATCGTTTACATCTCGGTGTCGGACAAAGCCATCATCACAGCTATGGTACAAGAGTAAACGGAACAAACGCCAGTATACTTCATTAGCCGAGTCCTGCAGGAAGCCGAAACCAGATACCAACATCTCGAAAAAACGGTTCTAGCTCTAGTACACATAGCCCGACACCTCTGGCACTATTTCTAGAGCCACAGAGTCATCGTCAGGACAGATAGCCCGATTCTCAAAGTCTTGCGAAAGCCCGAACTAGCCAGACAAATGGTCGCTTGGTCCATAGAGCTATCACAATTTGATATTCGTTTTGAACCAAGAGGACCCATCAAGGCACAGAACATGGCCGACTTCATAAACGAATTCACCCCAGAAGTATCACCCGAGCCGCATGTATAGACTTTGCACGTAGATGGGTCGTCAAACCAACAAGGCAGCGGAGCCGGCATTATACTGGAAGGTCTTGGTAAAGTAGTGGTAATCACTATGATTCAATTTTAAGACTTCCAACAACCAAGCCAAGTGTGAGGCCCTTCTCGCCGGCTTGCGACTGGCAAATGACCTAGGCATCACTAGAGTCAAGTGTTGGAGCGACTCACAGGTGGTAACAGGACAGGTCAACGACACCTTCCAAATTAAAGAGCCAACACTACTTTGTACTTCCATGCTTTCCAAAAGCTGAAAAACAATTTCGACGACATCTGTGTTGAGCACACACCCCAGGAACTCAACGCAAGAGCCAACCAATTGGCTAAGCTAGCAAGTAGCAAGAAGACTAGCCATTTGCGTAGCATGATACAACAAGAACTACAAAAGCCAAGCATCATGGAAGCCGAATGCTTACACGCCTAGTAAGGGAGCCCCAGCTGGATGACCAGCATAATTAACCACCTTTTGACTGGAGAGCTACCCGTCGACTCCCTCGAAGCTAAGAAGATGAGAATCATGACTGCACGATATACCTTAATAGCTGGAGAGCTATATAAGCGGGGCGTCTCATCACCCCTTCTGAAATGCTTAACGCCTGAACAAGCGCATTATGTCCTCCGAGAAATCCACGAAGGCATATGCGAAACTCACTCAGGAGGTTGAACTCTCGCAGCCAAGGTTGTTCGGGCCATTTATTATTGGCCAACTCTAATGGCTGATTATACCAAGTTCGTTCAGCAATGCTAACCGTGTCAACAACACAGACCCTTAACGAATCAACCAGCTGAAGACTTGCACTTCATCACGACCTCATGGCCCTTTTCGGTATGGGGAATGGATATCTTGGGACCATTCCCACCAGCAAAAGGACAAGTGAAATTCTTAATAGTGGTTGTCGATCACTTCACAAAGTGGATCGAAGCAGAAGCGGTTGCCGTCATTTCAGCAAACAATGTACAAAAGTTTTTCTGGAAAAATGTCATCACCCGGTTCAGAGTACCTCTTGCTCTTATAACAGACAATGACCTCCAATTCACAGACCGTCGTTTCAATGAATTTCTTGAAAGACTTCAAATCAAACACAAGATGACGTCGGTAGAACACCCCCAATCCAATGGGCAAGCAGAAGCAGCAAACAAGGTTATCCTAAGAGAGCTAAAGAGACAGTTGGGGCAAGCCAAGGGACAATGGCCCGATCACCTGCCCAAAATTTTGTGGGCATACAGATGCACCCCGCAAAGCTCCACTAAAGAAACGCCCTTTCAATTGACATACGACACGAACGCCATGATACCAGTCGAGATTGGAGAACCATCACTGAGGCAGCAACAATTCAACGAGGAAGCCAATGCCAAAGCACTTTGCGTGGAACTCGATTTAATTGAAGAAGCGAGAGACCTGGCACTCATCAACATGGAAGCATGTAGAACAAGAGCATCCCAAAAACACAGAACCAAAGTCTGACCCCAAGAATTTCACCAAGGCGACCTTGTCTGAAGAGCCATCGGAGAAGCTAGAAAGAACAGAGTCCATGGCAAGTTAGCTGCTAATTGGGAAGGACCGTTCCGAGTACGGCACAATCTCAATAATGGAGCTTACAAACTTGAGGAGCTCAATGGGAAGATCGTCCCGCAAACTTGGAATGTCACGCACTTGAAGCACTACTTTAGTTAGCAATCATTATGTAATTGTTTCGGTGCACTCTTTTCCTTTCCTAGGTTTTTTCCTCTTATAAAAATGTGAAAGAGGTTTTACTAAGAAAAGGTTTTTAACGAGGCACCACATCAATGAAACAAACCCCTTTTGAAGGAATATCTTACATTTGCTCTCAAGTTAATCTTAACAGACTAACAAATCAAGCCCTCCCGAGCACCCCTACTCGGCAAAAGAGGAACAATTTGAATCCTTCCATGTACACTCACTTGGCCAAAGAAAGAAACAATCCCCTCTCGAGTACCCCTACTCGACCAAGGATGAACACTCAATCCCTCCCGAGCACCCACGCTCGGCCAAGGCTGAACTGGCACCCTCCCGAGAACCCCTACTCGGCCAAGGATGAGCAACTGGCACCCTCCCGAGTACCCCTACTAGGCCAAGGATAAGCAACTTGCACCCTCTCGAGTACCCTTACTCGGTCAAGGATGAACAACTTGCACCTTCCTGAGTACCCCTACTCGGCCATGGATGAACCACTTGTACCTTCCCGAGTACTCATACTCGGTCAAGGATGAACCACTTGCACCCTCCCGAGTACCCCTACTCAGTCAAGGATGGCAACTTGGAACCCTCTCGAGAGTACATATACTCAGACAAAAATAATAAATCCCTTGCCATGCACCTTTCTCGATCAAACAAGGCAAGAGTGTTGCTCTCCCAAGTACCTTAATCGCCTAAGGTAGGCCACGACATACCTACCGAACACACCCCTCGGTCAAGGATGGTTAAACCTTCCCAACTGAGAACCAAACCGGAACAAATCTAAATGAAGGTCCCTTAAAGAAAAATTGAAGTCTTACGCCAACGTAAATCGGACGACGGGTAAAAGGAAAGAATACACCGACTATTGAGCAAAAGAACGTTCCATTAATTAGGGCACTATCGACCAAGGGTACAACCATCAGAAGGCACTAACGTCCCAAAATACAATCAACAAAAAATCAAGTTAACAAAAAACAATACCCCTATACATCATCAACAAAACAGATGCATGCAAAAAAGAATAAGGCCGAAGCTACTATTTAGCACCGTCTTCATCCCGAGTTTCCTCGTCATCGTTCATGGTGGTGCCGGGATCTTCAATAGCGGCCGCTGGAGTAGGAGCGACTTCATCCGGCTCAGCGCCGTCGGGCATATCGGCATAGTCCATATATACCCCCCGGTAGAAATCTTTGCTTAGCACAAAAGCAAAGTTTGGAGGGATGGAACAGAAGTGTGTGGCTTGCCGAACGGCATGCATGAAACCGGTCTCGTGCTCCTTAATTATTTTATTTTCACAATTCGTCTTGAAGGCCTCCAGCGCAACTTCGGCCTCGGCCTTTACTTGAGCCTCGCGTGCCACCATTTCCTGTACCTCCTGCACCCTCATCTTCTCAGCGTCCTCAGCAGCAACGGCCCGACCTTCCATCTCCCCAAGTGCCTCTTTCAGCTTGGCCACCTCGGCCTCCAATTGTAACTTCTTGGTCGACGTTGCCTCATGAGCATCAACCGATTGTTGAAGGGCCGACCTTGTCTCCTCCAAACTTCTCTGAAGCTTGTGGGCGTCGACCATCGGCTCCAAAGCAAGCTTCCTCAAAATAGCAGTGGCCCTAACTTGAAGCTTGCATGCCATGGCCCATTGAGCCGAAGGGGCCATAGCATCCAACATCCGGTGCCCCTCCTCGGAGAGAAGGTCCAAAGACATCATTTGGGCCGGCCAGATCTCTTCGGACAAAAAATCCTTAGCCACAATGGCCGAAGGAACTGCCAGGTTGGTTGAGGAGTTAGTCCTACGATGCTTAGGCCTGGGGACTTCAGATCCTCCACCATCGGCTTTTCCCTTGCCTTGGTCCCTTTTCTTCTTATTGTTTGGGTCTGCCAGTACCACGACCGGAGGAGTCGGCATCAATTCGTTAATCTTGGGAACTTGGTCAATTGCCATGCTCCGATGCTCTTTGGCCAAGTACCCGCCAGGGCCTGTTTGTGTAAGGCTTGGCGGTATGAGAGACCGAACCCTTGCTGAGCCATCCAACCTGCAAATTATAAACAAGTCACACATCAACCCGACATGAACGAGGACAGAAAACAAAATACATACCCTCTAAATCAAAACGAGGCCTAGGTGATTTCGACAACAGCACGAGAAATCGGGCCAGAATTCCTCTAAGAAGGTTTTTCAAGTATTCCAAGTCCGACACCTCCTCGGTCATCATTTCGATCGGGAACTCGTCATACTTTCAGGGCACCTAGGTCCAATAGAAAGGAAACAGAGGTTTCTCTTCGACATCATAAAAATAGTTGCACCTGACAACAGAATCTATAATAACTTTGAGAAAACCTCCTTTAAAACCCTTAAAGGACGAAGTGAAAGGCTTCAAAAGTGGTTGGTCAGCATGCCGGATCAAGGATAACCACTTGACCGTTTTATGGGAAGGCCGGGTGCAGAAAAATTGTAAAAATAATCCTACGGTTGGCTCTATGTAATGGTATTTACAGAGAATCTGAAAGGCTTGCATGACAACCCACCCATTCGTCTGTAGTTGGGTCGGAGCGACGTTTAAAACACGAAGTACCCCCATCTGAAAATCATCAAAAGGGAGTGACACACCTAGCTCTCGAAAAAAACACTCGTATACATAAAAGAAATCTCTTTGGCCCTCTTGCTTTGACAGAAAAACAAAATTTGTGGCACCAGGGCCTTTGGCCCGGCACCGACGCAACATAATTAGATAAGGGTCAACGTCTTCCCAACGGGCTAGTTGACACACCCCCAAGAGACGCTCCACAGCGGCCCTCTCTTAAAAACAAGAGAAGTAAGCCGCTACCTCACCATCCACCCACTCATACCCGGGCACCTCGCACGGTAGAAATTTTTGGCGGTAGTCTCGGGGATCCATCTCGGTGTCTGGAAGGTCCGAGCCGAACGAATCCCCCGAATCAACACTATCCGCAGGGCTCACCCTTTCGACCGATTCGTCGGACAAGCTGAACACCCTCTCCGGGTTAGGCGATGACTCCCTCGTGCCGACCAACAACCCAGAAGACAACCTTATCTCTTCAATAGCCATGGATTACTCCACAAATTAGATCAAGCAAGCTAAACCTACCTTTGAAAGTACTCGAAATAGAGCTTGAATAGGGGGTTTCAGGACAAAGAATGTGTATGAGTACGCGGAACGCACACGATACACACACTATATATAGAGCAAGGAGGGGAAGGCCAAAAGACCCCTCATAAATGCGCTCAGATACAAAAAGCCAAAAGTCGCGGCTGTAGCGAGGCACACGCCCTGAGGAAGAGTCACGTCCGTAGGCCATGTGAACTAAAGGACTCGAAGCCCGAAAACCGACCTATCCAGAGGAAACCCCAGGCACCTTAAACGAAACCAAAACCCCTTCGTCTTTCATCCTAGGGCTTGGGGGGCAGTGTACTGGGAAATACCCCCCCCCCCCGGCCACACCATACGCCGACTACCCCCTCGGCTTAGGAGAAGGCCGAAATGTACCCAAACCAAGCACCCCTTCGGCTAGGGCAACAGCCGAAGGGTAACTAGTCTCATTCGGCCTTATAGAAAGTCGAGTACTCATGCAACAAATTGTGAAGGACTACCCTAACATGGGCAAGAAAAGCATCAGAGTAAAGCATCCAAGCTACCCCATCGACATTAAGCACGACCGAATACCCATTCGGCCTTAAGCTTGATTGACCCTCCCCTTGGCCCTGAACATGACCGAATACCCTCTCGGTCACGAAAACAATTGAATACCTCTTCGGCTAAAAACTTGGCCGAAGACCCAAAGTGCGCAAACCCACATGGGACAATGACAAGTCAGGATATCCATTACATAATGTTTATCGTGCTTAATTAAGGGAGATCAAGGTTAACCAAAGTATTACCTATCTCCCAAGGCAGAAGGCCCACCAGGCCCAATTACGTCACTATAAATACACAGGTGATGGGACAGAAAACAGGTATGATTTATCTAGTATAAAAGCCTTTATCGCTCTATACCGAACACTAACTTGAACGTCGGAGTGTCTTTGCAAATACCTTCCCCACCCTTTAAAGATAGTATTCGGTTGGCACTGAAAACTTGAAAGATCGCGAAATAAGAGTAATAGGAGTGTTTCTAAGCAGGAACAGAGTCTAATTTGAGTTTAACTTTGAGCATTTAGGTTGATAATTATAGAATTTAATAATGTTAGCAAAATGAGTCAACCTAAACCCTAAATAAATAATTGGGTTTAGACTTTAAATTTTAAGTCAAAATTAAATGCAAACAAATAATTGGGTTTAGACTTTAAATTTTAAGTCAAAATTAAATGCAAAATTGGTGTGCTGGAGTGTAGCAACGGTGTTGTGTGCTCGAGATTAAGAATAATTTTCAATTAATCCTTGATTCCTTTCTTAAAAATTAACTTGAATTCTCACTATTATAATTTTAATATTTTTTACATAATATATAATTAAGAATTATTAATTTTCTTTTATAAATTAAAATTTTTAATTAAATATATATTATATAAAGGTTGACCGGAATCATGAAAATTTATGATCCTACATTATTTAATAATTTCTTCTTTTCTTCCCCCTCTCCTCCTACTATCAAGGAATTCAATATTGTTATTCAATTCATTAAATATATATTAATATTATTATTTAATTCATGTTGATTAGATCAATGTAACTCATAAAATAAACTGTTCAAGACTCGTCTATTTTTTTCTTTTGATAATTTTTGAACACTCAAATAAATTAAAACATTCCATTTGACACTCTAATTTTGTATTTAATCTTTTTTACTTACCATACATAAGGTATATTATTCACATCTTGAAAGTTTATATATATATATATATATATATATATATATATATATATATATATATATATATATATATATATATATATATATATATATATATATATATTTTATTTTATTTTTATTTATTTATTTTTTTTTTAATTTCACATACTAACTAGAATAGTTATTTTATTTTTTATATTACACTAGTGTTACAAGATTTGCATTTACACTAATCTAATTTTGATTAAAAAATAAGTAAAACAAAATAATTAAGTAAAAAAAAATAAAAAAAATGAATGAGTGTTACCTGAATTGTTTCAGAAGATGAGGCTCAATGGGAGAGAGGCGAGGAAGGCCAATGGGATAAATGAAATCGGCCATGACTTTAATAACATGAAACGGCGACGCTTCGATCTGCGGGGAAGCCAACTCCAACACGTCTCTCTCCTTGAGAGGCGACGCTACGATCTGCGTGGAAGCCAACTCCAAGACGTCTCTCTCCTTGAGGGGCACGCAGAGAAACGTGCGAATCCCGAACTGTTTCCCCCAGGCGGCCCTCTCCCACCGCGGACCCTCCGAATCCCCTGCGCTCACCCACACCGGGCTGGAACCCCAGAGAGCGTGGCCGGGCAAGTCCTCGTCCACGCGGAAGGACTGCGCCGCCGAGATTCTGAAGAACCACTCCGCGTCGCTGAGCGATTCGGCGGCGGTGATGCGCGATCCCAGGATGCGAAGGTGGCGGGGCTTTCCGGTGGTCCTGCAGTAGCCGCGGTGGAAGGACAGGAGGGAGCGGGGAGAGGAGCATCGCCAGAGGATTGCGTAGGTCCAGTTCAAGGGAGAGCGCTCTATCAGATTCTGGAGGTGCTCGTCCAGATCGCTGTCTACTTCGGACATGGCTCAGACTGGTTCATTCATTGGGGGTCTCCTTTTCTTCTTTTTATTGGGGTTTCCACCCCCAACTTTTTAAACTATTTTATATTCCTTCTTGAAAAGTCCGTTTTTTTTTTTTTTTTTTTAATTTATTAAAAAATTCAAATATTTTATATAATATCTGTATGTTGATTAAATACAAAATTAGAGTGTATTAAAAAATTGAAAATCTGTTAATAAATAAATTAAAAAGTATTTTTTAATAATTAAAAGATATAATGATTCATTTAAAATATAAAGACTAGAAACGATTATATAATTCAATATCATTAGATATTGATAATAAAAATATCGTTCAAGAGTGTATTTGACAATTATATTGTTTGTGTTATTTTTAGGGATGACAAATAAATTCGTACTCGTGGATAATATTCGAATCCGTCCCAACTTTGATAGAGAATACTTAGTTTGACCGGATACAAGTACATGTAAAATCCGCTATATTAAGTCAAGTACGGGTACGGATATATACATACCCGCGTCTGTACCCATACATGTACCTGTCCCCGATTTAATTATGTTAAAAAGATTTAGTATTTTATTATGTATAATTATTTATTATAATGTGAAATATTTATAGTTGTTTAATTATTAAGAAATCTCTCAATTAAAATATGAGATAGAGAAATAATCTAATTATAATTATAATATAATAGAAAAATAATTTTAAAATATTATGTATTTTTTATAAAAAAAATAATTTTTTACGGGTACTAGTATACCCGATACTCGACAGGGACGAGAATGAAGAAGAAAATTATATACCTAACAGGTAAGAATACAGGGATGAGTTTGACTTACGGAGATAAGGACGAGTATTATGAAACTCATACCCGACCCGTCTTGTTGCCATTCCTAGTCATTTTATATGTCAATCCAAACATGGATTAAGTAGGGATTCAGTCATCTCTTATACTGAAATTTAAATTTTTTTATACGTATATTTTGATGATAATATATTAAATATATTTTTATTATTTAGTTTACAAAATAATTCGATTATGTACTACATTAATATCAAAATACTCTTATGTGTAAAAAAATAATATATCAAAATATGCTCATTAAATGTAAATAAATAAAAATTATACCATAAATTTTTTTAACATAACTGTAGTAAATTTCTAAAAGTAATTGAAACTTTTTAATTAAAATTTTATTAATGTGTTATTTTTTTTAATATTATGTCAATTTTTAATAATTAATATTTTTATGTAAATTTTATAATCTTTTACTTTAAAATTAAAATAATTTAAAATTAATTTAATTAATATTTTATGATATCGTTATCATTTCTTAAATTAATGTTTATTATATCATATTATTAATATAATTTTATTTTTATGTTTAATTTATAAAATTTATATTTAGAAACATATTAGGAAAAAAAATTAGAAAAAGAATTATCATAGAATTGGTATATATATATATATATATATATATATATATATATATATATATATATACTATAAAAAAATCATCTCCTAACAAAATCATAGTTGTTGAAACACCATGTAAATTTTCACCTTCAAACAAAATCAAGGTTATTAGAAAATTATGTATATATAAATTAATTTAAAAGGTGTAACGACCCACCTGACCGTCACACTACATAACAACACCACATAGAAGTAGAATATGCATATAAAGGAGTATATATATACACATATCCGGTCTGGGGCTCAACAAGTCAAAGTATATAATACTAACAAAATGCTACACCGAGTAGCCTACACAAAAATCAGCTCCTGCTACCACCTACAACCCTGCTACTACTCTCCAGCCTATCCCTGCTCTGCTCTCATACACAGTATGATCATCGCAGTCCAAACTACATGGAAACATGCAAGGGTAAGCTAGTGAAAATAATCAACATACAGATATATATAAACAGCCTTCAACTTATTAGCACCATCATTATTCTCAACAGGTTCAACATACAACATATAACAACACACAACTCAATCACAACTTCACAACACAACAGCACAGATACAACTCATATCAACATCAATTAAACACATCAACAACTTATGCGTCGTCACGCATTTCAACTCGGAGACCTCCTACAACATGGATGAGCAGTTTAAGTGGCTAGGTCCTACCAAACTGACAACAAAGAACCTTTTTGGGCTTGCTAGGTAAATAAAAAATTTGGATGTCAATCCATAGCACGATAACGATTTCTCAGACTTTGCCACTTAAACAAGGAAGTATAGTACTATGTCAGGATAGAACAGCTGGGTTTAAGCCTACCACGACATTAGCTAGCTCAACTAAGCCATCTATGGGATTAGCTTACCAACTATCCTCCAAATACTACAACCCTCCGATACTCGGTTAGGAACTAAGTTCCCGACTTCGTATTTTACTCAAATTGGCCGCTTGTAATCGGTATAGCTCGACCTGGCCCCTATATCGTGGTCGCTTTGTACATGTGTGCCTCGACCTTACCCACACACGGGACCAACTAAGTTCTAGAGGAGAACAGCACAACGTCCACTCCAAGGGACAACTTCCCAAGGAGGGTTTTCAAAAAATTAGGCTCTCTGAGCACCACAGCTATCTCAATCCACACAATGGGATGAGCAACTTCGAAAACATCTTCCCTAGTCCTAATAATCAATAGCTCATCATCACAGCTCAATCAGCTTACAACTCAACAGCACAGCTCAGTTCAACAACTTAAACAACATGATCAACCCAGCAGCTTAACGGCTCAACTCATAATCTACAACTCAATCATTATAAAATAACATCTTTCAACACATAGTGCAACATACAACCTTCATCCACATAGCTACATCTTCTCATCATATCACAAAATTCAACATTTTCTGAGTCATAGAATAAAACACCTCCATGCCCGGAGCAAGTAACCTTGCACTTGGCCTGAACCCAACCTGAGAGCTTTAAAACTCTTACACGCCCGGCGTATTATCATTACACCTGGCATGTTGGGAGGCAGAGACTTCCAGGAGTCTCCCGAACCCGGCGTGCCAAAATCGTGCTCGGCACAACTCAGGCAGAGACCTCCAAGAGTTATAGGAGTTTTTTTTTGGAAAATTTTAGAAGAAAATTTTTTAAGGAAGAAATTATTTCCTTTATTTTATTTACAGAGTGATTTATTATTTTATAAATTAATTATTAATAATTTTAAATTTATATTTTATGTATTGATAAATTTGTTTTATATTAATGTGTTATTATATAATTAATATAATTTTAATTTTATTCAAAAAATTTATTTGCACTAGTGCTAGCCAAAAAGCTAATTGTTCAAGCCACCAAGTATTGCTTGATTGGAGGAGATTTGTATTTCAGAGTATTCTCACTATCTTTACTAAAATGCCTTACTAAAATGCAAGTCAAATACACATTCCCAACGGAGTTTGTAGCATGCACTCTATGTCCACTAAAGTTCTAAGAGCGGAATAATATTAGCTCACATTGCAATCTGATGCTTTGGAATATGTAAAAAGGGTTTGCAAAGTCAAGTTTGATAACCTAATACTCTCAATATTAGAAGAACTACACAGTCTAATCTCTTCATAGTAGTATGCATTGTGGGGTATGGACCTTATTAGGACTTCCCACCTACTAAAGGCCAATGAAAGCTCCTTTTGGTACTATTTAATTACTTTACAAAGTGGATTAAAGCAAAGTCATTAGTCAAGATTATAATCTAAAATGTCTATCAGATTCTGGAGGTGCTCGTCCAGATCGTTGTCTACTTCGGACATGGCTCAGAGTGGTTCATTCATTAGGGGTCTCCTTTTCTTCTTTTTATTGGGGTTTCCATCCCCAACTTTTTAAACTATTTTTTATTCCTTCTTGAAAGGTCCCTTTTTTTTTAATTTATTAAAAATTGAAACATTTTATACTTTTAATAATTATATATAAATAAAATATTAATTTTTTTAATAATTATTTAAAAATAATATAAGAAATTTTTTTAATAATTAAAAGATATAATGATTCACTTAAAATATAAAGACTAAAAACAATTATATAATTCAATATCATCATATATTGATAATAAAAATATCGTTCAAGAGTGTATTTGATAATCGTGTTGTTTGTGTCATTTTTAGGGATTGCAAATAAATTCGTACTCGTGGATAATATTCGAACCCGTCCCGACTTTGACAGAAAATATTTGATTTGACCAGGTACGAGTACGGGTAAAACCCGCTATATTAAACCGGGTACGGGTACGGATATATACATACCCGCATGCGTACCCATACACGTACCCATCCCCGATTTAATTAAGTTAAAAAAATTTAATATTTTATTATATATAATTATTTATTATAATGTGAAATATTTATAGTTGTTTAATTATTAAAAAATCTCTCAATTAAAATATAAGATAGAGAAATAATCTAATTATAATTATAATATAATGAAAAAATAGTTTTAAAATATTGTATATTTTTTTTATAAAAAAATAATATTTTTTTACGGGTACGGGTATACGCAATACCCGACAGGGACGAGGATGAGGACAAAAATTATATACTCAACAGGTATGGTTACGGGAGATGGGTTTGAGTTACAGGGATAAAGACGAGCATCATGAAACTTGTACCCGACTCGCCCCGTTGCCATCCCTAGTCATTTTATATGTCAATTCAAACATGAATTAAGTAATGATTCAGTCATCTCTTATACTAGAATTTAATTTTTTTATATGTATATTTTGACGATAATATATTAAATATATTTTTATTATTTAGTTTACAAAATAATACGATTATGTACTACATTAATATCAAAATACTCTTATGTGTAAAAGAATAATGTATCAAAATATGCTCATATAAATGTAAATAAATAAAACTTATACCATAAATTTTTTTAACATAACTGTAGTAAATTTCTAAAAAAAATAGAAAATTTTTAATTAAAATTTTATTAATGTGTTATTATTTTTTTAATATTTTAAAATTAATGTAATTAATATTTTATGATATCGTTATCATTTCTTAAATTAATGTTTATTATATCATATTATTAATATAATTTTATTTTTATATTTAATTTATAAAATTTATATATAGAAACTTATTAGAAAAAAATTTAGAAAAATAATTATCGTATATATATATATATATATATATATATATACTATTAAAAAATCATCTCCTAACAAAATCATTGTTATTGAAACATATAAATTAATTTAAAAGGGGTAATTCATGTACATTAATGTATATTTACACACAACACAAAAGATAATTTTATCGAAAAAAACATTTATAAATATTTTTTATATTATACTTAAAATATTTTAAATCAACGATCACAAAAATAATGAAAAGGAGCGGGTGAAGATATACTTATTAAATTTAAAATTGTAAATTATTTAAAATTAATGTAATTAAAACTTTATGACACTAAATATGTTATTATATTATATAATTAATAAAATTTCAATTTTAATTTATAAAATTTGTATACGAAAATTTGTTATAGAAAACTTTTAAATACTATATTGTAAAGATAGTATATTGTTTTTCTCTAAGAAGTTTTTTAATATAATTTTCTTAATGTGTTATTTTTTAATATTATGTTAATTTTTAACATAATAATAAATATTCTTAATAATTAATTTTAAGTGAATTTTATAAAAGAAATTACTTTAAAATTGTGATAATTTAAAATAATATTATTAATGTTTTATGAAACCATTACCATTTCTATATTAATATTAGTTTGCAGTTATTTTTTCTATAATTATTTAAGTATTTCTAATTGAGTTGATTTCATTTTCTATATTAACATTATGTCAAAATATTTACATTAAAAACTATTAATATTTTTTAATGTGATTTATTATTTATAAATTAATAATTAACATAATTATTAATAATTTTAAACTTATATTTTATGATATCGATAAAATTATCTATATTAACTTGTTATTATATAAATATATTTTTATTTTTACTTTATTCAAAAATAAATTCATGAATTACATTACTTATATTTTAAAATTGTATATAACATAATTTTTTGCTAAACTATGTTAACAATAATATAAATATATTTATACAAATTTTGAATGTAATAATTAATTTTGATAATGTGAGACCCGTGGCTTATTATTTTTTCCCTCACTTCTCTCACTTTCATTATTCACTCATATTCTCTTCTCCCCAATTTCCCTACTCATTGTTGCTTGATTCTTCCTTCTTTGGTGAGCTAGGTGCTGAGTAGCTGGTGATCTTGCTGACACTTCTTCTCCTCCGTTCTTCATTTCCTCCGTTCTTCATTTTCTCAAGCTTGTTCTTCTTCTCCGTTCAAGCTTCTCTTTCTCTTCCCGTTGTCCCGGAGCTTAGTTTTTTCTTCACACCGAGGTAAGGGAAGCTAGGTTTTGCTGGTTTGGGTTGAGAATGAGTTGAAAAACTCTTGAGTTGTTTGATTTTGGATGATTGACGAGCTGTTTTGATGAAATTTTCGTTTTCGGGTTTTCAGGGTTTTGGGTGAAATTTTGGGGTTTTGATGATTCGTGGTTGCATGTTGAAAAAGAAGGGGTTTTTGTGTTGATTGATGAAAATGTGGCATTTTGGGCTGGTTTGCATGTGTTGGGATTTCTCTGTTTGCAGGTTGTTGTTCAAAAATGGAGGAGGGACTGTGTTTCTGTCACAAACGGCTGAGCCGTTTTGAAGGGCTGAGCCCTTTAGGGGCTGCGTGACAGGGGAGAGTTTTTGGAGCAAAATGGCTGAGCCGTTTTAAAGTGCTGAGCACTTTTGAAACGGATGAGCCATTTTGAAGGGCTGAGCCCTTTGGGGGCAGAGAGCTAGAGGAGAATCCCTGGAGGTAAAGCGCCGAGAACTTTGGAGGCGCTGAGCGCTTTTGTGCTTTCAGAATTTGACTTTGTAGTCTTCATGAAAGTTGTAGCCTTGGATCTTAGCTTTCGAATGGCGCTGGAATCACCTAAAAAGGAGTTCTAGAACTCCAGATATGGTTGTTTTAGTGAAGAGGGGTCAAGTTGTCAGCATTGGTTAAGTTGAAAGTTGTTTTAGGTGCTTAGGTTGATTGGTGTTGTTTGGGTGGGTAATTTGGCATGTTAGATGAGTTGTAAACAAGACGGGTGAGTCGTATTATATGTTGTATGTTGTAAAGTTGTTGATCATGCTATTAATAATGTTTGAGTTGTTATTGTTGTTAAGCTGAGCTGTGCCGAATGTTGTTTATGCTGATTAATGCTGTGAGATGTTCATGCTGAATTATGATGTTTAAGTTGTGTTGTATAATGTTAAGTTGTGTTGTATGTTGTTATTGCTGTTATGCTGTGTTGTGTTGCATGCTGATATAAACTGTTGTAGGCCGTAAGGCTGAGCTGTTGTAGGTCGTAAGACTGAGCTGTTGTAGGCCGTAAGGCTGAGCTGTTGTAGGCCGTAAGGCTGAGCTGTTGATCACTAAGACTAGAGGAGATGTTTTCGAAATTTCTCATCCCATGTGTGGATTGAGTAGTTGTGGTGCTCTTAGAGCCCAAATTTGTTGAAAACCCTCATTGGGAAGCTAATCCTTGGAGTGGTCATTGTTGTTCTCCTCTAAGTTCTTACTGGTCCCATGTGTGGGCAAGGTCGAGGCACACATGTACAAAGCAACCACGGTATAGGGGCCAGGTCGAGCTATACCGCTTACAAGCGACCAAATTCTAGCTGATATGTGTGACGACGCATTGTGTGTTTACTATTGTTTATGATGTATATCTGATGAGTTATATGCTGATGATGTGCTGATAGCTGTAGCTGTTTACCATTCATGTATTTATATATATGTATGCTGATTCTTTTCACTAGCTTACCCTTTGTTGTTTCCATGTGGTTTGGACTGCGATGATCATACGTTGTATGGGAACAGAGCAGGGATAGGTTGGTGTTCTTAGGCAGGTCTATAGCTAGCAATGCAGTGGATGTATTTTTGATGTTTTGTTGTTTTAGCTACTTGTGTAGCATTGCTGGATGAATTTTATATACTTTGTTTTTAGTCCTAGATTGGACCTTTTGTATATATTTAGCTGCTTATATATATGCATGTTCTTCTGTGGGGTGTTGTGGTGTTGTTGCTGTGTGTGTAGTGACCAGCCGGGTCGTTACAGATAATTTAATGTTTTATGATATTATTGTAACAACCCATTTTTCGTGGGCCAAAGGCCCAATTTGTGGCCCGGAACGGGCCGTTTCAAAATTGAAACGACCTGTTCCGGAATAGGATGAATGCCTAAAAATGTAGTGGCAGAACGGGCCATTCAAATTGGAGAACGGGCCGATCTGGTTTGGAGAACGGGCCGTTCTGGATGCAGAACGGGCCGTTCTGCTGGGATTGAGAACAGGCCGTTTTGGTTTTGGAACGGGCCATTCCAGTTGAGAAATTTGCGTAGGTTTGAAGGACCCAGAACGGGCCGTTCCAATTTTGGAACGGGCCGTTCCGGTAGGTGAGCCTGAAATCTTATAAATAGCGCCCTCACCTCTCATTTTCACATATCTCTCATTCTCTCTTCTTATTCTCTTCTGTTCTATCTTCTTCCCTCTTCTTCTCTCTGAAGGCCAAGAGGAATCTAGAGGAGGTTCTGCTTTAGTTCCGATTTCTATTTAAGGAAAAAGAGAGGAGGAGGTTCTGCCCTAGTTTCAATTCCTTTTATCCAGGTACGGGAGAAAAGAGGATTGTTTATATGTAGAGTTACATGAGGGAATTGGGTAGAGGAAGAACCCTCATTTTATAATTATTTCTGTTTAGAGAATTCTTTGTTTTATGTGATTCTGTATGAATTTAGGATTATGAACATATATTTTATTTGTAAAAATGATGCTCTGGGAGAGAAAACGAAATTATAGAAAAGTGCCTGTAAGTTAGGTTTTGGAAAAATTGGACTATTTCTGTTTGAGAAATTGAAGATCCCATTAGATCATGTATGTGTTGAGGATTAGAAATATATATTTAATTTGTAAAAATGATGATCTGAGAGGGAGAACGAAACTGTAGAAAAGTGCCTGTGGGCTAGGTTTTGGAACAATTGGGGGTTTTACCGTTGTGTTGAAATTATATTAAATTGATAATTTTGTTGAGTATTATATTAATTTATGAATGTTATTGCTATATTACTTGTTAAGAATGGATGATCTTGGTGTGAATTGCTTGAGGGGTGTGTAAACCCTTATTTTGTTGGGCTTATCTATTGTGTATGTGATATGGAATTGTGTACGTGATATGAATTTGAGTTATGAGATGAGATGTTGTATGGATGTGATTATGATTGTGATTGTCGTGCCTTACATCAATGACTAGGGATGGCACAACCCCTAGGTAAGTGGTGCTACAGGGAGGGCGTGACCTTAGCATGGTGTGGGATGAGTAAGACAGTTAACACACACCACTTATGTCGATTATGGCAGCCCTGACATAGGGTTAATTGCAAGAGATTGTATGGATTGTAATGTGATTGTGGTTCCTCACACTAATGACCAGGGATGGCACGACCCCTGGGTAAGTGATACTACAGGGAGGGCGTGACGCTGGTATGGTGTGGGTTGAGTGAGACAATTAACCCGTATCACTTGTGTCAGATGTGGCGAGGTCTTGGCATAGTGTTAATTGTAAGATTGGCGTGAATTATGGATGTGGAAATGATATTGTTAATTGTAAGATTTATGTGGATTGTGATGGATTGATGTATTTGTGAATTGAGATGTGAAGATAATGAGAGATTGATAAATTGTGATATAAATATATATACTTGTAAATAGTTTATTAAGTAATGAGTTGTGATGAGATTACATGGTGTTGTGTTTGTATGTACTTTGCATATAGATATTTTCTTTTCTCACCGTATAAATTGTGGATATTTTAGGTGAAGATCCAGCTACAAGTGACATCTAGAATGCCAACGGTTATATTATGGGAAATGCTCTGATATTGTGACATTGGGGCAGAGAATTTCTAGGACAAAATATTTATATGAATTTGAAATTGTAATATTATTTTGAAAACAATTTGTAAACTCTTAAATTTTATCTTTCAAGTTTTATTTCCAATTATTTTGGATATTGAAGAAAGAACAGTTATGAAGTTTTATGTGAACCCTTTTACCAACTTTGAAAGTTTATTTTCTTAATTTAATTATATTATTTCAATGTAATGTGTTGGAGTAGTAAGGGTGTCACAATTATTACAGTTGTTATTTATTAATGTATTATTATATAATTAATGTAATTTTAATTTCATTGTGAAATTTTGTGAATACTCAAGAGTTATAGGAGTTTTGTTTTTTTGGAAAATTTTAGAAGGAAGTTTTTAAGGAAGAAATTATTTCCTTTATCTTATTTACAGAGTGATTTAATATTTTATAAATTAATTATTAATAATTTTAAATTTATACTTTATGTATCGATAAATTTATTTTATATTAGTGTGTTATTAAATAATTAATATAATTTTAATTTTATTCAAAAAAATTATTTGGCTAAATACCTATTTTGGTCCCTTATTATATTTTTTTGTTTCAATGTAGTCCCGCTTTTATTTTTGGTTTCAATTTAGTCCCAAACTAATTAACTGGTTTCAATTTGGTCCCAAATAAATTAATTGGTTTCAATGTGGGACTTCCGTCCAAATTTCTTTAACGGAGTTAACTATTGGCCACGTGGATGCCACCTAGATGCATTGGTGGATGCCACGTGAATGAATTTTTTTTTGAAAACACCTGGAACCAGAACGGCCCGTTCTGAAACCAGAACGGGCCGTTCTGGATGCGCTTTTGGTGTGTTAATTTTGTATTGGAAACGAGCTGTTCCAAATGCAAAATTTACACACCAAGAGTACACCAGAACGGTCCGTTCTGAAACCAGAACGGCCCGTTCCAAAACTGAGAATAGAATATTATTTATTAATTTTATTAAAAAATGTAATAATTTTGAAAATTATTTTTTTATGGTAAAAAATTTAAAATTACTTATTTTTATAAAATACAATTGCCTTATAAATAGAATAATAACTTTTTCTTTTTCTCTTTCTATCTGAAGAAATATTTAAGTGTCACTTTATAATTTTTTGTAACTTATTTAAAATTAGAGGAATAAAATGATAAAAATTATTAGGATAAACATAATAAAATTATTAATTTATTTTCTTTTAGTGTCCTCAAAATTTTTACATTCATTTAAAATAAAAATATTTTATATGTTAATTTGAATTAATTTAACGAAGTATTATATGATTTTTAATTTTTTAAATTTTTTTATAAATTTGATCTATACATGATTTTTTTTTTAATTTAACAATTAAATTCTTAAAAATTTGATATAGAACATTAATTATTAAATAGAATAAATCTATCAAGACTTACTATCGAAGTAAGTAAATTTTTTCTTCATTAAAAATGAAAATAATTTTACCACAAAATAAAAAACAATTAAACAATAAAATAAAATATAAAAAATATTAATATATTTATTATATTAGATATAACAGCATAATTAAAATATAATTAATAATGTCATTTCATCATTTACTGTATAGTGTCATTTCATTGACAATATAGTGTCATTTCATCCTTTACTGTATAGTGTCAATTTAGTAGTAAGTGGTTCATCCTTTAGTGATACATTGCATTGTCCTTAATAATACATTGTATAGCCTAACTGTTTAGCAATTGAAGTTATCAATTTTCATTAAAAATATTACCAAATTCAGTGTTTGAAATGCTTTGTACCTTGGGTCTTTTTCCTTCCATGATTCACAACCGTGAACTATAATTTAGCAGTCTGGAACCAGAAGGCCTGTTCTCAAACCAGAACGGGCCGTTCTGGTTGCACTTTTAGTGTGTTAATTTTGCACCTGGAACGGGCCGTTCCGGATGTAAAGTTAACACAATAAAAGTGCAACCAGAACGGCCCGTTCTGGATTCAGGTTTTCAAAAAATTGTCATCCACGTGGCATCTACGTGACATCCACCTATGCATCCACGTGACATCCACGTGACATCCACGTGGCATCCACCCATGCAACAGTTAACTCCGTTAAAGAAATTTGGACGGAAGTCCCACATTGAAACCATTTAATTTATTAGGGACTAAATTGAAACCAATTAATTAGTTTGGGACCAAATTGAGACAAAAAATAAAAGTGAGACTATATTGAAACAAAAAAAGATTATAAGGGACCAAAATAGGTATTTAGCCAAATTATTTGCACTAGTGCTAGCCAAAAAGCTAATTGTTCAAGCCGCCAAGTATTGCTTGATTGGAGGAGACTTGTATTGCAGAGTATTGTCACTATCTTTGCTAAAATGCCTTACTAAAATGCAAGTCAAATACACTCTAAAGGAAATTCCCAAGGGAGTTTGTAGCATGCATTCTATGTCCACTAAAGTTCTAAGAGCTGAATAATATTAGCTCACATTGCAATCTGATGCTTTGGAATATGTAAAAAGGGTTTGCAAAGTCAAGTTTGATAACCTAATACTCTCAACATTAGAAGAACTACACAGCCTAATCTCTTCATAGTAGTATGCATTGTGGGGTATGGACCTTATTGGGCCTTCCCACCTACTAAAGGCTAATGAAAGTTCCTTTTGATACTATTTAATTACTTTACAAAATGGATTAAAGCAAAATCATTAGTCAAGATTATAATCTAAAATGTTTAGAAGTTCGTATGAAACTAATAGAAGAATATTATTTGCCACTTTGACTTTCCCCACATCATAGTAATTGAAAATTTATCGACAAAAAGTTAAAGGAATTCTTCAAAAGACTAATTATTAATTATATGTACTCTTTGTTGAAGATCCACAATCAAATGGTTAGCCTAAAGCCACAAACTAAGTAATTCTTCGAGGGTTGAGAAATGGATTAGAGCATGTTAAAGGCTTGTGGTCCTAGGAGCTACTCAAAGTATTGTGCATATAAATTTACAAGCCTTCTAAAACATTGACATGCAAATTTGCCTCCATATCAATGGCAAATATATATCCGATATTTATATGTCCAAATACAGGAGGAATACTTATCCTAGAAATATATGGTATACTTAATTGATATTGATATGTCCAAATACAGGAGGAATATCCCCCTTACAATGTTTATTGTTAAAACACTTTTTTTTTTTTATCTTCATAAAATTAAAATTTTTTATCACATCAGTACAAAATAGATACCGTTATAAAAAAAATTAACAATAAAGACTAACAGAATTGCAAAATTGTAAGTATAGGATTAAAAAAGATTCATTTTAAACTATAAGAACTAAAAATGATTGAAAAAATTAAATACAAGAACTAAAAGATAAAGTAAATTAAATGATATGAACTAAAAAATATTTTAATCTTTTTTATTTACTTCAATGCTTCATTTTATAATTTTAATATTTTTATTTTTGCTTTATTATTTTACTTGTGAAATGGTGCTCTAACAACATTGCAGCAAAGTGGTGTTACGAAGTTGTCACTTGCAACTTATTATTTTACTTTATTTTTATAATTTTAATATCTTACAGGTTTATATTTTTATTAATGAGATATATTTTTGTTAATGCAATTTTAATATTTTAATATTTTCAATAACTTTTGTGAAATTTCTTGTAGTTTTATATTTTTATTAAAAAAATTAAAAAATTTATTTTTGTTATAATATGATTATTATTATTTGTTTATTTGCAGAGGACAGAAGCATTATACATTCATAAGGACAACACTAAATACTTTTGATGTCAGTTCTAAATTTCTAATGCCGATTCTAAAATTTTAAGTTTTTGGATGCTAATATTGTACAAGATGATAATAATCCTCTTTGAGCTTTCCTTAACATGTTAGATAAAGATCAAAAGGGAGAGGAAACAAGAGTTAATTTTGTAACTTTTGCTATAAAGTTCTTAAAAGTTTTTATCCAAGAGTTAAAACTCATTAGTTGAAAATTTTTGGAACCGAAATTTTTGTGTGTTCAAGTTTAAATGATTAGTATTTTGTTGAGTTAAAATCAAATGTTAAATTGACTAAAAATAAAGTTAAATCTAAACATGCCTCATTATCTTCGTAAAAAATGCATCAAAATTCTTCATTAAAAAAGAGAAAAGTTAATTTTCTAAAGAAATCATTTAATCTAAGATAATCTCAAAATCCTCATTTTTTTTATTTGTTTCAAAATTTGAAAATATAATTTTTTTAATAATTCAACTCGATTATCCAATCCAACTCAACCAAATTATACTCAAATTAAATTGTCTAAAACAATTCTCAAACCCGACTCAACCATTAATTTTAATTGAATTGGATACTAAAATATTCAAAAAAAAAAAAAACCCAATCCAACCTATATACACCCGTATCATCTTGAATTTTCATATAAATTTGAAATTGTTACATGTTCAACAGACATGATCAAAATGTCGTATGTAATGGTATTGCTTAAAGGATAACTTCGGAATTTAAATATTTAAAATTTAGATCTCGATTAAAAGAGGGTTGTATAAGAACAAAAAATTATAACTTTTTAACATAAATAAAATTTTGTATACGTTAAGAAAAGGTGAAATTACCTTGATAGAAGTGAATATATGGTAAGCAAGTTTGTATATAATGCTCTGTTTTCACCTTAAAATGATCAGCTAAGCCACAAGAAAGCCACGGAAGATTACCGAGTGCCAATAGGCAAGATATTAAGAAAAACCAAAGAACATTATTCCATTTCAATTGCTTATCAAAGTAACTATAGGATGAAAAAATTCCAGTAATAAAAAAGAAGTCCAAAATAATTTAAGCAAAGATTCAAAACTGAAGAAAGCAATTCTTCCTATCAGATCCAATTCTACTCTACCTCATCCTACTCCTCATCATCGTTCTCTACCAATATCCTCTTGCATGCTTCATAGCACATGAAAGAGATTCCTGCAGCTGGCACCAACTTCATGCAGCTAGGTCCCAACCCTTTATACAATCCTTGGATCCCTTCTTGCTCAAGAATGCTTGCAAGGGCATGAATCACATTTTTGTAAACTTGCCTTCCACTGAGGGCTCCCACTTGCATGTGCTTGCGAGCCACTTCAAGTGGAAAGGTTGCAGAACTTGAAATAGCACCTGCTGCTGATCCTATCAAAAGGGTTTCTATGTTGCCAATCTTCTCCGTTTTAAAAACTTTTCTGTATGCTTTCCTCAAAGTGTCATAGGCAAAGTAGTTGGTGGCAGCATATGGAATCACTCCAATCAGACTCGGAGTAAGGCCTCTGTAAAGCTCTCCAGCACCCTCTTCTTTGACTATTTTCATGAATGCATCTAGTAAACCATTATAAACACCCCTCTGCAAAATTACTAATGCAGATTAAATTTTGCTTTTAATTTTGGTACGATGCTAAAAGATAAATATGGGAAGAGTAAATAGTATACATGTTAACAGTATAAAAAGTTTTTGCACGTGTTACCCAATCAGAAATCATCATATGTTTGTTGATTTTTATAACAATTAGTCAATTACCTTAGAAGTCATAACTAACATTAGGAGTGGACAAAATAAATTAAACTGAACTGGAAAAAAAGTTTGCCTGAACTAAATTGGAAATTAGTTCATACGAATTGAACTGCAATATAAAAGTTTGAACTGAACTGCAATTTAGTTATACTTATACCTCTAGCTTTTATCCTTTAATAAAAATACTTAAATTCAATTCAGCTTTTATAGTTCAGTTCAATTGAGTTTTCAAAGAGTTCAACTCAGTTTAGTTTTTTTTACCCACCGACTAACATGATTGCTGTTTAGTAAGCGATGTAAATTTTTTTACACAGATCATGCATAAAAATTAAACTCAAAGGAAAACATGTGTACACACCTGGATAGTTAGTCGGGTCTTTACTAACTCTAGAGGATAAGTGCAAATAGTTGAACTAACTCCAGCACAAGCACCCGCTATCAATGATGCAGGAATAGGGAGTTTAGGCTGTTCCCCCGGCTTTGGTGAGAGGTTCTTGTTAACAGTATCATAAGCAAATAGCTGCAGAAACAAGTGAAATGTAATCAGATGCGTAAAAATACCAACACTTAAGACTACATTGGATCACTCATCACTATCTGAAATATTAATAAGAACTAAAGGCTACTTTTCTCTACCATTGCAAAATTGACTTGAATCCATGACTGTATCTTCTATGAATAAAAAGGGATCAGAGAATGAAATGCAAGGCAAACATGAGCAAATTTTTATAGATTTGTGCTTTTCTCGTCTGAACTCTGAAAACAACTAAATGCATTCTTCAGTGAGACAAAAGATGGCTATAAGAGAGCATGTATGCGATTTATTAACATTCTATCACTAAATAAAATAAAGGAAGCTCGACATATTAGGTTGACTTAGATATAGTTAATTTTCATTAAAATCAAAATTTACATGACAAAAATAACTATTGGCTGCGTGACATATAAAACTCTTTAACATCACTAATGTAAAGACATCTATAGGAGAAAAAAGCATTTGAGAGGAGAGACAAAATGAAGTTCATTAGGTTGAGTCTTCTCATAATAGAAGATTATTTAAGGAGTTAACAGGCAAAAAATTACACTAGTCAAAAAGGGTACACATTACATTAGAGGCAAGTTGCACATTCATTATATTTAGCACCAACCAATCTACTCCCCAAAAAACAAAACAGGAACAACTACAATGAAAGTTCTTGATCAACACAAATAAAACAAAATTAAACACTAAAACTACTACAGAATTAAAACACTCGGGAGTTGGGCAAAAAACATTGAACTCAAACAAAACAAATTCCGCCAGCAACACACATAAAATATAGATTCAACAATATCTCAATGCATAAATGCTCCACCTAAAAACAAATCCTGCCAATGGAAGCAGATCCCAGGACATAATGAAACGCACAAACCAACCATAAACCCAATAGAACAAAACAAACAACCAAAACTAACGTCCAAACCGCATACACAGACAATCAAATCAGGCAACAAAAAATCATTCACCAAAACAAACATAATCACATACAAATTGATGTATTCACATATTAGAATAAAAAATGATTACACATTATTTTATTTTATTATGATAAACCATGTATCTTTAGTGGAAAGCTAATGACTAATGGTTCAATATTCATGCAAGATTAGCTTCTCCCAAGTCACAACAAATAAGAGATTCTATCTGTGATCATCTCCTTACAAGATAAAATTATCTATCAATCATATCAAATCATACCACATCAGAGATCACTAATAAGATGTACACACATTAAGATATATATAACTACCTCAATGGCCTTGCTAGGTGCAACCCGAATGACATTGACGAAATTGCCCCTAAACAACCCCTTCCAGCCATCAGTCTTCATGATATTCCCGAACACCTCAACAGTGGAATTGCCACTGCTTCCAACCATCAAATGAGTCCTTATGGTCTCCAAGGGTGCCACAGTGGTGCGTGACACTGCCCCAGCAAAGGCACCACTCACCAACCTCCTAAGCGAAGGGTTCTTCACCTTGATCTTCAACCCCTTAAAGACACCCTTTTTGTTATTTTCCACCACCTCTTCCTCAGGAACCCCCAGAATCTTCACCTTCCCCTCCGATTGCACGTAAGTCACGTACAACTCGGTGCACGGGATCCTCATGCCACCATTGTGCGGCGAATCAGAAGAAGGGTTCGGTTCCTGAACACCGAACCCCACCCCCACCTGACTCATGCTTGCAAACAACAAACCCGCAGCCACAGGGTCATGAACACCACCACCACCACCACCCCATTGAGACCCAAAATTGGAAATTGAGAAAAGACCATTTCTTTCTTCATCGAAGAGCTTAATCCCTCTCCCACCCATCAATCAGAACCTTTTAAAGACCCCTTTTTCAGCTTTTTCCGATGATGGGGGCTACGAATAAGAACAAAAATATTGAGCCTTTGGAGGGTATTGAGAAGAAGGATTCGAAAAAAGAGTGCTTTTTTGATCGGCGGAATATGCGAGAGGAAGAAGAGGCGGCTGGTGAGAAAGAGAGAGAAGGGTAGGTGAATGAATCAGTGTCTCAGTTCCTCTCCGACTCAACAGAAACTGCACTTACGCGTGGGAAAATATATATATTATATACACGTGCGATAATTAGTTGCTCCTTTTGTAATTTTTCACGTTATTTGTGGCATTGAATTCATGGGACATTGACTAATTGCTCGAATGTATCACTTTATTTCCGGAATTCTAATTCAAGTGTGTTAATACAAGAAAATTTAATTAATTAATTTGGATGATTTAATTAATAGATTCATTTTAAAAAATTATTGCGGTAAGGATGTCTAACTTAACATAATTATATGCATTTTTATTATTTACTTTGAAAATATTTTTAAAGTAAAAATAGTCTTATAAAAAGTTTTCATAAATAACTGATTAGTTAGTATAAAATAAGTAAAAAGTTATTACAAGTATATATACTAGAAGAAGAGAGGTGACTATGTGATTAGAAGAAGAGAGGTGACTATGTGATTTTAAAATAAACATAATCAAATGAAAGATTACTTGAAAAAGAGTGGAGTTTGTGGTATAAAATTTATGATAAAATAAAAAATAAAATAAAATAACATAAATGAGTGAATTTAAGGTACTTATAAGAACAAAATAATTAAAAAATATGCTCAGCAGACATATGTTTCAGTTTTATTTATATTTCTCATTACTTATTACTAAAAAGTTTTTAAAAAATCCGATTTTTTTATTATATTATGTATCAATAAAAATATCTGAATTTTTCATTTGAGGATTTATTTTTAATGTAATTTATTTTATTGTCGGAATTATCTTTTAGACATATGTGAAATAGACATACACTGTATTATTATTAATTATATAAACCACTTAAGATTAGTTTAGTAATAAGAATCGAAAGAATATAAATTTGAATTTTATATTGTTATTATAATTTTTATGAATAAAAAAATATTTTTTTATAATAAATATTGTGTTAAATTTTTATATAAAATAAATAAATATGTATATATATAGAAATAGATAAAAGAAAATAAAATATTTATAAAAATAATAACTTTATTGTTAATATTTCTTACCAAAATGACACTATATAATAATAATTTTGTAAAAAAAATAGTTGTTGAAAAGTATTAATAAAAAGAAGTAACTAATACATTAAAAAGTTAAGATGACATTAATTTTAAAATTTACTCTTTTTATACAAGATTTATTATGAGACAGACAGGTTAAGAAATGTAAATACCAATCAAAGAGCAGTTCTTTTCATTAATTGAGCGATTAAATTTTCTAAAATAAGATATATAAAACAAGAATATTTTTTATTATTAATATAAAAGAGGTGATGGAGAGTTGAGTTTCTATCAAACATTTACATAAAAGAAACTTTTATACTAATTATTAATTATATATATACGTTTATTTTATCCAGCTGCACAAAGTAACTTATTTTTATTAATTTTTTTATGATATTATAATATTTTTTTTTTTTTTTTGTTCAAAGAGGGTAATAAATTTCTAATCACAAAAAATCTTAAAGATGAAAATATAAATAAATTTTAATTAATATTTAATGTTTGTAATCTAAAAATACTTTTATAATAATAAATGAGAATATCATCTATCTGATTAAGAATATTTTTTTAAAAATATAATATATATTTTTTTTGTAAAATTGTGAAAATTAAATATATTTAATAATTTTTTTTATTCAATATAAAATTAGTTATATAAAGATCAAGGAAGACTAACACTTATCCTACCTTATGAGAGCACGCTAAGGTGTTAAAAGCTGCATCAATTTTCTATATTTAATAATTGTGGTATTTACATGGATATAGCCTATCAAATTACATTTTGTCTCTTCTTAAATGAATTTTGAAGGATTGACCTTTAATTTTTGCCAAATAAAAACTTTAATATAAAGAAAAAATCAGATTTCATACTGAATAAAAAAATAATGCTTATTAAAGAATTTCAAGTGTAATCGACTAATCAATGAATGAATAAAAACCTAAGAAAATTACAATAAATACATATTAATTTTAGTACATTATCAATTTACAGTAATTAATTAGAATTTATTATATATTATTTTTAAAATAATTATTATAAATAAAATATTAACTTTTTAAAAGGAAATAGAACTATTACTATTACTAATTGTGACATGCACGGCAAATTTATATACAGAAAAAATAATTATATTTATTCTAATAGTAGATTTATCAAAATTTATTTTATTTAATATTTTATATTTTATATCAAATTTTAATGATTTAAATGTTAAATTAAAAAATTTTAACATTCAAATCAAGTTTTTAAATTTTTAAAAAATTTAAAAGTTATTTTATATTATATTTTATTAATTTAAATTAATATATAAAATATTTTTGTAATTACCTGTCAATTTAAATTAATGAAATCAAATATTAAATAATTTTATGAGATATTTTAATAAAATTTACATATATATGAAATGTGTTAACTTACACTCACTTAACTTTTAGTTCAAAAAAATTAGCAAACTACACTTAAGTGCATTTAAAAAACTGTCATAATTATATAAAAAGCACAATGCATAAAATATTATCCAAATTATTATTTTCTTTATTTTTTTTATAGACACATGGAGTCTTTTTTTCTTTTTTCTAATTTAAATAATTAATTTAATTGTTAAAATAATCATAAAAGTAATATTATAAAATAATTTTAATTTATATATTATAATTTTTTTAATATTATTTTGGCCCTCTAAAAAACTTTTCAAGTTCCTTCTGCTTTAGACCTTGCATTTGAATTACTTGCTTCTTTCCTCTCATGTTTTTTTTTTTCCCTCTGAAGCTAACAACAAAGCAAGGAAACCCAATTTCAACTGGACCTGACAACATAATATTTAGAATTCAAATGCTTTGGACTTTGGATTTGGTTTGTTTTGTTTGTTTCTTTGACAATTCGATGTGCATGTCTTTGTTTTGAGAACAAAGTGGATGAGTTTTGGTGGGCCAGTGAGGATCTAGAGAGAAAATTCTTCATACGGTTAGTTCTGTTACTAAATTTAAACACGTGTTAATGTTGGCTTTGCCAGCGTTTTTGACTAATAAAGGTGTTGTTTTTTTTTACGCTTTTAAGATTTTAATAAATCATTAAATTAGACAATAAATTACTATCACAATCTAAAATTAAGAAATTAAATAGTCTTGGAATCAATATTTATCAATCTTAAATTTGTTCTTAATTATGTATTAAGATATGTTAATTTAGTCATTGACTTTAACAATTATATATTAACTATTAGTTATATATTAACTATTAGTTATTAGAATTCAAATCAACTTGTATTTATTAAATTAAAAGGTTAAATTAGTAGTAATATTTAAATTTAGTGACTAAATTTTGTAATTTTAGGAACGAAAAATTTAGTCGCTAAATTTGACTTGTAATATTAATTTTAAAGACTAAGTTAACTAATGTTATTATATTTAGTGATTAAATTAATTTTTTATTGTAATATTTTTTTATTATTTAGAGTTGTTATAATATCTAATACTAAAATAACTGATATTTATAATTTTGGACACTTCTTTTGTTTAGAAAAAAAAAATTATATATTTTTTTCAATCTTAAGGTTGAGGAAAAATGATGTGGAATATTTTAAATGTCTCAAATCTAATTCATTTTTCTTGTATTCATGTTAGCTATTTGTTGTGTCTCTTTTGTGTGTTTAATGTCAAATTTATTTTACTGAAATTATATCTTCAAGATGTGGATTATTTATAAGGTAGCGAGATTGACCTCAATTCCATTTGTATCTGTTTGATGCATGAGAGAGTAATCTCGATTTTGATTGTAATTATAAATTTGTACTATCTATGAATTCCCTCACATTCTGAATATGTTATTGGATTATGATTGCATTTCTAATATGTGGGATTGTCTTTATTTGTGAATCTGGGTTCTCAAGGGAACCCTGAGAATTGATACAAAGCAAATTATTAGAGAAACAAATGTGAATAGGAAACCCTTAGGATGGAATAGATTAATTAGACTATAGATACCATTTTTGCTAAAAATGAATTCATGTAAACTTACGAGACTTAATATGTATAACTCATAAATTATGCAAAAGAAATGTATTTGATATTTTGTCAAGCACTGTGCAAGGCACACCAAGCGCGAGACGAGACAGAAGGCATGAGTTGCTCTTTGTGGTGATCAAGTCGGGCATGGGGATGTCCATGCCAGGTGTGAGAGCCACATAGTGCTCTCAATGGTGTTGATGTCAGGTGTGAGAGGCACAAAGTGCTTCTTGTAGTAAAATTTGTTAGGTGCGAGAAGGGTTGTACTAGGCTTGATCCTTCCAAAGAGTTTGGAGTACTCTTAGCCTCAACCACACTGAGTGCAAGGTACTTAATGTTGGGCATCACCCTATGCCTGCACTTAAAATACATATGATTATTTTGATGATTTTGAGTAGCTTTTATGTATGTGAACAATATGGGTTAAATGATTGTGATGATAAGGGTATGTATTGGGTTGATGTGAATCTTAAAAATTGTGAGATGTGTTATGTGAAAAATGTGCAAATAACCATTTTATTAAGTCTAAGTTTAACTTAATAGTGAAAAAGTCTGGGTGAAATTGCCTATAAGGAATATGATTATTGTGACTTGAGATTGAATGTATAATGGTGAATACAAATTGATATGAATATGCATTGAGTCTATGTGATATGCATCATGTGCATTATGCGATTTTGTGATTGGTGCGATAAATAATATGTTGTCCGGGAAGGTCCTCTTTGTGTAAAAACTTGGGAATTCATGACCTTGGAGATAGTAAGGCTTGGGAGCCCTAGTTTTTTCTTTTGTGTGCATGGGGTGAAACTTGGCCGACATATCTATCCAGCACACCACTAGTGTATTTTCTCTTAGTATAGAGTGTTGTGATGGTTGTGACCCGACATGTATTCCTAAGCTACTTGTGCCTTTAGGCCAGAATAAAGTGATTTTACTGATGCCACATGCATATAGCTCAAGGGAGTCTTATTCATTGCATGATCATAGCATCCCCATTGAATGTGAATTATGAACTTGATGAATGAAGATATCTAAATTATACATATTGTATTTTAAGATTAGTGCATGTTGTTTGATTATATCTTGAATAAATATGAACTACAAATGTATTATATGTTGAATGTATCAAATAAATTCTACTGTTATCATGTAATTGTTGTAAAGTGTGTGTGTGACTACCTGATTGTGGCTTACACTAGTACCTAGAGTGAAACATTTCTCATTCCCATTCTTTTGTGGTTTGTTTTCTTGTATGATCGCAAGTGATTTTGACTATGATAATGTTGGAGGAGAAATTTAAGTCTTAGGGAACTGTTTTCTTCTAGTATTTGCATTAAGAATCTAAATGCTAGTAGTTGAATTTGTTTTTAGTATCACCTTGACTTTCTTATAATCACTTTTAGATTTGGTTTTGTTATTGTTGAGTTTTAGTCAATGTGATACTTCTGCCTTGAGTTTTAATTTATTAAGAAAATCATTTTTATATTTATTGATTTTAGGCATGTAGGGTAAGGGTGTTACATTTAGTAATATTAAAGTTTGGTTCTCTACTAATATGGTTAGGTTTGGGGATGAATTAGGAGGAAGTTAGTGGACTTAATTATAATAGCTCAAACACACCAAAATGAAAGGGATTTAGAGATTTGTACAAGTGTGAGATTGTACAATTAAAGATGAGTTAAATGAATTAATTTGTAATATATATACCAACAAGATGCATATACTTTTCAGTATTTCATCACTTAAGAATCCCACAAGTGTGCATGACTTATAGCAATTTAGGGATGGTGACCTTTTGGGAAGTTTTTCCATAAAGTGTGTGATTGAGGACAAAGCACGCTAGAAAGTATTGTGTTAATTTATAGGGACATTTGTTAATCCTAAAAGCAAATGAACATCTCAAAAAGGGCCACCCAAGGAAGGTTATAATCGGTGAATGGTTTAACTAATGAGGAGTTGTGAGAAGTGTCATTGTGTGAAGTGTTGTGGAATGGTCGCTGAGTCATAAAGTCTGAGGGGTGTCACACCATCAAATTAGCCTATAGCTCTGCAACCATTTCTCGATCCACCCATGACTTCCCTAACTACCATTGCATACACCCTTCTCATTAAACTCAGTTCTCACAATCACCACACTTGGCACACTTAAATAACTCATCTTTTACAAGTTTGTGATCTTTATGAGTATGTCACTAGTGACACACCTTGTCCTTCTCAAACTATCGATGAAAAAGATGCGGTCACTACCAACCTTGCCTACACCTATTAGAAATGTTAAGATCATTGTATGTTCCACTCTTCTTGGTTCTTATGGCCTTGATGCACAACTTGTCAAGGCCTCAACCACTTCTTCTACTATTGCATGGACAAGGTTAAACAAATACTATGCAAACAAGTCTTGCATTCATGTAATGTATCTAAAAAAATGCCTTTCATCTATCACTAAAGGCACTCTAATGTCAACAATTATTTGCATTCAATACCACTAATAACAAAAAAACGTGTTCTTATTGGTCATCTTGTTGACGACCTTGATCTTGTCATTGGTGCTCTCAATGCTCTTAGACCATTGTTTCGTGAATTCATAACCTCAATTTGCATTGGAGATATATTTTTTTTATTTGATGAAATTTTTGACAAATTAGTAGATTTTGAAATTTTCATGCAGGGTGATGAAAGCAAACAAAAATATTTTCCTACCATCACTAATTAAATAAATAACTATCAAGGGTTAAACCATAGCAAGTAATATTTTTCATCAAATCATAGTAACTCCCCTTTTAGAGATAAAAATCAAATCTCTAATTGCCTAATTCCTATTTGTCACTGTTATGATCGTAAAGGCCATACTTCCAAAACATGTTATCAACTACATGGTTTTCCAGTTGATCATCCTTGCCATCAAGCTAATCTTAGTCAACATGAGGCCCATTCTAACACCTCTTGACTTTTAGACTCTGGAACATCTCACCATCTGACCAATGACATAATTTGTCTTTCCATCTCTAATGATTACACTAACCCATACCAATTTCACATTGCTAATGGTAAGGGTCTTTCCATCACACATCATGGCTTAATTGATCAATCCACCCCAACCATCCCCTTTCGTCTTTCCAATATCTTACATGTTCCCTTTGTCACCCAAAATCTATTTTCTCAATTATGCAAAACTAACTCAGTATCTATTGAATTTTTCCCTTAACATTTTGTGGTAAAGAGCCTAAAAACAGGAGTGGTTTTTCTACAAGAAAAGACTAAAGATCAAGTGTACAAGTTATAATCATATTCTATACTTAACAATGCCCATAATCATCCCTCAATAAAGATGTGGCACTACCATCTTAGTCATCCCTACCTTCAAGTCCTTAAGCATATCCTTCCTTCCAACTTTGTCCATATTCTATACTTAACAATGCCCATAATCATCCCTCAATAAAGATGTGGCACTACCATCTTAGTCATCCCTACCTTCAAGTCCTTAAGCATATCCTTCCTTCCAACTTTGTCCTAGTGTTTCTCACATGTCTATATTGTTTATCCAATAAAAGTCATCAACTTCTCTTTTTCAAATCCACCTTATCAATAAACCTCTTAAAATTATTTTATCTGATATATGGAATCCTACCTTAATTGAATCAATAAATGACTTTTTTTTATATTATGATCTCTTTATTAATCATTACTCTAAATATGCATTGCTATATCCAATAAAACTAAAATCTAATGTTTCATTGGTTTTTTCACCTTTAAACACCTTGTTGAAAACCAATTTTGAAAGCAAAATCAAAACACTATACAATGATAATGGTGGAGAATTCATTAAACTAAAAGCTTTCTAATAATTACCAAATATGCATATATATTTTATTCAGTTTAAGCAAATATTGATATATTCTATGCTTATATATCTTGTTTTTCACAAAATAATTAGTCAAGTTCATATTAATTTTAAGATTTAATTGTTCAAATATTAAGTATTTTTAATGTTTTTTTTCTGTTCAAATATAACACAAGGAGAAATAATTTGAAAGTTATAAATCTCAAAAGGGAACCATAGCTCTTAGTTACATAAGAAACCATTCTAAGCTAGCAAAATTTGCTTAGAGCAACTAAATCACTATTTGAAGCAAACAATGTCAAAGAGCACCCATAGAAGCATGCACATGCTCGCTTAAAGCGAGTTACATAAGCACTCTGAATGAGTGGACATCACAAGCCCAATTAAAAAAGGATCATTAGAAAATATTATAAAAATAAGGTCTCTAGGAGGACTTAGGATCCATTCTTATTTTTCTTAACACAATTTTAAAGAGATTAGAGTGAGTTTTTGTGAGATCATTCTTGTAATCATGGATCGTTCAAAGTCCTTTTTCTTTTGTGTAATCCTTAATCATAAGTGGTTAAGCCCTCTTTTGTTGGATATTGATGTAGCTACTATATTTACGTAATCTTCCTTATTCTTATTCAATATATTATTTTTATTTAGTTAATCATTTTACTCTTATACTTAATGTGTGTTTTGGCCAATGCATAACTTTATAATTTTTACTGAGGTTGGAAAATCCTTTTAGAATTACGATTTAGGTAAAATATAGATAACATTTATTACTAAGGAATTGGTATAAATCTTATCAGGCAAATTTTTGTCCTTGACGTTAATGCAAAATTGTTTAACAAACTTCACCAATTAATTGATATTCCTCTTAAACAACCTAGAATTTCTCGCTTAAGGAATTAGAACTTAAATATAATTGTGAACCATTGAATTAACTGTATAATTTCTAATATTGAATGAAAATTGAGGAAGATTTTCATAGGGAAGATTATTGAAATCAATCTCTTACTAGTATTATCATTATATAAATTCAAATTCTTTATTGCTTATTATATGCTATTCTATAAATTTTCATATTTCATTCTAAAAAATTATAAATTCATTTTATTCATTTGTTTAGTATCAAAATTATATTCAACAATTATAAACTCAAGTATTTGTAGATTTAATGTTTAGACTTTTGTCCTCATTACTACCTACAACAATTGGTATACTTGCCAAATGTGTATCATTTTCCATCAAAAACATGAAATTTCTCACTTTACCATCCCACTATACACTCCTTAACACAACGATTTATCTGAATGCAAACATCGTCACCTAATTGAAACAGATTGTGCACTCCTTCACCATGCTTCATTACCATTAACATTTTGGTCTTATGTCTTACAAACGATTGCTTTCTTAATAAACCAAATCCCACACTTGTCTTCAAAATGAAATCTCCCTTTGAAATTTTACTTAATTATCTTTTAAATTACAAAAAATTACGTGTTTTTAGTTGTCTTTATTTTCTACAATTTTCCCCTTATATCAATAATAAACTTCAATCAAAATTTTAACCTTGTGTCTTTATTAAATATAACAATACTCAAAGTATCTATCTTTGTTTTCATACACCCTTACAAAAGACTTATACACCTTGTCATATTCAATTTGTAGAAAATGTTTCCTACTATACTAAAAACCTTTGTGCCAACCAAAATTTTCCTATATCAAATTCAAATTCAAATTCCATTATTATTCTTGATACCCAAAATCTACACCAATCACCACCACCTAATCTTCCATTAAACCATCAAATCTCACCTATCCCAATAATCATTCCACCATTAAATAATCAAATCTCACATATCCTAATAATTCCTTCATCAATAAATAATCAAATCCCACCTAATATCCATGATTAAATAATCAAATCTCACCACATCAGCATCCAAAACTTGGAGTCCTTTTCATCCCATCAAATTGTTGTTAGAATGTCTTGATGGCCCTGGAAATCAGCACCCCGTATATTGGAAGTATAACACCATCTGCTATGGCAACTGCACATCCAATTAGAAGAATTGGAATCTCATGCTTGTTGAGGGAAGCAAGAAGGAAAAGTGGAACCTCTTGTGGTTTTTCTTTAGGTTGTGATTGAGTTTTCATGTTCAAGATCAGCCTGATCAGGTACACCAAAGGAAACTGAAAATAAGTGGCAGCTACTACTCTCAATGGATGAACATGATCCCCTAGTAATGGATCTTTGATGTGTCCTCAGTTCACTCTTGTGATGGTCTGCATTTTCCTCTGACTCCTTGTTTACTTCTTGTATGCCTGTAAGTTAAGAGTAAGCTCCCTCAGGATCCTTGAGTAATTCTGAGTGTGTTCCTGATCAATAAACCCACAAAGTTATAGTAACATATGCAAGCAAAACTGAAATGACTTGCATAAGATTTTTAGTCCCTTTTTCTATTATTTATTTATGAAAGTTTAGGTGAGTCAAATTTTAGAGGCTCGATATGCACTACTAGAAAAGTGTCATTTTCCTGCGAATTTTCTTGCAAAAAAATATTCGCAGAAATTTTTTGTGAATTTTCTTGTAAAAAAATATTCGTAGAAATTTTTTGCGAATTTTCCTGCAAAAAAATATTCGCAAATTTTTTTTACAAATTTATTTGCGAAAAATAATATACAGATATTTCTTACAAATTTTGCTACAATTTTAATAATCATATAATTTTTTTCCATGTAAAAATTTGCAGAAAATATTGTAAAAATTTTATTTTGTTTCTTGCATATTTTCTTGCAAAAATAAATTCGCAAGTAATGTTTACTAAATGGTAGAAAAATTTTGCAGGTAACTTTTCCTGCAAATTTTAATCCGCAGGAAAAATAAAAAAAATATTGAAATTTATAAGTTTAATATTTTAAAAAAACTTTAAGTCCCACATTGATTGAAAATAAAACAATTAAAGAGTATATAAGTCGGGACAACACTTACCTTACAAGTTGATTTGTATGGTTGAGTGTTAGGCTTATAATCTACAATATTAGAATTTAAAAGATTATGTATCATATGTTGGAGGCATGGAAACAAATGCGTCGGATGAATTCAATTATTGATAGAATTTATAGTAATTTCTTTAATTTTCTTCGTAAAAAATATTCCTGCAGAATTTCTTGCGAAAAAATTCGCAAGAAACTTTCCTACGAATTTTTTTCGCAAGAAATTTCGCAGGAAAATTTCCTGCGAATTTTAAAATTCACCAAAAATATATTATCCACGAAGGTATTACCTGCAGATAAAATTTTGCAGAAAAATTTGTAGGAACAATGTTTCCTACGAATTTTTATGAAAAATTTGTAGAAAAAGTCGCATGTAATAAGAGAAATTCTAGTAGTGATGATCAACTTGGGAATCAATGGAAATAAAAAAGATGACATGTTTTCTTAAACACACGAGTTGTAGTAACACATATGCAAACAAAATTGTAATGATTTGCTTAAGAGTTTTCCATATTTTTTTTGAAAAGGTTAGGAGAGATAATTAAGTCTCACAGGCTCCATAAGATCAACTGTTGAATCAATGGAAATTGAAAAAACACGTTTTCAATGAACTTGTGTGGTACCTTTCTCAACTATTTTCCCTCCATGAATGACAACAATGTTATCAGCATTCCTCACTGTGCTCAAGCGATGTGCCACAACAACATTAGTTTTGTTGACCATGATCCTGTCTAGGGCTTCTTGCACTATTCTTTCAGACTCTGCGTCAAGTGCACTTGTGGCTTCTTTTAGAAGTAGAATTTTCAGATTTTTCGGGATTGCTCTTGCAATGGCAATACGTTGCTTCTGCCCACTAGAGAGCTGAGTTCCATGCTCACCAACCATTGTGCTCAATCCCTTCATGCAAAGATAAAATATGAAAAGCTCAAGGTTACTTGACAAGTTCCAAGATTAAGGTTTCTTTGGGTCCAGAAGCACTTTTAAGAGAGAAAAATTGGAAGGAAAAAGGAAATAAATTTCTCTATAAGATATTATTAACATGTACATAAATTAGTTTTTAGAAGTTCTCTCCTATTAACTTCTTTAAAATCTTAGTTTTTACTCATGAATAAGTTAGTTTAGCTTATTGAGAAGTTTATTTCAATTTTTTCTCACCTAAAAGTGCTTTTAAAGAAACTTATCCAAACAGACTTTTGGAAATTAAAGTACTAATGGCTAGAGCATATAACCTGTGGAAGTTTATCAATGAACTTAGCATCATTAGCGAGTTCAGATGCTGATCTTATCTCTTCAATTGTTGCTCCCTCTTTTCCATAGTTATCCTCAATGCTAGATGCAAACAACACCAGCTCCTAACAAGGCCAATTTTCCCTCTGATCCAGCTGAGCTGAAATTCTTTCATGTTGATGCCATCAATAAGAACTTCATCTGCCTGTGGATCATAGAATCTTTCTACCAAACTGATAACTGTAGACTTTCCACTTCCACTTTCTCCAACTAATGCTGCAGTTGTGCCACAAGGTCTATGAAGAGAGAATCCATTAAATATGAGTTCCTCAGGCCTGGCTGGACAAATGAAACAAACACCCCTTAACTCTTTTTCTCCTTGAATATCCTCTAATATTTTTCCATTTGGATCATAAGAATCTATCTCTGTGGGCTCCTTTCATTTGTTTGAAGCATTTTGTAAGCTGCAGCCTGACCTGCAACAAAAGCACTCATGCTAGGGGATGCCTTTCCAAGAGACCTAAAATATAAAAAAAAAACAAAAATGATGTAAATAAGTTGAGGTATGAATCTATTTATCTTCATAGTTGTATGCTTGTGTTGGTTTTGATGAAAAAACAATGAATTGTAAAACTTCCATAGCAGAAGAAATAATACACCAAGTACAAAATCTACTTACATTGAAGCAGTTAGCATGGCAGCAATCACATTAATCACCGCGCCCCCATTGTATTTTTCCATTATCATCTTTGCGCCAAACCATGCAGCGAAACCATAACTACAGAAAACAACAAACACAACTGTGCCTACACCCACTCCATCTATGAAACCTTCATGAATTCCTGATTTGTAAGCATCTACAAGAAATTTTCTATAACTAGATACTGCTTGCTTTTCCCCGGGAAAGGATGCAACTTGGAAATTTAAACAGTGAAAAAATATGATTATTTATCATGTCACTACAATAAATTATAGAATTTCCCATATATCTGCTCACGTCTGTTTGGATAAGGTTTTTAAACACTTCAAAGAGAGATAGAAAAATAGGAAGGAAAATTAAAATAAATTTTTTTATAAACTAAAACTAACTTATAGATGAATTAAAAATAAGATTTTGGAAAAACTAATAAGAGAGAGTTTATAAATTAATTTATGCATAACATACACTAATTTTAGTATATGGAAGATCTTGTTTTATTTTTTCTTCTTATTTTTCTCTTCTAAATTCCGGAGAAATTTTCTTAAACAGGACCTTAGCCCCTGTTTGTTTTCGCTGATTTACTGTTCACGACAAATGAAAGGAGAAGAAAAGCGAAGTTTTTTCATGTTTGTTTCCGCTGATTTGCAACGAAAAAAAGGCAAAGAAAAGTAGGAGAATGTCCTCGCGAAACTGTGAAGAAAAGAGATGAAAGCCACGTAAGAATTGTGAAAACCCGATAATACCCCTGCCCCATGCATGCAAGGACTGTGCCATTGTAGGTAAGCTTCATTTTTCTTTATGCATGAGGGAGGGTAGGAATGAAGCATAATCGATTATGCATGCCACATAATCGATTATGCATGCTACATAATCGATTATGGTGGCACATTTTCGCTTCCAGGCGAATTGAGAATGGTCCGTTCCCAAACTGGATTTTATGAGCAATATGCAAACTCAGAACAAACCGTTCCACTTTGGAAACGGGCCGTTCCACTTTGGAAACGGGCCGTTCCACTTTGGGAACAGGCCATTACACACATGGCCGTTGTAGGTTAATTTGTAATCCCAGAACGGGCCATTCTGATCTAAGAACGGGCCGTTCTGGATATGAAATTTTTAAATATGTTTTATTTAGTTGCAACATTTTTCATTTCTATTATTTTATGTCATATTTAATTATTCTTTACTTAATTGATAACTGAATTGTATTTTCTGTTCTATTTTACAAATATGTTATTACCCATTTACTTTGTAATGTTAAAAATTTCTTAATTTTTTAATTAGTAAAAATTAACTTGTACAATTAACAAATGTATGTTCATTTCATTCTAATTTATCTCAATGATTTATCAATTTTTTTAATTTATTAATTAACTTTCAAAAATTTTATTGTACATTTTTTTTATATTAAGAAAATTCTATTATTTAAATATTGACATCAAAAAGTGGAAATATAAAAAAAAATAAAGTAATGCATGTTTATAAAATTAAAATAATACCACTTTCATAAACATTTAAAATAATGTTAGAAAATATAATTATCATAATATATTTTGTTATTATTATTTATTATTATAAATATTATTATTATTTATTATAATTAATATCATTATTATTTATTATGATTCTTATTATTTTTCTAATATTTATTATTATTATTATTATCATTATTTATTATTTTTTAATAAATTATACCTATTAAAATAATAATAATATTTATTTATATTATAAAACTGCTAATAATAAAATTAAAAAAGAATCTTAAATTAATTTTATCATTAAATTTAAAGCAAATATTTAAATTAAATTATTTTTAAATTAAGATTTTATATTTATTTTTTAGTTAAAATTTTTATATTTATCTTTTAATTAGAATAATTATAATTTTTTTTAATCTAAGGGCAAAATAGTAATCTTACAAAATCATCAATTAAAAAATTTATTTTTATCTAGTACATCAATCAATTCACTCACAAACTTTTACAAATTTTCTCTAGTCTTTCCACTCACTTTCCCTTAATCCAAACAACCTCACTTTCCACTCACTTTCCTTTCAAATCCCTCCTTTTCCACTCTCCCTTTTTCCATCCTCAAATCCAAACAAAGCATTAGGTTTCCGACATCAGTTCTTATTGAGCCAATTGTCTGTTCAACCACATGTGCAGCTTTTGCATTAGCTCTTAACCTTGAGAAGCCATCCTCCCTATAATGAGGGCTAGAGCAGCATCCGACAAAAAAAAGAAGTGGAAGAATGGACAACATGACAACAGTAAGAAGCCACCCTTTCACAAATGCTATCACGAATCCCCAATGAATGTTGTTATTAACTGCATAAATGTCCCAACCTGTTCATAAAAGCAAATATTCAGCACATTCCAAGTGGCTTTATTTTATGCTTCTAAAGGGAATGCAATAACTTATATACTCAGTGAAAGAGTTTTATCACTATTGATAATTCTATCTCACTTGATCAAAATTGTTTCATGTGAATGTCACTCATAATAATTCTATCTCACTTGATCATAATTGTTTCTTGTGAATTATATCTATGTTTTAGCATATCACCACCGGTACCTTTCTCATGAATCATTAGGGTACACTTAGTGATGAGAGTTAAAATTACATGTACAATGTTTTAGGTTTGAACATTGTCGTTAGCTTTGTAATTAGTGATTCATGAGAAGGTACGGGTGATATGTTACAACGTAGAATCATTCTCATGAAACAATTATGATATGGATGACATCTTGTATGAGGACCATATCCCCGACATCCTTTCTACAACCTCCTGTGCTTGTTTCCGTATCAAAGAAACAACATCGATCTTGTCTCAGAATAGTTTTCAAATACAATCCTCTTATCCTTGCAACCTGTCTCTCCCCCGTCACCATCCAACTAGTCACCTCTGAATAATGAAATGGTTCTCTCAACTTCAGTGTCTAGAAAACTTGAATGTTTTAATAATCAGTATAAACTTCAGTGATCTTAATTGTAAAATATACTTAAGCAGAAATGCTGCCATCCCAGATCCTATTGCCAAGTAAACAACCAAAGTTTACCATAATTTCTAACATGGCTTCAAAGTGTATTCACAAAATCAAGACAAATCTCACCGACCAATTAAAACCATAATATTTTTTTGGATATTGTTTGTGTTGTTCTTGGATTAGAATTAGAGTTTGATCTCATAATCATTTAACACAAACTTTTACTACGCAGATAACTGAAGTAAAACTCTAATTGTTATTGAAAAATAACTCAGACAACACGAAAAGAAGTGAATCTAAATTTTGTACATTTATTTATTAGTCAGTGCCATAGTTTTGTTATACCTTGGATACTTCTTCCACTACGTTTGAGTTTTGATGGTTACTGCCAAAGCTATTGATGATTTGACCTAATGGTAATACCGTGAGAGGCAAAGCCAAACCATTTCCAATGGCACCAATGGTCCCAACAGCCATCAACAGAATGTCAGTGGGGTCTGCAAAAGCCAACAGCTTGTGAAATGGAACTATCTAAGTTTTTCTTTTTGTTATCTCTTCTCTTCCTTTACTTTGTTGGATTGAAATTAACTTCGTTAATAAATAGCAACATATGCTTCCGAAGCGAGATTAGTCCATAAACATTGTAAGCATATAGCAACAAATGTAAAAACAAGAGTGTTGAGTTGATAAGTGATCGAACAAAGCTTTCTAGGCGAATATGTTGCTTCTCAAAATGTGCTGTTTCGGTGGAGATTGAAGAAAAAAGAGCACACGTTTGAATTCGAAAATAGTAATACAAACAAGAAGCGGAGGATGGAAAACTTGTTTCACTTTGTCACCTACACCCCAAGAACAAAAAAAAGTGGCTCACTTCTTAAATAGTTATTTAAATACGCACCAATTGACAAATTTAAATGCTACCAACTTTGTGAAATCCAATCCATCACAGATAAAAAAAAAATTGTAGAAAATCTGTGTACAGAAACAGAGGAAGAAAGAACATGACAAAGAAAGTAAGGAAATATTTATTCTACTTGAGAGTGAGAAGCGGAAGACATAAGTAAGAAAATTTTAAATTTATATAAAGAATTATTAAAAAATTTTAAATTTTTTTAAAAATTTTGTAAACTTATTCAATAAAATTATTAATTTAAGGATTTATTCGATAAAATTTAATATAAAATATAAGATTAATTATTGAATGAAATAAATTTAATTAATAGAAAGGAGATATTAACCGAACAAGCGGGTACAAAAGGAGTTCAAATACAAATTGCAGGACGTATCGATGGAAAAGAAATTGCACGTGTTGAGTGGATCAGAGAGGGTAGGGTTCGTCTACAAACCATTCGAGCTAAAATTGATTATTGTTGCTATACAGTTCGAACTATTTATGGGGTTTTAGGAATCAAAGTTTGGATATTTCTAAATAAAGAATAACATATTTTTCTTTATCTTTAATGTCCTATATTAAAAAAATGAAAAATTATTCGATTTTGATTCCCAAAAACTTTTAAATTTTATAAGATTGAATTGACTAAAAAATTAAATTAATCATTTGATATTGATAATATTGCTATGCTTAGTGTGCGACTCGTTAGTTTATTTAGAATGTTTCAATTTTAACAAAAAAAAAAAAAAACCGATTCATAGTATAAAAAAAAAAGAATGAATAACCAACGCATTGCTTCGTATTATCTAGATCTAAAGAGCTAGTCAAAACAAACAATAAAAAAAAGATGATATATATATATATATATATTGATAATATAATTAATAATTATAGCAACTAAAATATTGTGCAGCAGAAAAAAAAAAAACAAAAAAATATTATTATTAGTTGTAAAGCAATTAAGAATATATGGATAAATGAAGGGGTGAAAGAAAGAAAGAAAAGTATATTAATGATATAGAATTCTAATATGTAAAGGTCTATGGGTCATCTCATAAAAGGTAGTGTAATAAAGCATCAATTTAAATATATATTCATATATTTATGAATATATTCGTAACATAAACAAATTAAGAGCTCTGAATAAAAAAAAAAACTGAGAACATTGATTCAAGAAAAAACAAATAAATATTCTAAAAAAATATTATTAATTATTAGATATGAGAGAGGCTCCATTGTAGAATTCGGACCTAACCATTAATCGAGAAGCGATGGAAACGACGAAACCTGCAAATACTTAAGATTTTATGAAAAATAAATCTTAAAAATTGATTAGGTGGGATGGCGGACGAAACCAAAAAACAATCCATTTTTTTATATATAACTGAATTGTGTTAGTAATGATTAGAATAAATTGGTTAAGCTGGAATGTTCACTCACATTATACGGATGCACCGTTATTGCTTAAATGCTGTGAAGCATATCCCTAAATTTACTTTGTACAAGTACTCGGTAACAGGTTTTTTTTTTTTTTTTTTTTCGTCCCTGGAGTATCCACCGTCGACAGTAGTGACTAATCTCCTCGCTACGTTGGAGGCACCTCAAAGGATGGGATAGCTGGCCCCAAGATTTAACGCGGCTGCATACACAAGGCAGGATTCGAACTCCTGACCTTGCTTAAGGTGAATCAACCCCTACCGCTGAACCACACGCTTGGGGTTACTCGGTAACAGGTTTAGAAGAGCTTAAAAAAAGTTTTCTTTTTCTGATAAAAAAAAAACTTTAAAACTTTCAAAAACCCTAAACCTTTCAAAAAAAATTTTTTAAGTGATGAGTCCTTAATTTATGTATACATGAATATGTTGGAAGACGTGTCCCTCATGGTTTAAATAGTTATAAAAAAGCACTAGAGATATGGGGGAGAGATGAACAAAATCTATTAACACTTGAAAGAAATGAAGAGAATAGAAGAAAAGTGAAGTGTAAAGAAATAAAGTGAAAATAAATTATTTGACAAGAGAAAAATAGAAGAGAAATGAAGTGGAAGTTAATTATTTTTATAAATAATTTTTAATAAACAAATAAATAAATTATTATTATTTAAATAAATAAATATATTTTTTTATAAATAATTTTATTTTAAAAATAAATATTTTTATTATATTTATTATTATTATTTTTACTTTATTATATATATATTATATAACATAATCATCCCTTTATTTTAAATTTAATAAATAAAAATTATATTCATTATTTATTTTTATTTTTATTTTTGTTTAACCAACTTCCCCTCATTTTAGAGGGTAAGTTTTTTTGTGTGAGTCTCATAAAAACTTTCACAGACTTCTCGTCTTTATTCTTCTCCTCTACTTCCCTTTTTCCAAAATACCTTAGTAATTTAACATTCTAGACGGTTGCAACTATAGGTATGTTTGTATTAATTTGTCCAAAAACACTTTTGGGAGAAAAAAAATAAGAAGAAAAAAAGAAATGAGTTTCTTTATAAATTATAATAAACTTATATAAGTTAATTTGAAATTGTTTTGAAGAAAATACATGAGAAAATTTCTACAAATTAACTTATGTATAAACTAATAGAGAATTTTATTTTATTTTTTCTTCTATTTTATTTTCTAGAAGTACTTATGAAGAAATTTATCCAATTAGACCTAATTTCTTTTAATAAACTAGATTTAAAAGGTGAATGTTTTCTCTTAGAAAGATGAAAAAAGAAACTATTAGATTAAAATTCATTTTTCCTTCCTATTTTACTTCCCGTAAGTACTTTTGAAGAAGTTTATCAAGACCCAATTTCTTTTAAAAAAAAACTAGATTTTAAAGGTGAATGTTTTATACAGGGAAGATGGACAAAGAAATTATAAGATTAAAATAGTTAAATATCATAGTTATGCTTATATCATTTATGATTTGTTAAAGAATTGTATGTATTGATGATTAAGTTTACAAAATTTTAAAATTATTTGAAATTTTATTTTATTAATTCAAATTAATGCATAAAAATATTTTTATAGTTATTTATTAATTTGAATTAATAAAATAACATATTAAATAATTTTAAATTTTTTTAAAATATTATAAATTTGATTTATATATTAAAAAAATTTAATTTAATAATTAAAAAATTTGATGTAAGATATAAATTATTAAATAAAATAAATTTAAATAAACTTGGTTTTAAAATAAGTGAGATACTAAATGTTTAACAATTAAATGGTTGGGAAGCACGGACGTTGTCTCGCTCTTCTAGTAAGAGTGTTTTAGATCAGAAGAAATACAATTTTATATCATCATATGTGCAGTGTTCAAAAGGAACCGAAAGACTATGATCAAAGAAAGAAATTGAGTTAGAAAATTTTTGGTAAAAGATTGACATGTGGCCAAGATCATTTTTTATTATATAATAATATATAGTGGCCACCAATAATCCCACCTCCTTTTTTACTTAACCACATTCTACTTATTTATGATTTTTCTCTCTTTAAAATATCATTACTTGGAAACATATTTCTATTATACAAAACAAAATGAAAGCATCTTTCCTTATTTATAAGATGATTAAGTTTTAGTATCCATGACAAAAAACATGAAAATATATTTATGTTATGTATTTTAAATTCTTCACTCACTATAGTTGAAGCCACAACACAGAATAAATATAACATAATATAAATTGTCGAGCATAACACAATTTAAACATAACAAAAAGTAAAACATGATAAAGAAAAGAGAAACAAATTTTGCTTGATAGAGTTTCGTGTTATTGAGGGTAAATAATGGTTCGATTGTTTAAAGTTGACTATGATTTGGTCAATGGATCTTGGTGAGCGTAAGCAAACTAATTTTGTCGTTGGACTTACCAACATAGTATATAGCCCAATAGGACCAAGGGTTGCAAATTGGGTGTACATGGAAAACATTGTTGCTGCTTCATCATCTTGTAGAAGTTCCATAACTTGGTATGTAATACTATCATGCCGTACGAATATATGGTGTTGATAATGAGTCTTTGACACTCTTCAAACTTCTTCATTTGGCTCTAATTTTCTCATGATTTTTTTTCTCAAGGGTATTAAGTGTGATGGCTTTAATAATCCTAAGTGATTTTGGAACATCACACTCAAACTTGATCCCTTCAAAAGTTGTTGCAATTTGTCCATTGTAATAATAATATAAAAAAAAGTGCTAATTTGCTAAAAGATATTTAGGAGAAATCTTTTGTCTCCGATCCCTATCTCTAATTCCTGTCCCTCCAATCACAAAATGTCATCTCAACCACATCATTGCTTTTAATTTTAATTTTAATTTTTAAAAAGTGAAACCATCATTCCTTTACAGAACCCATCAATCCGTTACAGCAACCACTACAACAACAATACATCACCCGTTTACCAACGCCCACACAATTCTATGCACACTTTCTCTCTCTCCACCTTGGTACTATTCATTTTTTAATATTATTTGTTTTAATCTCTTTCCTTTGGGGGTAAAAAATAAGAAATAAGAAATAAAAAAAGAAAAAATACTATTGAGCAAGGTGAACGCATTTACTTAGTTAATAATAGTAGAGAAGAGAAAGTGTGTATTTGTTTTAATCTCCTAACTTTTTCTTCACGGATTATCTTACGTTTTTTTTTACTTTTTCCATAACCGATTCGCTTATGTTTGGTTTTTTTTTTATATTTTGATTCTCCTAACTTTTTACTTAATTTTTTGCATCTACCGGTTCAAAACTATTATTTTGTTAAATAGTTATATAATTTTTTTCAGATATATTTTATTTCTAAGAAAATATTTATTTTTATTTTGTAATTTCTGGAATATGATTCACATAAATATTATAAATAGGAAAATTATTTTTAGATATATTTTTTTTAAAATTATTATATTTAAATATTTTGTAAAATACTTATATAATTTTTTTTTTCAAATATAACATCTTTTTGTTTATTCCTTTTTCACATAACGTTCCTTTCTATTATTGATTATTTTTGCTTGTGTGTGCCCTCCATCATTAGTAGCCTGGTGCTAACTTTCAACCCTCATTTTCAAGCTCTTTGACAGCACTTGTGCCTCCACTCATCACTCTTGTTGTTTTGTCTCTCTTTTGACGAACAGATCTAAAAATACGTTAAAGACTTTATTGACAGGGTCTCACGTAAGTCATTCTCATGTTTCTCATTACCTTTTGGTTTCCCCTACTCCTATTCTTTTTCTCATTTCACATTACATAATTTGTGGTTTTCTTCTTGATTTAAGATTTATTTGATCTCTTTAAATATTTTGTTTGTTTCGTTTTGTTTGACTCTAATTTTGTTAGATTGTTACACAAGTTCATTCTTTATTTCACACGTAGCTGATTCTTTGTCACTTGTTTAGAGCATTGTGTTATGGCTGAAGAAGAACATCAAGAAATGGGCATTGATAATGTGGATGAAATTGAAGGAAAAAAAATTGATATGATACATGATACAATTCCTAGTCAATTTATACCAAAAGTTGGGATGGAGTTTGAGACTGAAGATGCAGCATATAATTTTTACAATGGTTATGCTTATAGAGTGGGTTTCAGTGTGAGGATTAGCAAAGGGCATAAAGATAAATATGGGAAGATAGTCAATAAAGTATTTTGTTGTTCATGCGAAGGATATCGTGGGAAAGATAAGCGAGAAGATAATGTCAAAAATCCTCGACCACAATCAAGATTTGGTTGTTTGACAAAGATGAAAGTTAATAGTCGTTTAACGGGAAAGTATCGTGTAACTGAATTTATTGCCGAGCATACACATGAGACTACAACTCCTACTAAGAGCCATTTGCTTAGATTTCAAAGGAAAATGACTATTCCTCAAGTAGTCGAGGTTCATTTAGCTGATGATTCTGGAATTACTCCAAAAACAAGTTGTGAGTTAATGGCCAGGCGAGCTGGTGGTCGTGAAAATCTTGGATTCATTCCTGAAGACTATAGAAATTATTTACGTTCCAAGAGAACAATGCAAATGAAGTCAGGAGATACAGGTGGTGTGCTAGAGTACTTGCAAAAAATGCAATTAGAAGATTCTAATTTCTTTTATGCAATACAAGTCGATGAGGATGACTTAATTACTAATATCTTTTGGGCTGATGTGAAGATGATGATTGATTATTCATATTTTGGTGACGTTGTTTGTTTTGATACTACTTATAGAAAAAATAAAGAAGGTCGTCCATTTGCAATGTTTGTTGGAGTCAATCATCATAAACTTACCATTATTTTTGGAGCAGCATTATTATATGATGAAACGACGGAAAATTTTATTTGGTTGTTCAATACTTTTGCTAAAGCTATGTCAGAAAAGAAACCAAAGACTATTCTTACTGACCAAGATGCAGCAATGGCAAAGGCATTAGCTTTGGTATGGCCAGAAACATGCCACCGCCTCTGTATTTGGCATTTGTATCAAAATGCATTAAAGAAACTGAGTATAGTGTTTGGGAAGTTTCAAGACTTCAGTAAGGATTTTAATAAATGCATATATGAATATGAAGAGGAAGAAGAGTTTATAATAGCTTGGAACAATATGCTTGAGAAATATGATCTTAAAGACAATAGTTGGTTGAAACAGACTTTTGCTTTAAAGGAGAAATGAGCATTAGTTTATGGTCGAGAGAACTTTTGTGCAGACATGACTACCACACAACGAAATGAGAGTATGAATAATGTAATTAAAAAATATGAGTTATCAACATGATTTACTAAGATTTTTTCATCATTTTCAGAGAATGGTAGAGGATCATCGATATGAGGAATCAAAGGTAGATTTTAAAGCAACCCAAAGAAGTTTAATTCTGTCATTTGATGTGGAAATTCTACGACATGCGGCAACAATTTATACTCCTGCAATATTTAAGATGATCCAACACGAGGTATCAAGTGGTTATGATTGTAGTATGTATATTTCCTCTCAAAATGGGGAAGTTACTGAATATAAAGTTACCTCATATAAGAAGTTATTTCAACATATTGTCCATTATGACTCTCTATTGGTTCAGTGAAGTGTAGTTGTAAAAGGTACGAGTTTGCAGGGATTTTATGCTCACATGCTCTCAAAGTTCTCTCTTCAAGAAATGTTATGAAAATTCCTGCTATGTATGTATTAAAGAGATGGACAAAACATGCAAAAATGGGAAATGGCATACCAACTAACCATTCTATAATCCATGAGGACCCTAAAGCAAAAATAGGTATGCGTTATAAAGACATATGTAGGATGCAAGTTCAGTTAGCAACTAAAGGAGCGATAACTGAAGAAACATATAATATAGCTATTAGTTATTTGACCAAGGCCATGAATGATATAGATGTTTGTCTTGAAGGTAGAGACAAGGAAGCTAGTACTAGTGATGGTTCACTTATAAATATTGAAAAAGGTTGGTGTAGTGGGAATAAGGATAATGTGAAAGGAATAAAGACCAAAGAAAGATTTCGAGGATCATCTACTAGGCCAAAAGGTATTCTTGAAAGAAGAAAAAAAAAGAAAACTATGCAACAAGATGAACCTTCCATGAATAACTTAGATAATGAATTGCCTTCATCTCAATTTAGTCAGGTATTCTCTAATTTATTTTACCTTTTGTTTTTCATGCTAATTTATAATCTATATGATAATTTGTAATTTTTATTAAAATTGTATTATTTAGTTTCCCACATATGTTACCAACAATACATTCATGGAGTCAAGTAGTAACATGAGCATGACAGAGTTGTTACAGGTGATAAATTATAGTGCCTTCTATTTTTGTTAGTTTAATATTTCATTTAAATTACGTTTGTAAAATGGGATATATGTGTATGTACAGGCACAACTATCTAGCATTGAACATGGAACAAATGATGTTACAAATTCTCAAAGCAAAGGACAAAATGATATGTAAAGCAATTTGGTCATATAGAGTTTTTATAAACATGTTTCAATGATTTTACTTTAAAATTTTGGATTTATGTATTTTTCAAACTTTGCAAATACACTATTGCAGTTAAGTAAAAAGTTAGGAGAATCAAAATATAAAAAAAACAAACGAACAAACATAAGCGAATCGGTTACGGAAAAAGTAAAAAAAAAAACGTAAGATAATCCGCGAAGAAAAAGTTAGGAGATTAAAACAAATACACTCTCTCTTCTCTATTATTATTAACTATATAAATGCGTTCACCCTGCTCAATAATATTTTTTCTTTTTTTATTTCTTATTTCTTATTTTTTACCCCCAAAGGAAAGAGATTAAAACAAATAATATTAAAAAATGAATAGTACCAAGGTGGAGAGAGAGAAAGTGTGCATGGAATTGTGTGGGCGTTGGTAAACGGGTGATGTATTGTTGTTGTAGTGATTGCTGTAACGGATTGATGGGTTCTGTAACAGAATGATGGTTTCACTTTTAAAAAATTAAAATTAAAATTAAAAGCAATGATGTGGTTGAGATGACATTTTGTGATTGGAGGGACAGGAATTGGAGACAGGGATTGGAGACAGAAGATTTTGATCCTTTTTTTGGATGTCTTGGATCCAGCTCATTTTTGTGCCCGTGTAATGCAATTCTTACTGGCTAGTTTCTTTCGTGGGTGATAAAGTGGTCGTGCTTTGTACAACGTTGCCATGTCACAACACCTTGCTCATGACAAATGATGCCTTTGCAACCATCTCACCATATCTTCTCGATTATCTAATCCAATGTCTTCCAAATTTTCAACTTATTGATATAACATCCAGGAGCAATGCTTTGTACCGATGGCATTCACAATCGAGGCAACCACTTTTTTGTATGGGAATATGGTATAGAATGTGGAGTTGGGTTGTTTAAAACGAAGCATCTGACACTTGTTTGAATATTTAATATTGTGTGGCCTCAACAGAAGTTATTCAGTAGGCAGTAATTGATGATTCTTCCTGTTTCTGGGAGCATTGGTCTATCAAATATTTTCACGTGAGTTTTCAAGAAAGTTCTTGTGCATTGATACCCATGTTATCAACACAAATAAAAAACAACCAAGAACTAAGAAGTAATAGCCAGTTTGAGAAAAATAACTACAATTAGAATTGCATTTTCAGAAGTACATTTAGAACTTCTTCAACAGTACATATTTATCATGAGTGCAACATTTTTGAGGATATAGCTGTAAGGAATAAAGAATCAATACCGTCACAAACTTGATCACTCGTCTAGTCTATGGCGCTTATTTATGTTGACCGATTATCTACACAGAAATGTGTATATGTAAATTAGGCATCAGTTAACAATTTTAGTACAAGGTGAATTAAAAAAAAAATTACTTTCAGATTGATGGTTCAGAATGTAAGCTGTCACAATTGTTGTAACTTTTCATGCTGTCTCTGAAAATAAGGGTGGAAATTACTGACTCCATCCAAGTATAATGGCGTCTGCATTTCAATCAGGCGTGAGACCTAGAAAGGAAGAACGAATGTTAATATGTAAAAGAAATAAATATAAAAAAAATCGTTATGTAAGAAATGCTACAACAACAATTGTAGTCAGGAACAAGAAATGCCAGAGGAACCATTTCAGCATAGTGCTAAATTGTGATTATGTCACAACTTGCATCTTAAAAAAGGGAAGAGTCGCTACTTACAGCTCTGTGAAAAGCAAACATTTCTTCTTGACCAGATAGTATGGATGTGATACCAGAAGGGGCTCCTCCTGAGCCCACCCTGCCTTCTGCCAAGACATTGCGGCGAAGTTTCCCACCTTCAGTCTCTGTTTCAAACTGGAAACTGGAACCGCAAAAGAAGTGAGAAGGTTCAGTTAACAATGCATCATTTAATTAGGACCACTACTATGAAAGCAAAGCTAATGAGCTTCATGTCAGCATTGCTTTATTCATTATTCGGCACTTCTCTAACAATAAAAGGAATGCATGCCCCAAGAACCAAACATATGTAAATAGTAGCGACTAATTAAAATTACTAATTGTCACAAGAAAATTTAATATATGAGAAATTTGACAATTTCATGATTTTTTAAGCCTACCCGCCTTCTATACCATGTTTGGAAATAGATGGGAAGTGCACCTTCAATATCAGGGTATACGGTCTGCAACTTATCAACTTTATCAATAAACATGTTTGGATTAGATTGTTTTCAAAAATTATAATCTGATGATAAAAAAAAAAAGTTGGTGTTACTATCTCGATGTGTTTGGTAATTTGGATTATAATCAAAGATCAATAACAGGAAAATGATTTGGGAAGTTAACGGGAAAGCTTGCTTGAGAAACCCATCTACTTCCCGCTATAAGGCATAACAAGCGACAGAATCAATTACCTGATAATGTATTGAAGGTGAAATGACAAAAACGGTAAATAAATTATCACCCACTACTCGAGCAGGTCTAAAACAATTATACTACGTAATACAAAGCTCTTCATGCATGATATAGCTCCTGCAAACACCTAAAAATCACCTTTCCAAGTCAAAAAGTGTTCCCTCCTCAGTTCCTTGAAATAATTCATCAATTGATGTGGATGCCAAACAACACAGGCAGCAATGATGATTGTATAACTCATCAATAAGGGTGATAAATCTCCGTGCCTGAGAAGTAGAAAATATTTTTGCTTAAAACAGGACAGGGATATGCAGAAACAAGTGTAATATATAGAAATGCCAAGGTTAATGCATAAAAATATTAAGCATCGTATTTGAGGAATATCTTATAAAATCGTATGGATGCAGGGTAAGAAAGCAAGATTTAACACAGGTTCTCCAATTAAAAATTAGGCCGTTATCACTACATTTGGGGCGGACTCAACTTATTTGTGCTAATTATACCTTGTCACGGATTCGCATACTCATTACTGGAATATCAGATATGAAAACAGTGTGAAAGTTTTCAGCCACTGCAATATAATCTGCTGCACCCAGCTGAAAATCAAAATAATTAGAGAGCATATCACACAGAAGAAAATTTAAAATCTTGATGATTTAAATGCAAGCCAAATAATGATGAAAGAAGGGAATAACAACATAACATAGCATTTGTACTATCCTTAAGGTCTTCACAACCAACCACCTAAACATGAACCCATGGTGGTCTTTTGTGTACCCTTTCTCTAATTAGATTTTTACTCAACATGGCCTTGTCCCTCCTTTCCTACTTCAGATTAAACAATCTTAAACTCAAACTTAGAAGCTCACTTTGTTTCCTATTATAGAATAACCCCTACTGCTTTTTGCTGTAAATATCAATATTGAAAATGCTGTATTCAATGTAGGAATATGCTGTAAATACCAAATACATGTATTTCTGTAGTTTAAGAAATCCCTAAATATGTGGTATTTGATTTTGTAATATTTCAATATAATCAATGAGGGTTGAGAGGATTTCATTCAAGCACTTCTAAAACACTAAAGGGTTTGATGTCTTACTAGAAAATAAGGAATTACATAATCTAGATCTGTCCTCCAAGACCTCCATTCCCTCTACACTCCAAGGCAATAATAGTTACTACAAGATCACCAAAGCAAGAATAAACCACAGAAGGCAAGAGTTCAATCATCAAATGTTTCATCACATCTATGAAATATGAACCAACTCTTGGAAGTTGTTCTTACCCACTTGAGCCATATACAGTTTAATGAAATACAAAATATCAACTAGCCATTTCTTAGAATTTGGACATTGGGCTTTAACTCAACCCACAAAGTTGATTTGTAAGATAAGAACTTCTGGAGCTTTATAAGTTCTATTTAAGCCATATTTCTAGTCAATATAGGACCACCATCCTTGAGACTGCAATCAAGGCAGCCCCAAAGATACCGCAACTAAGTGGAGCTAAGGGTAACCGCAATTAAGGCAACTTTCCAACACCATTTAAGCAAAAAATAAAAGTAAATCATAGAATAAGATTTAATAATTATATTAGCTGGAAAATACTTGAAACAACAACCAAACTAAAAGAAATAATATACCGGACGGCCGCAGAGATAGTCAAATGTAAAACGTGAAACTCCACCACAGCTTTCAGGAACCTCAAGTGTCCTGTCACAGAAAGAAATTATCCTGTCTGTTTACTGATCATACTTGTTTGACAGAATTAAATATAAACAGGATACCTTCCAAACATCACTGAGATGGTGTGGGAGATTATTCTTCCTCCTAATCTGCCTGTTACATCATGCCACTTCTTCTCAAATTCATTGATTGCTTCTGTTTCAATAGGCGAGAAATATTGCACCTACATATCTATACCCGTTGAAATTCCCGTATGTTCCAAATTCAAAATGCATAATATGATGCTTGTTAACATGTAAACTATAAGAATACACCTCGGGTGGACAGAAAAACTATAAAGGTGGATGACTGTTTGTACAAGTTTGATGAAATGAATATTGTTCAAAGTACAGCATTATACCATAGAAACATTTTCTTTGTGATGTCAAACATGGAAGTGTCCTTAGTTGGTGACTTCCCTCCCTATAATTATGTTTCTGAGGCTAGAACAGCAAAGTTCGTAAGGAAGGCATCCAAAAAATTTGTAGTTGACAAAAAAAACACATATTTACATTGAATTGAAATTTGTTAAATTGATAAAGTTATATGCATTGTTTTGGTTTACTAAACTGTTAATGAGCCCTCAACTTCAGGGGTAGACTATTCTAGAAGTCAAGATTGCTGTAGCGTTATTATCTGTTTTGTCTTTGTATGATGTCTTGTAAGGGTAATTGAACAAAAACTAAGATCTACATTACTAAAACCCAATTTGGTTTAATGTTGGTTGGGTTGACCATACATTGCTACAATGTTGGAGTGATATCTGATGAACCAAAAAGACTTACACGTGGCCTTTGTTAAAATTATGGGACTTTAGGTATGGAGAAAGAGCGATAAAAGTGAATGAAGCACTAATTGATACTATCTGAGATGTACTACAATGTAATGTATTGATGTATTTGTTCATAAAACCTAAAACAGACTGTATTGATACTAATCATAATCCTAACTAATTAGAAATAGGTTTGGTTTTTGTTATTGGATTACTACTCCTCTACTACGAAGGAAATATCTTTTTATAGGTGAGATAGGTTTGGAAAATAACAAATAACTTAAATTCTCACCTTGTTTTCTGATTTTTGTGCAATAAAACGACGATAGTCAATTTCACTCCCTACCAATACCTTCTCACAATGTTCTTCCAATTTAGAGACCAGATTTTGGAAGATTTCTTTTTGCATACCCGCCTGCACAAAAGCAAAAAAAAAAAAAAAGTATAAGGCCTTGATTCCCATTGGTTGAGGTTGAATGGGATCAAATTCCTCCAAAACAGAAAATTATCAGGGGTGTCATTGGTGTAATTATTGAATAATGGGTAAGAGTGATAATACATACTATGAAAGATTAGCTAGTAAAGAACGCACCTCATTTAGGTCCTTTGGTGCTCGATTACTGGTAGCCACAATTATAGTTCCACTACTCAGCAATCTGCTTAGAATTCCAGATAAAGCCACAATAGCAAATACATCAACAGTCTGAAATACATAGTATCAAAACTTAGTCAAACTCTACACTGCAAGATATAGAATGAAGGAAAGAAGTGATGTAATACAAAGGTAGCTCAGCAGTCATGCTAACAATGAGTCAAGGAGGAATGAAGAAACAAATGTAACTCAATCTTACAACAGTGATGTTCCAATGCCTTCATAGAGTTTTTACTAGATAGTATGATCTGGAATTGAAGTATACAAATATGCAGTGAAATATTTCCAACCAAGTGACACAAAGGATTACACAAAAAAATGGACCAGGAAAGTAGAAAACTACATAAAATTCACACTGCATGAAATCCTTTCAAATCGATCGTGAAACACTACTCTATGTGGGAAGGACATTCCCAGTGTTCACCAAAAAAAATATACTTATTAAATACGGAAGTAATCCATTAAATTCATTATACTCTCCTCAAGTGACCAAATCAATATTGATGGATAGTTATATGGAAACTATAATTTAGGATACAAATATGGAAATCATTATAATTGAATGAAAATTTTCCTTTACCTGTATCTCATCGAAGCACAAAATGCTAGCTCCCTTTTCATTCTCTTCTCCATCCAAGAAAAACTTATCTGCTACAGCAGGAAGAATGTTTTTCATCTGTATCTCTTGCTTGTATCTTTCTTCAGCAGCCAGCCACTCCTTAGCTTTGGTGTCAAAAGGAAGACTCCTGATCCAACCAGCAATGGTTGATTGCAAAGGCTTCTCTTCCGTTTGGTTCTTCCATATCTTGTGCATATGTTCATTAATTCTAAGCATGGCCTGCATATTAGTGGAGAAATTGCTTTCAGCACCATGTTCACAACATTTAACAATGCTCCAACTGAAGTAAGACAGTGCATATATTCCAGAAAACAACATAGATAACATCTATGTTGAAATGGCCAAAAGCTCCTGAAAGCATAGTAAAAGACTCACCTCATGAAAGTGATACCTTCTTCGATATTTGACAATTCCTTCAGTGGCACTATAAAACATGTCCATCAGCATTGTCTTCCCTTCAGCATTATAAATGCAAAACAGATAGTTAGAGAAGAAACTGGCAAACTAGGATTACAAAGAGAACCAAGGCAACACATTATATCTATTCTGGCTAGTGACATAAATGACGCAACCAGATTCTTTAAGCAATACCATACTTAGTAACAAGAAAGATCAGACAGCTGCCAAAGGAGGTGTCGGGGTATCGGACGCATTTTTAAAACTAAGAACATCTCCAATGCAAAAACTCAATTTGGTTTCTTAGCTATGTTTTCACTTCAATGATAGAACCACCCAACTTGTTTTCTTAACTTATTTTTAGTAGGACTCTTTTTATCTCTCCACTCACACAAGAATCTCCATTTTTACTTGAAAAATTCTTTTTTTAATGGTTAAGCAATTTTGGTTGTAGTTGCTTATATAAGCAGCTTTTGTAAGAACATGATGAGAAATCATTTCCTCTAATAGTATTTTCAAGTTGCTTAACTTTAAGAACCAGCATAATCAACTGCATTGGAGTTGCTTTAACGCCTCTCCAACATGGATAGGATACGTGTCAAACACCTGATGGCAGTGTCCAATTAAAAAAATATTTTTTAACATCTTGGACACAGATTGAGTAATGGTATTTACCAATGATATGCACTCATATTAAGTTTTATTTTTTGTTCATTATTTCATGATGAGGTTTTGTTCTGCGTGACAATGTTTTTATGATTATCTAACTATCTATTCGTGTTGCTAGCATTCTTCTTAGAAATCAAATTAAGCTAATATAAGTTTGCAATACAGGTAAGCATAAACATCATCCAAAAATAAAGAAAAGAATAATACAAGAAGGTAAATACCACTGCCGACATTGCCATATATGTAAATTCCTTTAGGAGCTGGAGGAGCAGTTGGACGACCACCAACTAGTGAATCCAACTTCTTCTCACGTTTTAGATATGATACCCATTTCCCTACCCCTGGCTCCATATTTGCTGGTCTTCTCCTGAATCACAAAAAAAGGACACGCAACTTCAATTACATTTCACAATACAAGTAGCTTCAATAAAAAAGTACATCCTAAGCCCTAATCAAGACAAAAAAAAAAAATTCACAATAAGCAAACAGAAGCTGAATTTGAAATTCCCAGTGTCAGTGAAAATCCATAGAAACAGTGAAATCACATTGGTTAAGCTTCCAGTAGAATCAAAACCAAGTGAAATTAACTCAACAGTTACCGGGATTCCCATCTTTCAGTAAGCTTATTGTTCAACCGCTTCAACCAGTCCTCATCCTTCTGCTGCCGCTCAACTTCCTCCATGAGAAGCCTTCGGCGCTCATCCTCCCGCTGCTTCTCCCAATTAGCTAAATTCACCTGTCAAGAGTGAGGACAAATTCAAAAACCACAAACACAATCCAAGCAGTGACAGAGATTCCTAAGATGTTCTTTCTTGTAGCCTATAACAGCTGATTCTCCACTATTATTGCAACCATAACTAAAAGAAAACATGTATTAGTTGGTGCAACAAATCAAGAAAAAAAAAACAAATAGAATATCCAATTCCAATTAATAATTATACATGATACTCTTCCATATCTTTCTCATACTGCTCCAACCTTGCAAGCAAATTCTCAAGCTCCGAAGCAACACTCTCTTGGTAAGGATCATGCTGCAACTTCCCTTGATCAACTAGACTTCGGTACTTCACAAGCGGCCCTGGTACACCACAATTTCCGCAAAGAAACTAACAAAACTCAATTTAAATTTTAAAAAATAAAAATAAAAAACTAGGATAATTAACGGTTAATCATCAAAATTAAGTCGCAGAACGTAGAAAATTATGATGCCGAAATGAAATTGAAATTGGAACAAGAGTGAATAAGGATGAACCTGGACGAAGGTGCGATTGATCGCAATAAGAGCGAAGCTCATTGACGCGGAACTTGGAGGCTGGGCTTGAAAATGCAGCGAGTCGTTTCGATTTGAATAGAAGATTCCAGATTCTTGTCATTTTTGTGTGTTTGTGATTTTGTTATTCTCGTCGAAAGTCAATGAACTTCACTCGCATTTTTGAATGCTTGCGATTGCAATGGTAAGTGTAATAGCAGAGGGGAGTTGAGAAGAAAGGAAGAAAGGTGGATGGTGAGTGACGTGGCTACTTCCCTCACCACCAGAAGAAACAAAAGTTGAAAGACTCTATTATACTTGCCCGTCCGACATTGGTATTGATCTCAACGCTGTCGTTTCGGTTCAAGGATAAGGGGAAATGTAATTATATTTTAATCCCTAAATATATGAGATAATGTCATAAATTTCAAAAAAATAATAATTAAAGTTTATGAGATAATAGTTCTCAAAATTAAAAAAAAAATGTAAAATAAATTTCTAAAAGACTATAACAATAATAAATTATAAAATTTAAAAATATGAACTTAATTAAAGATTATAATGATAGTAAATTATAAAACTTTAAAATTACAATGATGATGAATTATACATTTTAGGAATTAAAATAATAATACTGATAATTTAAAATTTATTTGACATATTTTTTAATTTTAGAAATTCCTAAAAAGTCTTATAAATAAAATTTATGTATTAAAAAAGAAATTTTACTCTTTTTTTTATCAAGTACGAAAATAACAAACAAAAATAGGACCTAAAATAGCTGACACCTATGGCATCAGCTAATAACAAGGGGTGTAATTGTTGAGGGATGAAATCCCAAATCACCATAGCGGTATTTGAGGTAGATCCCATCTTGGTTAACATATTTGTACAACTATTCCCTTCATGAAGGATGTGAACAAAAGTGATGTTCCAATCTCGACGCTTAAGCTCCTAAATCTTATTTATGACCGTAGCATAAGGATAAAATGAAGTATCTTGAGTAATGAGTTGAAGGGCAGGTAATGAGTCTGATTCACATAGGAAATCACAAATATTCATGTCCCAAGCAAGTTGAATCCCTTTCAACAGAGCCAATAATTCTGCATAGAGGCTTGTAGCCAAGACGCATGAACCTGTAAAGCCTCGTATCCATTCTCCAACTGAATTATGTAAGAGACCTCCATAACCTGCAAGTCTTGGGTTGCCTATGGAGCTTCCATCCACATTAAGTTTAAACACATGTTCTGGAGGGTAAATCCAAGAAACTATTCTCCCTAACGAAAATGTTGTAGAAGTCAACGGATCACCTGATATAATATCATGTAGCAGTTTGATTTGATTTATAGTAAACCATACCGACCACTTCACGTTGTCTATAGTTTCTACCTTCCGAGCACGCCAAATAAACCAACAAGCGCAAGCTATCAGTAAGTGATGTTATCCTTGTATTTGGTGCTTGAGCCATTGAATCTCGTTCTAGATATTGAAGTCAATTACACTATCAAGACTGAGCTTCCTCCAAATATTTATAACAGCAGGACAATCCCAAAGCATATGGAGAAGGGACTCCTCGAGAGCTCCACACCTACAACAAGAGCAAACAATAGTTACATATCGTTTAATGCGAAAAAGGTTAGTGGGTAAGCTTCCGTGGAAGGCAAGCCATAAGAATAATTTGATATGTTCTGGTAAAGAGGTCTTCCAAACACAAGACCAATTCCCCAATAAGGAGGAATGATTGGCAGGCTCATAGATTAGCCACTGGAAGGCAGACTTGGCAGTGTAACAACCTGTACTAGAGTGGCTCCAAATAATTTTATCCTCAGTATTAATGTCCAAGATGATGCTCATCATACTTTATATGATAACCTATGAAAGTTGCATGTGCATGACATACCATCTTCATTCACCGTCGACCAACACATCATTGATGCACAAGTGATAATCGTTTTCATGAACTAACTCCACCTGGTTACATAGTAGTCCCTCATCAAGACATTTCTCAAAAACTAGAGAGATGTCACCTCTCCCTACTCTATATCTGAAGCCATCCTCGAGAAAGTTATAAGCAAGCATCAAAGATCGACAAGTGTAGGAAACACCTTTGTTAACAACACCACTCATTACATTCGAATCCCTCAAGTATTTATCCTTCAACCTATGCACCAGAGCTTGTTTGTGTGATGATGCAAGGACCAAATATGCTTCCCAATGAGTGCAATATTTGCCTCTTTAGATCGTCGGATACCTAAACCTCTTATACACTTCATTTGAGTGACCTTATCCCATCTTACCCAATGACAAGAAGGCTTGCCCCATATAAAACTTCAAATAGAACTGCCAATTTTATCACAAACGCCTTGAGGGAGCTAAACGTTTTGCATGGTGTAGGTCGGGATGGAAGACAAAATAGTCTTAGCTAAGGTGACTCTACCATCTCGATTTAAGGTCTTGGACTTCCAACCTGTTAGCTTACCATTGATTATGTCTACAATATGTGAAAAATCACTATTGCGAACTCGACCTTTATGCAAAGGAAATCCCAGATATTTATCCAAATCCACAGTGTGGTGGAAGTGAATAATAGAAGTGAACTTGGAAATCTGCCTTCTGGATATATTACTTGAGGTGAAAAATCTAGATTTCTGGATGTTCACTTTCAGGCTAGAATCCTCGCAAAAAATATCTAAAACCTCCTTGACAAGCTTAACCTGACCACAAGTTGCTTTGATGAACAAGAGGCAATTGTTTGCAAATAAAAGGTGTGATATTTCTGGCCCTCCTTTTGACACCTTAACTGATTGCCAAACTCTATCAAAGACCTTTTGTTGAATTAGTAAGGCAAGTTTTTCCATGCATAGAAGAAAAAGATATGGAGAGAGAGGATCCCCTTGTCTTAAGCCCTTGTTTGGTTGAAAACCCTCCAAAGTCTTGTTGTTCCACTTTAGAGCCAATGAAGTTGAACAAGTGCAATTCATGATCAAGTCAATAGTTGAGGAAGGGAACCCAAACTCCATCAAGGTTAGACGCAAGAAGTCCCAATTAACTCTATTATAGGCTTTCTTAAAGTCTATTTTGAATAACAGATAACCAACCTTACCTTCTGTCTTCCTATGCATATGGTGGACAATTTCTTGGGCAATAAGGGAATTATCTGCGGTGCCTCTATTAGGAATAAAACTACTCTGAAGAGGGCCAATGATGGAATCCATATGAGGACGGAGTCTATGAACCAATACCTTGGAAAAAATCTTGAAGAGAACATTGCACAAACTAATGGGCTGAAATTCCTTCATGGAAGTAGGATTACCAACCTTAGGAATAACAACAATCAAGGTCTCGACTAATTGGCGAGGAAAGGTACCGGTAGTAAATGTTGTCTAAACTAGACCGCACACCTCTTGTCCAACAATTTCCCAATAAGTCATATAGAAAATAGGTTGGAAACCATTTGGACCAAGCGCCTTATAAGGGCTCATAGAGAATACAATACTTCTCACCTCCTCTAAAGACACTAGTCTAAGCAGAACATCCACTATAGCCACATTAATAGGATTAATGTTCTGAAGCTGTAAAGTATGAGGGGCGCAAGACTCGTTTGAAGTAAAAAGTCTCTTGAAAAAACCTTGGACCTCTTCCTTCAAAACATTCACATCAGAGCACCAAGTCTCATCCACAAACAAACCAGCGATATTATTTCTTCTCCTTCAAATAATGGTTTGAGTATGAAAAACTTGGTGTTTTTGTTGCCAAATTTTATCCATTGCTCTTTAGGCTATTGGAACCAGAGCAATTCTTCTTGGGCCAAAGCTTCATTGTACTTATTTTGTAAAGATTTCTCAAGTTGAATCATATCCAAAGTGGTAGAATAATCTAAGATTCTATGAACTCCTTTGATTCTTGCCTCTAAATCTCTTTTACACTTGAAAATATTTCCAAAGGTGCTTTTATTAAAGAAAGTAGCTTTTTCTCTCACCCCATCCAACTTCATAATGGCATTACTTGGAGTGGTCAACCATGTTTGGAAAACCAGATTCCTGAAATCAGGATAAAGAATCCAAGCTGCTTGAAAATGAAATGACTTACTCTTTGTGGTCGGAGATTTGAAACAATGGACCATAAGAGGATTGTGATCTGAACCATAAGGATTGGGAACATCAACTAGGGATGGCAACGGGGCGGGTCGGTTACGGGTTTCATGATACTCGTCCCCATCCCCGCGAGTCAAACTCATCCCCGTCCTCGTACCCGTACCCGTTGGGTATGTGATTTTCATCCTCATCCCCGTCCCTGTCAGGTATCGGGTATAACCGTACCCGTCAATTTTTTTTATTTTTTATTTTTTGTAAAAAAAATATGATATTTTTAAATTATTTTTTTATATTATATTATAATTATAATTAGGTATTTCTCTATCTTATATTATAATAAATAATCACACATAAAAAAATATTAAAATTCTTTAATATAATTAAATTGAAAGTGAGTATTGAATTAAAAATGGAAACGGGGACGGGCGGGTAAGTACATACCCGTACCCGTACCCGATCAAACCGGGTATTCCCTGCCAAAGTCGGGACAGGTTCGGGTATTACCCGCAGGTACGGGTATATTTGTCATCCCTAACATCAACAAGACCATTAGGGAATAGGAGTCTCCAAGAAGAGTTTGCCATACATCTATCTAGCTTCTTCCGAACATGACCTCCATTATGGATGTTTTTGCGCCAAATAAACCTGCCTCCCACAATACCCAGGTCAAGAAGCCCACACTTAGAAAAAATGTTAGCTAGAGCAAAAGCTCTTGAGGGATAGAAGTTACCACCAGAAGTTTCCTCAGAGAGAATAATGTCGTTGAAGTCTCCCAACATCAACCATAGCCTATGAGTACGATTTTCCAAACTGACCAAATAGTCCCAAAAGAAAGAACGAGTTGAAGGAATTGGTGGAGCATACTGTCGTGCAAGTCCATTGAATATCAAGTTTTTTGATAGTAAACGTAATAGCATTAGGCATGGAGTCCACTAGGTTATATGTAAAATCCTTTCTACAAGAAAGAATCCAAATACCTCCTGAGTGACCTTGAGCCTCTTGAATAAAGCATGGTGTATAACCAAGACCAGCCCAGGAATTCGCTACTTGAGAAAACTGAGAATGAGTTTCGAAGAGCAATAAAATAGATGGTTTGTGAGTTCTAACCATTTGACGAATGTGGCGTTTCTGCTCCCGTTTAGTTGCACCCTACATGTTCCATGCAACCAACGAATAATCTCCAAAACAATTCATGGTAAACCAATGCGAGATGAATAAGGAGGCAAGAAACCCCCTACGTGACCATAGAGTGGTCATTATTAGTATGATTTGCTTCCAGCAAAAACTTACCATTAGGATGACTATTTCCATGGAAGTGTGAATAATCTCCATCGCATCATTAGGTGGGTTTGCAATGTCAATGATTGGGTCCAATACATTTGGCATAGAAGTCCTTGCTGAAGTAACCATTTTAGGAGGTTGCTTTGTGTTTATTGGGAGAGATACAGTATCCAAAATAACAATAGGAATATGGCCTGTATTAGAGACACCTTTCACACATGTTGGGTTGACCTTGCTTTTAGGGGTCGTAGTTTTAACCGCATTCTCAATCAATTTATAGATTGGTGTTATGTTACTCAACTGTGTAGCACGTGGCCTTTTATTTTTAGTAGAATAGAAACCTTTGCTAGCCTTACTAGCACCAGTGTTTTTGGGCCTCACCAACCTAGTAATTGGGGTCTTCCCATTATTCTGCATGGTCTCATGTAATTGGTCCATAATATTCTTTCCCTCTATGTAATTATGGGGTTGATTTTTTTTTTGTGAGACTTGCGGCGAACCACAAGCCAATCACAATGTTATGCTTGTTGATCCATTTCATGAATAAGATCGTGTTTTGTAACTGATGGATCACCAAGGATATTCAGGCCATTATTATCGTTGTGCGCATTAACTACACCATCGGAGCTATTGGTCGTTGCCATCATAGGAGATTGTACTATGGGTTGTGCACAAGCCCCTTTGACGACTATGGTGTTGGTGTCGTCACTAGTTTTAGGAGGAGAGGAACGATCCCGAGTAAAATGCCCATAGCATCCACAAGTAAAGCAAATACGATGGAGACCCCCGTATTCATCCTTGTACCAAAAATCCTTCAGCCATATTCTTCCAACCATTGGTTTCGTCAAATTAATCTCAACGCATACTCTAGCGAAACATCCTTTTCGCACTTCCTTAGTGTTGTTATCAACTTTAACAGGCTTCCCAACTGTTGTCGCATAAGCTAAGAGGATACTTTCATCATAATAGAAAAGGTTCAAACCGGGGAAACAAATCCACACCATGGTTTTCTCGATCTTAGCCGTGGGAGACATGAAGTCTGATGTCCATACTTGAACTATCAAGTAGTGGTCAAGAACCATCTAGGGGCCCTCTTCCATCACCATCTTGCAATCATCTTTTGTATCAAATTTGATCATGAAATAATTGTTTCCAATATCAATCATATCAAACCTCGCTTGTAGCTTCCATAAGCGTGTAACTTTTTCCTTAAGAAAAGGAAAAGCAACCAATTTTCCTAACAACTTGATTACCAATGCATCTTGCCATGGTGCACAAAGGCCTTGGAACACTGAATCATGTATATGAACCTTTTATTTGACTGGATTACCATCTTCATACTCGATCTTAACCAACTTCTGTTTGAAAAGGTCTACCATAAGACGTGGACTATGAGTTTTCTACCCCTGCACTACCTTGTCCAGAAAGGATACTTTAACGCCGCAACCGCCATCCGGGTGCTCATTATTGGAGCTACTACCCTTCATAGATCTCATGGAGAATGTAAAACCTTGCGTAGGTGCTGCTACCATAACATACGTTAAAGAGACCCAGTTCTATCCAATCTACATGATGTGTTTCACGTTTCACAGTTGAAGAAATACATTAGAGACTTGAGTCATGTGGTGGAGATGAATGAGGTGCAAGTTAGAGAGAACTTGACCTACGAGAAGAAACCGATATTTGTGGTTGATCACAAGATGAAGGAGCTTCGGGGCAAGTCCATTAGCTTGGTGAGGTTTTTTGGGATGCAGCTACTGGTGAGGCGATTTGGGAGGTGGTGAGTCAGTTCAGGGAACTATGTCCATTCCTTTTTACAGGTAAGCCTATTTTTGGGGACGAAAATTCCTATTTGTTGGGGGGTATTTTAATGTAGTAAGTTAATTGTTTAGAGTTTAGTTAACTCTAGTGAGAAGGGTATATAAGGTTTCCTTTGAGAACGAAACCTCATAAGCTCATTTTCAAAGAAAATCTAGAGAGAAGTTTTAGAGAGAAGGGCTCTAGGTCTGTGAGCTCCTTTTTCTCCCAAATTTGTTTGCTTGATTCCTCTTCTCTTCTAGATCACTAATCTCTTCTATCTTTTCGTTGAATTCAGGCTAGAAAGCTTGATTTTGGCAGATTGAAGTCTGCGGGTCAACCGTTTAAGGATTTTTCTTCTTCTTCCTCTTCTTGGCTGCTCTGAGCCAATTTTCAGGTAAGGGAAGCTAGGATTGTGATAGATTGGTTGCATGTGAGTTTAGAAACTCAATTGATGCATGAATTGAAGGTTGATTTGCTGATTTGAGGGATTTTCCCATTTTTAGGGTTTTTGGGTTAAAACAGGGTTTTGGCTGATTTGGTGCATCGGATGAGTGCATATTATTTCTAGGACTTGAATTGAACTATTTTTGGTGCATGGATGTTATATCTTCCATTGCATGTGGGTTTTTTCTGAGTTTCAAGTTTAAAGGTCCAAAAATGGTGAAGAACATGGTGCCTCTATCATCAAACGAATGAGTCGTTTTAAAGGGCTGAGCCCTTTAGGGGCCACGTGACAGAGGAGAGTTTATAGAACCAAAGGGCTAAGCCATTTTAAATGGATGAGTGCTTTTGAAATGACTTAGCCATTTTAAAGGGCTGAGCCCTTTGGGGGTCGCGTTACAGGGGAGAATTCCTGGAAGTAAAGCGCTGAGCGCTTTGGGAGGTGCTGAACGGTTTTTATTTTTTCTGAATTAGACTTTTATGTCTTCATAAAAGTTGTATCCTTGTATGTTAGCTTTCCAATGGTGTTGGAATCACCTAAAAAGGAGGTCTAGAACTCTAGTTATGACTATTTTAGAGAACAAGGGTCAAGCTGTTAGTATTGATCATATCTGTTGCGAGTTTTAACATTTTTAGCCAAGTAGACGATTTATTTAGAATTTCATGTCTTTATAAGAGTTGTAGATTATCCTCTTATTTTTCTTTTGAGATAGGTTTGAGCTTATTTGGATGAGTATATCTGTCTATGTGTTGTCTTCTTTGATAGTTGTCGAAGAGAGACACATGTTGTTTTGAGGTGTTAAGATGTTATCATGTGGATTAAAAAGTTGTATGATACTATGTTGTATAGTTGGTTCATATATGTATGATATATGATGTAAATTGGTGCTTGATTCATATGTATGCTTAGTAATGATATATATGAATGTTTAAACATGATATGATATGAATGTATGTTTATATGAGAATAATATTGATCATAGTGGTGGATTGACCATGTATGATGTATGATGCATTGTTGCATGAGATGCCTTATGGCATGTGTCTAGCCTAGGACTTGAAGAGAGGGAAAATGTTTTTGAACTAGAAGAACTCATATAGAGTTTCTTGAGAGTGGTGTTTGGATAGCCACTGGTTCGGGTGAGTCTTCTTTAAGTCCTTAATTAGTGTTGGAGCGGGGTATGAGGTCGAGAGTTATTCCTTTAACCAAGTACTGGGGAAGGTACGTGGTTCCTTGCAGATAGTCGGTGGGCGAACTCCACAAGTGACTTGGTAATGCATGTCAAGGTCATGGTAAGCCTGTACTCAGTTGTGCTATACTTGACGGTAAAATCGGACTTCCAAGTATGTAAGTGACATCATCCGAGTAAACTCGAGTGAGGATTAATATCCCGATTTGCTGTGATCGAGCGGGTACATTGGGTGTGAAAACGGTTAGGGTAGTTTTGGTAGGATGAGATATCACTTATACTGCTCTGTTGTTAGGGAGATCTCCTAGGTGAATGCGTGACGACGCATTAGATGATGAATATGCATTGATATCTGTTATGAGTTGCATTTACTACATGAGTAGTGTATGATAAAGTGTATGGTGTGACTCTGTGAGAATGATTGGTGATTTGATGATGGTGTAACATATATGTTTATTCTTTTGCTTACATGATTGATTATTGAACTCTAGCTTATCCTTTTGTTTCCATGTGGATGAACTGCGATGATCATATTGTGTATGAGAGTAAGTCAGGATTAGGTTGGAGCTGGTTGCTATGACTATTGTGGGATGTGGAGTTTTGTCCTAGTATCAGAGTTACCATATTAGGTAACTGTTTGTTTGTACTTGATCGATATTAAGAAAGTATTATTATTTTGGATGACTATATATATAGTATTGTATTTTGTGCATAGAAATGTAGTTTATTATTACTTGTATATATATGTATGTATTTAGTTATGTAGTTTAATATCTTTTTTTTAATTTACTAGTGTAATTAGTGTAATTCCACTAAATATAGAGAATATGATGAGTTATTACATTTGACATCCTTATAAATTATTTTGAATTTTAATTTTTTAATTAAATTCAAAATAAGATTGATGTATTAAAAATAGAGGAGTTGAGTGACTCTAATAGTTATATAAAGATAAAATATTAGAAAAGTTTCAAGCATAATCTGAATAGTGAAGAAGAAAGTGTTGGGAAGTATATGATAGAGACACATATCGATGACCTTAGTTTGACTGTTTGAGGATGAAGCAATGCAATTAACGAAACTATCCTCTGCAAGGTTCCAACTCCAACTCCAAGTTGAAGTCCCTTCAGGCACGACAAAACGCCGCGTTGCAGAGCAAAGCTGCTTGTCCCTCCTCACCTCATGCGAAAGTGTCGCCACCCTCACCCAAATCCACGCCCTCATCCTCAAACTCGGCCTCCACCGCAACCCCCTCGTCCTCACCAAGTTCGCCGCCACCTCCTCCCTCTTCGACGCCGTCCACTACGCCTCCTCCGTCATCTTCCCCGACCACGAACCCACCCCTCACACGCGCCCCTTCCACGACGTCTTCCTCTTCAACACCCTCATCAGAGCCTTCGCGCAAACCACGCACTCCAAGCCCCACGCCCTGCGCCTCTACAGCGCCATGCTCCGCCACGCCGTTCCGCCCAACAAGTTCACGTTTCCGTTCGTTCTCAAGGCCTGCGCCGGCCTCGCCGGCTTGCGCCTTGGCCAGACGCTGCACTCCTCGGTTGTGAAATTTGGATTCCAAGACGACTTGCACGTGCGGAACACCATGATTCATATGTACTGTTGCTGCGGGGAAGCCACTGAGAGTGCTCAGAAGGTGTTTGATGGAAGTCCTGAACGGGATTCCGTGACGTGGAGCGCCATGATCGGAGGGTATGCACGTGCGGGGAATTCTGCACGTGCGGTTGCGTTGTTTCGAGAAATGCAGGTAATAGTTGTTTGAATCTTGCATTCACGATTCAAATCCTACTATTACTAAGATTCGACTGTCATAAGATGGGCCATTAATAAATTTTATCATTTTTTTAATTAAAAATAAGATTAAATATATTTTTATTCCCTTAATTTTTGTCAATTTTTGTTTTACTTTGACAAATTTTTGTTCAAAGACTAAAAAAAAAATTAGCAAAAGTATAATTACTAAAAATATATATAATTCTTAAAAAAAAAAATTGGTTCCTTTTAGTCCTGATAGGTACATAAAATTTTACTTTTAGTCTATGTAGAAATAAACCACAAAGATTTTAAAGGAACAAAAATTATATATATGAAGACTAAAATGAAACCTTTTTAATTATAAGAATAAAGGAAAGTTTATGAAGTTGCAAGGATTAAAAGAGGAATTAAACTTTTTTTTCATCAGAATCATTTGTGAATCCAACTATACATAAATGAATTATCATCGATACATATTGTTTTCCATTTACAAAAGAAATTGAAAATGCATAAAAGTTTAGATTGTTAAATGAAAAAAAATTGAAGGTGTATTTTCTAAACTTATTATTTTTTGTTTTTGCATTACTTTTTCTTTTGTCAGTCACTTATACCGATGCATGTACTCTGTCTATTTCATTACTTAGTTTCCATTCTTCTAAAAAAAGATGTTTCAAAAACTCGTGTATAACTAATAATTTTGTTTTATGGGACCTATGGTTAAGTCGCTTTTATTTATTTATAGTATAATATTATTACATTGAATGTTTTATAGAGTAAACTCCCATTTTGATTCCTGATTTTAAAAGACATTGTCGTATTAATCCTTAAAATTGAGAAATTATTGAATAAAATATCAAATAAGTCTTTTAATTCAAATATTTATTGTGATTTTGATATTTGAATATATTGATATGTTATATTTTTAATCACACATTAACTTAGTTTTGTACTAATGTAATGGTGAATTTGTACTCTTAGACTTATTTTACAATTTTTAGTTTAAGAACTAATATAGGTGTTTACTCATACTATATATTTATATGAATATTTGAAGTTATTTTTCATTATATTTGAATCTTATGATTCGAAAAAATTTTGCTTTAGAATTCAAAAATTAGTTTAGCAGTTTACAATTTTGATCTTGATTTGATAGCCTTGATGCAGGTTACGGGGGTGTCTCCCGATGAGGTCACCATGGTTTCGGTTTTGTCTGCATGTGCTGATTTGGGTGCGCTTGAATTGGGGAAGTGGTTGGAGTCTTATGTTGAAAGGAAGAACATAACGAAGTCAGTGGAGTTGTGTAACGCGCTGATAGACATGTTTTCCAAGTGTGGTGATGTTGATAGGGCTGTGAAAGTTTTTAGGGAAATGGAATTGAGGACCATAGTTTCATGGACTTCGGTGATCGTTGGCTTGGCAACGCACGGTCGTGGATTGGAGGCTGTTTCGGTTTTTGATGAGATGGTGGAACAAGGGGTGGAGCCTGATGATGTTGCTTTCATTGGGGTGCTTTCTGCTTGTAGTCACTCAGGGCTGGTTGATAAGGGGCGTTACTATTTCAATACAATGGAGAATAGGTTCTGCATTGTGCCAAAGATCGAACATTATGGATGCATGGTTGATATGTTGAGTAGAGCAGGGCTTGTGAATGAGGCTTTGGAGTTTGTTCGAGCCATGCCGGTTGAGCCTAACCAGGTCATATGGAGAAGCATAGTCACTGCATGCCATGCTCGTGGTGAACTTAAGCTGGGTGAAAGCATATCAGAAGAGCTCATCAGGCGCGAGCCGATGCACGAGTCTAACTACGTGCTGCTGTCAAACATTTACGCGAAATTGCTGCGTTGGGAGAAGAAGACAAAGGTTAGGGAGATGATGGATGTGAAGGGGATGAGGAAGATTCCAGGTAGCACCATGATTGAGATGAATAATGAAATATATGAGTTTGTTGCTGGGGATAAGTCACATGATCGGTACAAGGAGATATATGAAATGGTGGAGGAGATGGGAAGGGAGATAAAGAGAGCAGGTTATGTGCCTACAACATCACAGGTGTTGCTTGACATTGATGAAGAAGATAAGGAAGATGCTTTGTATAGACACAGTGAAAAGCTTGCTATTGCTTTTGCTCTTCTGAGTACGCCCCCTGGAACACCTATTAGAATTGTGAAGAACCTGCGCGTTTGTGAAGATTGTCACTCTGCTACTAAGTTCATATCTAAGGTTTATAACCGGGAGATTGTTGTGAGGGACCGCAATCGTTTCCACCATTTCAAGAATGGTTTGTGCTCCTGCGGAGACTTCTGGTGACAAATTGGTAAGAGGTATCTAAAATTTTCTATTCATTTGTTGAAGCCTGAAAGTGCTTCGAAGTTTTGATCAAGTGCTTGAAAACTAATTAATGGAAACAAATACAAGGACAGTGCATTTTGTTCTCATCAATATGTTAAAATTCAAACTCTTAAAAATATGTGAATTGTATAAAACAAAACTTATATGCATTTCTTCAAGTTTTTTTTTTTTTTTCCTGTTGTTCTTCAATCAAAATTGAAGTTTCATATCAATAAATCTACTTAATAAAGGATTACATGAGGTCAACATAAATTATTGAAGTAATCTTCAATTTTGATTAGATAACCATAATAAAAGCGCCTAATTTTGTGAGAATGTTTACATAAAGTCGACATCACTTATTGTACTGATATATGATACTCTAATGCCAATTTTCTATTAATCATTTGTTTTATAAACTTTCTTACATCGGTTCAAAACTAACAAATTAAGGAAGAACTGACATCCTTGTTATCTAATCAAGGTAGACATGTCTCTTTATTAATGTAGACAAGGGACTCGTGGTGAAACAATATCAGTGGTTTTCCCATGAACATTGCTGCATGTTGCAGCAGCTGGCTTCTTTGGATCGATTGAGGTAATGTTGATTTGTTTCAGGGTAATATTGTCACACCCGATCTTGGCACAATCCAGCACAACTGCATTCTCACTGATACATGTTCCATAGATATTGCTAAATGTGACATCACTCACTTTTAATGCGTCCTTCTGCAACCAAAATAAAAACAAAAATGATGCATATTGTCCATAAACAAATAAACTGAAGTAATTGATGAGAAAGAATATTAACCTTTTCTGGAGTGCGCATGTAATGTTGGGTTATATATATTGGGTAATTTGTTCGATTGACGCTGATATTCTGGAAGGTGATATCCCTTGCGTATCCTTTTCCACCCTTTAAAAAATAGAATGAATTTTTTTGTTAATTAAAATTAAGATACAGATATAGGGTCTTATTGTATAGTTTTTCATATCCCAAATTAAAGCATATAGTATTATTACTTACTGGCCATGTCTTGATTCTAGCTGCACTATCAGCTCCATCGAATATGCAATTGCTGACGTTCACATGTTCTACAAATTCTGTTTCCCCACCTTCCCCTAGACTCCCCACACTGCAAAAAAATTTGAGAGGAATGGTTCATTCATAAAACTTTAGTTTTAGGTGAAAACTCAAACTATATAAATGAAATGTTTGTACATGTAATGTAACAATTTATATTTCTCCCAACTTAAGCTTTTCTTTCGGTTTATGATAATAAGGAATGTCAATTTGTGCACGTTTTAGGACTAGCAAATGAATACACATATCTGTAACGAGCTTGATGAAATTCAAAGCTAAATTTTGAGCAAGGTAAATCACTATAACTAGATAATTTACATTTCATGAGTATTTTGAAGAATACCTAATGCCGTGACCCGGTCCACATGTGACATTGTTAACGTTGATGAATTGTGAGCCACCTTTAATAGCAATGCAGTCGTCACCTAAATCATAAAATTATACGTGCAACCCATGAATCAAAGTTGAAGAGTCAACTTAGAGAAGAGAAAGGAAAACCATAACTAATTAAAAAAGGTTTATGTTTCATATGTTACCTGTTCTTATTATGGAGTCAAGAATGTTAACATGAACTGTATTTGTAAGATCAATTCCATCGGTGTTGTGACTTATTCCAACTGGCGAGTATATGTTAACATTTGAGATGGTTACGTCTTTGCTATGGACCACATAGACGTGCGATGCTGGCCCGTTGATGTGAGTGAGTCCTCTTATTTGAAGACCATCACAGTTTTCAAAAAGAAGAGCCTGCAAATATGAATATTAATAATTTATTATCATCGAATTTATAAATGCTAGTGACATACATTGGATGTTTAATCTTGAATACAAGAGTATGAAATCTAGAGTTTCAAACCGTGGGTATTCCCTTGCATCCTGTAGTTCCAGTCAGCTGCAAGTTCAAATGGAACATTGTTAGATGATTAATCTTACTTATAATGAGTGCTAAAATAGTTATGTCCGAGCTGTTAGGATACAAACAAGTCCTTTATTAATAAAATAAGATAAGAAATAATAATTTATATAGCACAAATATATTTCAATGATTGAGATGCTTTTTAAGTGATGACAAAAAATAAAACTATAAAAAAGTTAAAATAAAGGAAAAACCACTTCTTCCTATTCAAACTAATGTATGATAATAGCTAAATAAGTAGATTATTAAATTTAATTTAGAAAGTAGGTGAATAAGTATTCATGTTTGGTGTAAATAAAAAATAAAAAATAAAAAGTCATTGCTATTACATTGCCCCACCAATCTTGACCCTGACCATTGATTACTCCTGATCCATGAACTGTCAAACCACGAACGTTAAGGAAATGAAGCCACCGTCTTGAACATGTTCCCCATGCATCTCTCTTAGGTGCAAGTAGGGTGCCCTGAATCTGCATCCTCAAGCATTAAATTTAATCAACTTACACACTTAAGCATACACAACCTCCTTGTTTAATGTTTAAGATTATATAAAACTTAATAAATACAATTAATAATACATCTGATTTCATAAAAAATAAATTATATAACTTCCTAATATATCCTTAAACCTTTTGAGTTCTCACCAATTAAATAAGTATTAAAAGAAAAAAAGACAACACATTTATTAAGGTATAATAGAAGAAAAAAATATTTAATAATAAATTGATATACTAAAACGACAATCAAATTTAAAAAAAAAATGACAAAACATTAAACAAAATGAAACGGAGGTAGCTAGTATTGATTTTCAGAAAAATAATCTAACAATTGATAAGTTTACAGTGAACCATAGTTTAATTTTCATGTCATTGTAAACTTTTTTTATATTATTAATTATTTAGAAATCCCTCTCAATATTTTTTTAAAGTAACTATTAAAAAAATTAATAATGTTAATATACATGATAATTTATAATTAAAATACTGTATAAGAACTATTTAAACTATTGTACATTCTAATCAAATTCACTGGAAAAATTGTAGATTTAGTATTATTATCCTGTTTCTATTCTTTTGCCATAAAAATATTCAGCATATAAGAGTGATAGGAATAGAATTTGAAGGTTTCTAGTGTTTATACCTCAATATCAACATTCTGGGATTTGCAGGAACCTTTGAATGTTGTTTGTTGCACAAAAAACGAATGCCCAGCTGGCACCATAAGCGTTGCATTGCCATGACTTGTTCCACATAAAGCATTCCATGCTTCCACAAAAGCCTACATAAGATATAGCATAGCATATTAAAATTTAGAAATTTCCTCCAATTTCTCTTTAATATATGGAATTAGCAAGTATTCTTTTTTTTTTTTTTGTATTATTTTTTTCCTTCACACAACTTGGCCAAAGACTAATTCGACTTGTGGTATTATGCATGACGGTCTTTTTAGTATTATGCATTATGGGTATTATTAAATTTAGGTTGAATAAAAATATTGAAAGCATTGAATGTAAAATAAATACATAAATAAATAAATAAAGTAAAGAAACTAAGACGTGATTTTGAACAAATTGAACAAGCAAGCCATGTCTTTAACGAATAATAAATCAATCCTTAATTCCTTATATTAAATCTAAGTTAAAAATGGGGTAAAAAAAAATCTAGTTCTCATTTAATGTGTGAAATTCTTCTATTGTACGTAAATAATTGAATGTATTTTTTATTAAATAAAAAATCTAGAATTATAATTAAATGTATTACTTCATCTCTATAAGAATCAATCCGGTGAAAAAAAAAATCATATTTTTATTAAATAAAAAAATATATTAAATGTAAGTAATAAAAAGAAGAAATAGGAAAGCTAAAAAATTAATTTGTTAAACATAATAAAAATATTATTATAGATGAAAAACTAGGCCTTGTTTATTTACTAATTTAAAAAATCCACAAATATGAAAGTATTGTTGCATGAGTATATTTCTATTTTTTAAATGCCTGAAATATCAATCACTTACATAGTGTTTACGTAGTTGGAAGGGAGGGGAGGGGAGGAATGAGGAGGGAAAGTGTTTTTTTTTTTTTATTTTTTTATTTATTTTAAATTATTGTTTGGTTCAATTTCTAAAATGGAAGGGGAGTTGAGCAAAACTCTTCCTTATAATTTTGGTTCCCGTCTAATATTAGAAGATTTTGAGGAGAGACAAAAGAATTTTAAAACATTTTTAATATAATGTCCAAAGTATTTTCACTTATATTTTTTAATTTAAAATTATAAATAAAAAAAAGTAAATTAATTTTTTAAATTCATTCTCTCACCTTGAAAATCAAATAAGAAAAAGAATTACCTCTCATCCCTTCCTCTCCTCTTAATTAAACATAAAATCCCCTCATTTAAATCATGGATAAAAAAACATTTCAATTAACTATTTTCAATTTTGGTTTTAGAACTCTTGTTTTCAAAACAAACTTTTTAAAATCAACTTAAATTAACGTGAGTGAATAGATTTTCATCGCTTAATAAAGCGGTTAGGATTTATATCCTGATTCTTGCATAAAAAAAAAAAATTAAGTTGAGAGAGAATATCTATCTATTTACTATATATTAAGTCTTTAAAAAATATTAATTTTTGTCTTTGTATTAAGTAATATGAAATTATTTTACAAAATAGTTTATATATATATATATATATATATATATATATATATATATATATATATATATATATATATATATATATAAAGTGAGAAGTGAATCAAATAAGTTGTAAGAAACGTAATTTTAAATCGAGTATATATTACTCCGACCAACCATCTGTTGTTAAGATATATGATTTACAACAAAATAATATCATGAGTTTAATGATTGAGTAAACTGTATTTTTAAGTCATTTTTCTACAACATAAAATTTATAATTTTGATTCTTTTATATAAAAATATGTAATATTAGTCTCTTAATTTTATAAAATTTATAATTTTGATTCTCTTATTAAATATTTATCCATTGATTACTAAAATTATAACATTTGTTATAATTTTATTTTAAGTAGATGATATAATAATTAATATTTAATAATATTTATGTTAAATTTTACTTTTAATCCTTATTTTTATCTCATAAAAGTGATAAAATGAAATAAAAATGAGAACTAAAAGTATAATTTAACTTAAATATCGTTAAATATTATTTATTTTGTGATTTATAGTGTCTTACAATTTTAAAGATCAACCCATAAATATTCAATGAGAAAACTGAAATCGTAGATTTTACAAAATTAAGAAACTAAGATTATGAATTTAAAAATAGAAGATTAAAATTGTGAATTTGATATTATAGAGAAAAAAAATACAATTTAACCTTAATAATATAAAATTTGGAGTAAAAAAGAGGGAAACACATTTAATCTAAATAAAAAAAACTAAAATAAATTAAATTAACTTTTATATTATAAATCTTAATTTTCATTCATGAATATGATAAATTCTCTTATTACACTCTCCATTAAATTGATTTTTTTTCTTCCAATTTTCTAATACTTATTTTTCGAATTTATTATTCATCTTAAAAACTTAAATCTTTATTTTAATTTATATTTTTTTATTTAAAATTATAAATATTTGTAAAATATACGAGATATAAGTCTCTTAGATTGTAAGAAAGTATCCTATCTTTATAAAAAAAAAAAAAAAGATTGTAAGAAAGTAAAATTTAACATAAAAGAATACATTTTAAAGAGATAAAAATGAACATTTTAACAATTGAAAAAGATATATAAACTTTACGAAAACAAGATAATAAGATAGGAAATAAAAATCATGACTTTCAAAATCGAAAATTTAAATCTATTTTATCATGACATGAATAATAAATCATTGGTAATTACCCAAAAAAATATATATCATTAGTGAAATTCGTGAGAACTACAAGATTCATTTTTTTTTTAAAAAAAAAAGTGGCAAAAGATTTGTAGGAAACGTTATGATAATATTACTTTAGAATCATCAGAGTGGCCATCTCCTTTGGCACCATATTTAAGCACGTCAAAGATTTGGCCATTTCCAACCCATGAATTGCAGGATACAGTAGAAAAGATCAAAAGTCCAATTATAAACAATCCCTGTCACATAGATATACACGAATTAGAAGATAAAACCTAGAACAATGGAATATGCAGATAACTATTATTTTCACTAACCATAGTGCAAATGTATTCGGAAAGATATGAAAAAACTACAATATATTATTCACTTGCTATCTGCAGCTAGAGGCATTTCTCTATCTCTGTATATAAAGTACGCAAACAATATCCTAATATTTAATGTCATTTATTAATTATGCAATTAATCTTACTTTTTTATATATATTTTTTATCATTCTTAAAAGTAATTTTACTTATATAAAAATGAACTAATTATTTTTCCTTATATATTATTGATATTTTTCCTTATATTATTGTATTTTACATTAACATGAAATGTCACTCATTAAAAATGTGACAATATTCATGTGTGTTGACATTTATGATATTACAAGAAAATATAAAATTAAAAAAAAAAGTAATTTCATAAGTATTATTAGAACCTATGACATTGATTATCAACTTCTTTATTTAAATCACTAAGTTATTATTAATGATATTTTAATATATTTTTTTTTAGAAAAGAGAATTATTATTATTATTATTATAATAACTTTTTATCTTTTTAAATTGAAAAGAGTAAACTTTTACTCCTGTGTCTATCTTTTAGTACAATGAGCTAGGAAGAAAAATTAAATAATTATTAAAAAAATGTGATTTATAAAGCATTATTAAAAAATTATTTAATATTTTGATAAGATCTTGACAATAGTCAGAGATCTAAATGACTATTATTGAAAATCTTATTTATAAATTATTATTAAATAAATATTTAATATTTTGAGAAGATATTCACAATAATGAAATAGAAGGAAGATTTAAATGATTATTTCTAAAAATCTTATTTATAAACTATTATTAGAAAATATTTAATATTTTATAAGATCTTCACTTAAATCAATTTAAAAGAAGATCTAAGTTGTTATTGCTAAATATATTATTTATAAATTATTATTAGAGAATGTTTAATATTTTATAAGATATTCAGAATGTATAAATAAGAAGAAGATTCAAATAATTATTGTCAAAAAGCTTAAATATGTTTTTAACCTAATAATGAACATATTTTGATTTTAATTTAGTAAATATTTTTCTTTGTTTTTCATCTTTTAAAATTTAAAATTATTATTTTTAGTCTCTACTATTAAGTGATCTTTTTAATTACTTATATTTTTATTAGAAGGTTAAATAACCGTCTTAAATAGCACCTACAACTATCTATGATACCATGTTATTGTGTGACATATCTATATTTTTCTATTTTTTTAAATGTTATTTATTTATCTTAAAATAATTTTTAGGGTTAAAAAATAATTACATTAAACTTTAGAGAGATAAAAATCATATAAAAATAATTTACGAAGACTAAAATTAAATTTTTATTTTATATAGATCAAAGACACAATTTACAAATTTTAGAAGAATAAAAAACAAATAATTTTTTTTTATAGAAACTAAAATCCAAACTCACTCATTTTTACAGACATTAAAAAATATTGTAAACCTTGTTGAAAACATTATTTATAAATTATCATTAAAAAATATTTAACATTTTGATAAGATTTTCACGATAATCAAATAGAAAAAAAATATTTAATTGGTTATTGTTAAGAATCATATTTATAAATTATTAATTGAAAATATTTAGCATTTCGATATGATCTTTATAATAATCAAATAGAAATAACTAAATAAGAAGAAAATTCACAAGATTATCACTCCGAATCCTCTTATATTTGTGCATGTATTAATAAATAAATATCATTACATATATACTCCTATTAATATTTTTTATAACTTTCATATAACTTTAACCGATCAAACCATCATTGAATTGTGTCATACTATATTCATGATCATGTATGTTAAATTTTATATAAATTAGAACTTTTTTTATATATGTTATCTAATAATAAATATTTATGTATATCTTAAATATTATATTACATGTTAAAATAAAGTGATGTGATAAATTAATAAATAATTTTTAAATTATATAAAATTTTCTTATAATTGAATTAATTAGTAAGAATATTAAACACTGTAACTATTAATGTTTTAAAAATCGAACTAATCATCAAATCGATTAAAAAATTAAGTTAATAGACCAGAGATTGAATTGGATAACCCAATTCCTATTAACTTTTTTTAAAAAATATTCATACATATCTCATACCTATTAATTTTAATAAGATTCATGTCTTATTTAAAAAAACTCCAAAAAAAATTACAAATATATTTTATATATAATATAAATAAATTAAAAATATATTATAAAAATAATTTAGATCAATAATATATGAATTATACAAGTTAATTCGATGGTGGTGTTCATTGGAATTGGGTGGTGTTGGGGGTGTGTAAAAGGCAAGAGTATCGATACAGGTTCTGAATTTTTTTCCGAATCATCTTATGCATAATTAAAATAATAATATTTTTTTTAATCAATTTATTATAAAATAATTATTTTTAATAAATTTATTAAAAAGTATTATTATTTTAATTATTCGGACGAAGTTTTGAAAAAACGGTTGGAAGGCTGAATCATTAGTCAAACAGAATTGCTACATCCTCCGAATTCGGAACGGAAGTACAGTTCAAAATTTTAAAATATTAATAACAAATTTATTATTAAATAATTATTTAATTTAATATTTTATAATTTAAATTAATTTTTTAAACATTCGGTATATGTTTTAGACAATTCAGTCAGAGGATGAAGAATTTTTCTTAGTCAAAAGACAAGCAACCATTGAAATTAGAAAACATGAAAAGATGAGTGAGACAACCTTGGGATGCATGGGTTCCTTAGAGCACCTCTAACGGGGTGCTTATTATGTATCTTAAGAATAAGTAACAATGCTTACAAAAAACTCCTATTGGAGTGATCTTAAGTGACAAGACAATTTTTTAAATTTTTTGCTCTGTTACTTGGAGAAGGAACAATGCTTAGCACTCAAAAATTTGAAATAAAGAGGTTTGATTGGTTGATGTTGATCCATGGTGGAACATGGACAGAGGTTTTGGAAATTAAAAAAATAGATAAAACTTCCTTCACCTGGTTCTCCCTCTGGTGGTCATGTTTGTAGTTGCCACCGGACGTCCGAGCGGAGGGTTCTCGACGCCGGCCGCACGTTGCTGGCTGGGCGCACGATGGTGGTGGCAGAAACCATCCGCGTTCGGGAACCTCTACCACGTGTCTCTGTGGTCATCCGTCGCGCATCTCCGAGCAGATCTCCTCAACCGTGCGCATCTCCGAGCAGACCCACTTCGCCCAACCAAACCCCTTCTGGCGTGCGAAGCTTTGCCCGACCAGATCCCCCTAATGCGCGCGACTTTGCCCAACCAGACCGCCCCGGTGCACGTGACTTCGCCCGACCAGACACCCCTAGCGCGCGTGACTCCTATAACATCCCAGTTTTCAATAAAGTTATTATTATTATTATAATAATAATAATTATTATTATATGGTATTTGATCATAATTATTTTAATAATTATAGAAGAATATTATTTTGTACGTTTTAAATAATTATTGTTTTGGACAATTATTTTGTACGTATTAAATAAGTATTTTTTATTAGCATATTTAAATAAATATTTATATGTTTTAAGAGAAGATTGATTTTATATGATATTTTGTTATTGAAATTATATTATTATATTTTGGGTCAGAAATATATTATTATTATAGAGGAAAAATATTTTATAATATACATGTATTTATTTTATTTAATTATTTTGAGGAAAAAGAAAAGTGAGTTAGAAGAGAAGGAAAATGGGTTGGGTTGACCCAGCCCAATGTATTAATTTTAAGGAGTCAGGTAGCGTTAACCCTATCTACCTCATTTGTGTTCTGAAGGGTTAGGAAAAAAAAAGGAGAAACAAAGAGCTCTAAGGAAGAGTACTCAGGAACGACCTTAGATCACACCTTTGTCTTCTGCCCATCCAGGTAAGGGGGGAGTGAGAAACCTCGCTCTGGGTGTGGGATTGTATGCTGGGTAGTGGGATTGGCCCCCAATCCTGTGTTTGTTGTATTTTTGTATGCTCATGTATGAGGGATTTCTCCCAATTGTATCTGTTTTGCTTATTATTTTTCTTATATGCAATTAATTGTATGATTTGAGATTTCTATGGGTTCTTATGGGAAACCCTATGAGAAACAGGCAAAATATGAATATTTTCTGTTTTGCTATCTGATTGCTCTATTGTATTCCTCGTTGAATGTAATGTGTAAGTATGTGATTAATTTTGAGAATAAATATGTTTTGATATGATTTAGAGTGCTATGTGGGTTTCTACGGGAAACCTATGAGAAAATAGGCAAAATATAAATATTTTCTGTTTTGCTTTTTGAATGTTCTGTTACGTTCCTTGTGTGATGTATAATGTAAATATGTATTTAATTTTATAAATAAACGAGTTTTGATATAAATTAAAGTGCTCTGTGGAGGCTTTGTGAATATGATGAGATAATATGAAATGTGATAATGAAATGTTATGACGAAATGTGATGATGTGAAATGACCATGGGAAATGATAATGTGATATGAGAATGCATAGAGTCGTGATTGACATGCATCATTTGCATAAGTGTTTTAAGGGTATGATATGGAATACACCGCCAGAGAAGGCCCCCTAGTGTAAAAGCTTTGGGGATTAGTCCTTGGGGATAGCTCGGTTTGGAAGTCTCAGTCTCGCCCATTGTGTGCATGGGATGTATCTTGCGCGACTTAGCTATCCCGACGAGACTCTGGTAGTATATTCTTCTAGTGAGAGTGCGCAGAGGGTGTGACCCGGCATGTACTCCTAGACTACTCTTCGTGTATTGCTAGCGACAATATGCCATGTGATGTTTTACTGGCGCCACATGCATGATAATGTGAAGTTCGTGTCCATGCATGTGCATCCTTATTATTAAATGATGATAAATTACTATTTGTATGACTTGGATGATTGAATAAACTATTGTTGTTGATTGATCTATGAGATAACTGTATTGTTTGTGTTTGGCTATCCGGTGTGCGTTCCTACACCGTGAGCCAGAGTGAGATGTTTCTCACTCCCTTCTTTTGTGTTGTTTCTCTTGTTTGATATACAGGTGATCATCAGCGTGAGACTGAGGATGTTGGTGATGAAGCTTAGGCTTCTATGTTGGATTTTGCTCTGATAGGACATGTGACATCGGGACATAGATAGGATTAGTTTAAAATGTTCTTATTAAATTATTTTGGAAAATTCAGTTTTATTTCTTTGTAATTTTACTGGCATGTTATTTGGATTAAGTTTATGAATGTGAACTCTTTACCCTTACGTGGTTGGAAATTTGATTTTTATTGATGAAAAATTCTATTTTTTTTTTATAATTACTGTATATGTATGTTGGGGTAGAGGGTGTCACAACTCCTCTGACCAGACCCCTAGCACGCGCGCGTTTCCCTCGACTAGACCCCCTCCGCTGAGACCCCTCAACCAATTCTGGGGTCACACATGGTGAAACTTTGAGAGAAAGAGAGAGTGAAGAGAAAGAGAAAGAGACGTGAGAGATGTGAGAGACAAGAGAAAGAGAAAGAGACGTGAGAGATGTGAGAAAAGTGAGACTTGAATGAAAAAAAGAGACGTTGAGGTTACCGTTGAGAGACGTTGGGAGAGACATTGGTGTTGTGTGTATAAATTGATGTTCAATATTCAATTCATTTGCACTCCATTATTCAGTTTATTTGCACTTCACTGTCTAAGTTTACTATTCATTTCAAAAATTTTACTATTCACATCCAAAAAAATTTCTTATTTTATTTTTGTTCATCTATAATTTTTTTTTATGTTCTAGCACATGGATCCCAACCAATATAATTTTCAAAGTTATTTTAATTATTTACAAAACTAACCACTACCTCTAACCTCTTCTGGTGAAAATTCTCAAAATCCTCAATTTTTTATATACCCACCACCACCACCACACTCAACCAATGATAATTCTTTGAATCCCCCTTTTTTTATGTATCCACCACCAATACCAACCAATCCCAATATATTTTTTAGGCCTTCAAATTTTTCTGAAAAAGTTGTGGAGTCTCAAGTTCGGGAAACAGATTCACCAATTGGTTCAATATCTGAGTCTCAAGTTTGGCTAGAGAACATCATGAAGTTAGATGAAAACACATAGAAGAGGGGTTGAATATGTGTGTGTGTTGTGAACAAAGAGAATTTTGAACTCGTTTTTGCAAGAAGACCTTTGTTCGTCCAATAAGAATATGTTTTTAAGCGTTTGACGATTCTGCATAAATTGCTTAGCAAAGGGTGTTTGCGTCTGAGAGTTTTATTGTATGCTTTAGGAAGATGTTTCTTAAAGTAATAAGTTAAATGTGTGCATCTTTCGTTTAAGGATAGTTGCGTTTTGGAAACAAGCAATAGATGAAACTTTCAGTTTAATAAGTAATCTAAACACGGTTTGCGTTTGCGTCTGAAAATTGGTTTCAATGAAGAATAAACGTTGGACGAAATTTCATAAGATGATTTGACAGTCAAGTAAAATTTTCGTCTGAAATATAAATAAGTAGTGCAAGTTTTTTTATACTAGTTCGCTCAAACTGAGCTACGTCCAGTCTCCTTCAACTGAAGGGTTCCACTAGATAAACAATTCAATACAAAAGTATTATCGACCACTTCTGGCCTGTTGACTTCACTCATCAATGCTAGTATATTCTTATCAGCCTCTTTAGGCTAGCAATGAGTATTATGGACCACCCAGGTTAGAATCACTCCTGGTCCAAGTATTCTTGACCTCTCCAGGCCCTGAGTATTCTAGACCATCCTGGTCACGGCCACTCCTGGTCACGAGTATTCTCAACCACTCCTGGTTGGCTAGCTTCACTCACCAGCTCTAGTATTCTTAAACCACTTCTGGTTCCCAAGTATTCTCGACAACTCCTGGCCTGCCAGCTTCACTAACCAGCGCTAGTATATTCTTATCAGCCACTTCTGGCTAGCAGTGAGTATTATGGACCACCTAGGTCAGAACCACTCCTGGTCCAAGTATTCCCGACCACTCCTAGCTTGCCAGCTTCACTCACCAGCGCTAGTATTCTTTAATCAACCTCTTCAGGCTCGTAGTGAGTATTCTTTGACTAGCCTCTTCAGGCTTTACAGATGATAGACTTATAATCAAGTTTGAGTGTTTGGGTTACTCTCACAGAGAGGATACAAAGGTTTACTACACTTTCTAAGGTTTCACTACCTTAGTCCTACAAAGATTTTGTGTGTGCGTTACTCTTTACAAAGAGGATACTTAAGGTTACAACACTCACTAAGGTTTCCTACCTAAGATACGCTTGGAACACCTTAGACTACAGAGATGAATACAATGATACATTGTAGTTTTGACTATGAAGAATCGATCTCTGATTTCTCTGTTTTTCTTTTGGGCTTGATATTACTTTTGGTGCTTAATGCTCAGAGCCTAAGGCAATGCCTATGGTCATTCTTTTGTTTCTTCTTGCCAACCTCTTTCGGTTTGAGGTTATTGCATACTTATAGGCCTGTAGAATTTTCTCGATGCATATGTCCGTTGAAGCCGATATAGTCGTTCATGACTAGTTTGATCCTTTCATTTAATGCACTAGATCTTGCATTAAATGTTGCTTCCTGTTTATGAACAATGTGTATACTGTTCTGAATCTATAGATTCTAACTTTCACAAAATCCTAGAGATTAGCTGCAAAGACGTTATCTTTATCAGAAAAGTAGGTGTCCTTTTTCTTACACACTCGGGATTTGACGTTTTGTGCTTACTTTCTTTCTTTCTTCTTGTCTTCTCACAATTTCAATGACTTCGTGTGTTCTCCTGTGAGTGTGGACGATATTCAAATTGTTCTTTGAAACTTGATTTCTTAGGTGATTGCGTGACAATTTTCGTTTGCGTCTAGTAGTTCATATGTAGCTCAAGCCTTGACCTTTATTTGATTATTTGTTATTAGCGCATTGACTTTTCCTTTCATCTGGTCAACTTGTATATGGTCAGACTTTCAAATTATCTTTGACCAACCTTCGTCCGAGTCTTTATGTTTTGCTTTAGGTTGTGCTTGACGCGCTTTTGTCTTGTTCTTGATTTGGCTTGTTGGATGCTTGTGTTAGCCTTTCGTCTATCGTCTTGTATCGTCTGATGCATATGCTTGTTCTTCATCTTACTTATTCTTATGTTTTTCTGAAACAATAACACACTTGTTAAAGATAACATGTATTTTATTTGTCGCACTCAAAACCTTGTTGTGAGTTTCTTCGTCTGACTTAACACATCACACTTGATGTAGGAGGGCAATAAGGAGAAGAAATATGTACTAAAAAAAGTCATGTGTAAGCTTTTCTGTCGAAGAGGATAATCTACTTATTCAATCATGGCTCAACATTTCGAAGGATCCAATTGTTGGAGTTGATCAAACTGGAAATAGTTTCTGGATTAGAATCAAGGAGAATTACAACAACAATCGCAATTAATTTCTAGTAAGGAATTCAGGTCAGTTAAAAAGTCGTTGGTTTCGAATCAATAAAGCAATTCAATTATTTGTCGGATGTTATAAACAAGCTCATGATAATAAAAAAGTGGCAACTCAGAAAAAGACATCATCGCAAATGCATATAAAATTTACTCACAAGATGTAGGTGATATATTCAATTTTGAGCATGCATGGCTATTATTAAGAGATGAGCCAAAATGGAAATCTGAATCAATGGAGAGCTCTTCTAAAAGATCAAAGATTTATCTGGGCAATACTGAACGTCTTCTAACACAGATGCAGCCAGTGATTGTGAAGAATATGACTCAACAACACCAATGTCTCGTCCAATAGGTCAAAAGTAACAAAGAGAAAGAGTAAAGGAAAGGTTGGCAAAACATCTTCCGACAAAAAGGAGTTGGATAATATGACAAAAACAATGTTAAAAAGAAGTGTTGTAGTAAAGAAATTGGCTGAAGTGAAGGAAACAACTAAATTTAGTGCAATGTATGAAATTCTCATGAAGGACATATCTAGAATGACTGGGAAGCAACTCAAAGATCATGAATTGGCTTGTAATTTTATTAGGTGCAAATTAGGAGATTAAATATTATTGTAATTTTAATTTATACAAATTAGACTAGTTTTATTGTAATTGAATTTAATTTGTTGTATCTTTATTTTCACTTATGCTTATGAAACTAGCCGTTATAAATTAGCCGTTGTAAACTAGCCATTATAAACTAGCCATTGTAAACTAGTCATTGTAAACTAGCCGTTATGAAACTAGCCATTATAAACTAGCCGTTGTAAACTAGCCGTTGTAAACTAGCCGGTTTTTAAGACACTATATAATTGATACACATTTCTTACATCTCATTCTCAAAACCTACTTCAATTATTTGTCTCAAAGTCTATTTGTTGCTTCTTATTTTCTCTAAAGTTGACACTTTAGTTTTCAACAAAATGGATTCTGACAGAGACTTTGATGCTTTGTTTGAGCAAGTTATAGATTAGGAACTTGAAGACAACACCAACGAATATTTATAAGATTCGTACTTAAAAGACAACAACAATCTGACAACACTACTCGTCGAAGGAAAAAAAACATTGATGATTGATCGATGTCGTGAAGAAGGGCACAATCTATTGTTCAATGATTACTTCCCTGAGAACTCAGTTTACACAAATGCTCATTTTCGACGACGATTTCGAATGCAAAGGCACGTGTTCCTTAGAATTGTAGAAGCCCTTGGTCATTATGATGATTATTTCAAGATGAGGATTGATGCAACTCAAACGAAGGGTCTTTCACCATTATAAAAATAGACAGATGCAATTCATATATTAGCATATGGATCAAGTGCTGATAGTACAGATGATTACATTCGATTTGGTGAAAGCATCGCTGTGGAATGCTTAAAGAGATTTGTATCCGGTGTGTGCAACATATTTAGAGCTGGATACCTTAGGAGGCCTAACAATGAAGATGTTGAACGACTACTTCAAATGGGGAATGCACGTGGCTTTCTAGGTATGTTAGGGTCTATTTATTGTATGCATTAGGAATAGAAAAATTGTCCAGTTGCTTGGAAAGGACAATTTTGTCGAGGTGATCACGGCAAACCCATAATTATGCTTGAAGTTGTAGCTTCACAAGACTTGTGGATTTGGCATGCTTTTTTTGGCACCGCAGGTTCAAATATTGACATTAATGTGTTGAATGCTTCGAATGTTTTTAATGACGTTTTCTCAAGACAAGCTCCTACTGTACAATACATAGTGAATAGAACCCAATATAATATGGGTTATTATCTTGCTGATGGTATTTATCCGGAGTAGGCTACATTTGTGAAGACCATCCCTATGCCACAAGGAGAAAAGAGGAAATTATTTGCCGAACGATAAGAATCAGCAAGAAAAGATGTAGAGCGAGCATTTGGAGTATTGCAATCTTGATTTGCAATTGTGCATGGACCAACACGTGCTTGACATGTTGATACATTGAAGAATATCATGTATGCATGCATCATACTACATAACATGATAGTTGAAGATGAAAGACACACATACAATATTAATTTTGATTATGATAATGGTGGTAACAAAGTCTCGACTACCGATATATCTATTGGTCCTCATCCTATTTTTACTGCAACATTCTTACAAAGGAGGGCACATCTTCGTGATAGACAACAACAACAACACCGACAACTACAACACGACTTGCTAGAATATATTTGGGAACGTTTTAGACATCATAATAACGAAAATTAGTGCGTATTTCATTTTTATATTTAATTTTGTTGTAATTCTTGGTATTTCTTTTTATTATGTAATTTCTTTTTATTATTGTAATTTTTTTATTATGTAATTTTTTTATTATGTAATTTCTTTTGTTTGTTATTCATATTTATATATTATCCATAATAATTAATTTTATAAAAATTTATCATAAAGTGTAGTATGAGTTGTCAAAAAGTAGGGGTGCTTATAAGCAATTTCCATTGGAGCAAAAATTTTAAAAATATAGTATAAGTTGCTTATGAGTGTCATGGCACAGTGAGACCCATTTAAAGTGGTTGGGAGTTGCTTATAAACAACTCCTATCCACTTTAAATAGGTTTCACTATGCCACATCACTCATAAATAATTCATACTATATTTTTACAATTTTTGCTCCAATGAAAATTGCTTATAAGCACCCCCACTTTTTGACAACTCATACTTTACTTTTTGACAACTCACATTACACTTTTTGATAAATTTTAAAAAATTAATTATTATGGATAATATATAAATATGAATAATAAACAAAAAATTACATAATAAAAAAATGCGATAATAAAAAGAAATTACATAATAAAAAGAATTACCAAAAATTACAAAAAAAAATTAAATATGAAAGCTAAGAAATTGCATAATACTATAAATGCACGATAAAATATTTATAACAATAAATACGCATTAATTTTCAGTATTGTGTTGTCCGAAATTCCCAAATATGTCCCACCAAGTCGTGTTGTAGTTGTCGGTGTTGCTGTCTATCACGAAGAGGTGCGCTCCTTTGTAAGTATGTTGCAGTAAAAATAGGATGAGGACCAATAGATACATCGGTAGTCAAGACTTTGTTAACCATGATCATAATCAAAATTAATATTGTATATATGTCTCTCATCTTCAATTATCATGTTATGTAGTATGATACATGCATACATGCATGATGTTCTTTAATGTATCGACACACCAAGCACGTGTTGGTCTATGCACAAGTGCAAATTGAGATTGCAATACTCCAAATTCTCGTTCTACATTTTTTCTTGCCGATTCTTGTCGTTTAGCAAATAAATTTCCTCTTTTCTCCTTGTGGCATAGGGATGATCTTCACAAATGTAGCCCACTTTGGATAAATACCATCAGCAAGATAATAACCCATATTATATTGGTTTCTATTCACTATGTATTATACAACAGGAGTTGTCCTAACAAAATGTTATTAAACACATTCGAAGTATTCAACACATTAATGTCATTATTTGAACCTATTGTGCCAAAAAAAGCATGCCAAATCCACAAGTCTTATGAAGTTACAACTTCAAGCATAATTGAGGGTTTGCCGTGATCACCTCGACAAAATTGTCCTTTCCAAGCAATTGGACAATTTTTCCATTCCCAATGCATATAATCAATAGACCCTAACATACCTGGAAAGCCATGTGCATTCCCATTTGAAGTAGTCATTCAAAATCTTCATTGTTAGGCCTCCTAAGGTATTTAGCTCCAAATATGTTGCACACACCAGATACAAATATCTCTAAGCATTCCACAACAGTGCTTTCACCAATTCGAACGTAATTATCTGTACTATCAGCACTTGATCCATATGCTAATATACGAATTGCAGTTATGCATTTTTGTAATGGTGAAAGACCCTTCTTTCGAGTTACATCAACCCTCATCTGGAAATAATCATCATAATGACCAAGGGCTTCTACAATTCAAAGGAACACGTGCCTTTGCATTCAAAATCTGTCAAAATTGAGCATATTTGTAAACTGAATTCTCAGAGAAGTAATCAATGAACAATCGATTGTGCCCTTCTTCACGACATTGATCAATCATCATTTTTTTCCTTCGACGAGTAGTGTTGTCAGATTTTTGTTGCATCACAAGTGCTATTCTCATTATTTGTTCGTTGGTGTTGTCTTCAAGTTCCTCATCTATAACTTGCTCAAACAAAGCATCAAAGTCTTTGTCAGAATCCTTTTTGTGGAAAACTAAAGTGTCAACTTTGGGATAGAATAGGAAGCAACCAATAGATTTTGAGAAAAATAAGACAAGTAAGTTTTGATAATGAGATTCAAAAAATGTGTATCAATTATATAGTGTCATAAAAAACGACTAGTTTGCAACCGCTGTGACACCCTCTACCCCAACATACATATACAATAATTATAAAAAAAAATAAAATTTTCATCATTAAAAAAACCAAATTTCCAACCACGTAAGGGTAAATAGTTCACATTCATAAACTTAATCCAAATAACATGCCGGTAAAATTACAAAGAAATAAAACTGAATTTTCCAAAATAATTTAATAAGAACATCTTAAACTAATCCTATCTATGTCCCGATGTCACATGTCCTATCAGAGCAAAACCCAACATAGAAGCCTAAGCTTCATCACCAACATCCTCAGCCTCACGCTGATGATCACCTGTATAATAGTCAAAGCAAAACAACACGAGAAAAGGGAGTGAGAAACATCTCACTCTGGCTCAGAGTGTAGAAATATACGCCAGATAGCCAAACACAAATAAAACAGGTATAACATAGATAAATTAATAATAGCATCACACTCATCCAAGACATAAACCATCACTTTATCATATAACATTAAAAATGCATAAGTATGGACACAGACTACATATTATCATGCATGTGGCGCCAGTAAAACATCACATGGCATATTGCTGCTAGCAATACACGAAGAGTAGTCTAGGAGTACATGTCGGGACACACCCTCTGCGCACTCTCACTAGAAGGACATACTACTAGAGTCTCGTCGGGATAGCTAAGCCGTGCAAGATACATCCCATGCACACAATGGGCGAGACTGGGACTTCCAAACTGAGCTATCCCCAAGGACTAACCCCCAAAGCTTTTACACTAGGGGGCCTTCTCTGGCGGTGTATTCCATATCGTACCCTTAAAAACATTTATGCATATGATGCATGTCAATCAAGACTCCATGCTTTTCTCATATCACATTTTCATGTCTCATTCCCATATCACATTATCATGTCTCAACATATCTCATCATCACATCTCCTCATTACATTTCATCATCACATTCGCATTATCACATCATATTCACAATTTTCACAGAGCACTTTTATTCATATCAGAACTCATCTATTTGCGAAAGTAAACATATATTCATACATTTCATACAACAAGGAATACAACAGAACAATCAGAAGGTAAAACAGAAAATATTAGATATATGCATGTTTCTCATAGGATTCCCACAGGAACCCACATAGCACTCTAATTCATATCAAAACTTGTTTATTTTTAAAATTAGACACATATTTACACTCAGCAAATATCAAGAAACACAACAGAAAACTCAGAAGGTAAAACAGAAAACATTTAAAATTTGCCTCTTACAATTATCAATGCATTCCCTTGGGGTTTCCCATAGGAACCCATAGAGATCTTAATTCATACAATTAATTACATATAAGAAAACATGAGGCAAAACATATACAATTGGGGAAAACCCCTCATACATATGCATACAAAAAATACAACAAACACAAGATTGGGGGCTAATCCCACTACCCAACAAATATTCCCACACCCAAAGCGAGGTTTCTCACTCCCCCCTTACCTGAATGAGCAGAAGACGAATGGTCTTGGTGTGATTTAAGATCGTTCCTGAGTACTCTTCCTTAGAGCTCTTTGTTTCTCCTCTCTTTTTTTTCCTAACCTTTCAAAATGCAAATGAGGCAGATAGGGTTAACACTACTTGATTCCTTTCTTAAAATTAATCTATTGGGCTGGGTCAACCCAACCCATTTTCCTTCTCTTCTAACCCACTTCTCTTTTTCCTCAAAATAATTAAATAAAATAAATGTATATTATAAAAAAATTTCCTCTATAATAATAATATATTTCTGACCTAAAATATAATAATAAATTTCAATAACAAAATATCATATAAAATCAACCTTCTCTTAAAACATATAAATATTTATTTAAAAATACTAATAAAAATACTTATTTAATACGTACAAAATAATTGTCCAAAACAATAATTATTTAAAACGTACAAAATAATATTCCTCTATAATTATTAAAATAATTATGACCAAATACCACATAATAATAATAATAATAATAACCTTTTTGAAAACTGGGGTGTTACAACCGCTAGTTATAACGGCTAGTTTGCAACGACTAGTTTGCAATGGCTAGTTTGCAACGACTAGTTTTATAACGACTAGTTTATAACCGTTAGTTTCATAAGCATAAGTGAGAAATAAAGTTACAACAAATTAAATTCAATTACAATAAAACTAGTCTAATTTGTGATAATTAAAATTATAATAATATTTATTCTTCTAATTTGCGAGTAATAAAATTACAAGCCAATTTGTAATCTTTGAGTTGCTTCTGAGTCATCCTAGATGTGTCCTTCATGAGAATGTCATACATTGCACTAAAGTTAGCCGCTTCCTTTGCTTTAGCCAATCTATTTACTACAACACTTCTTTCTAACATTGCTTTTGTCATATTATCCAACTTCTTCTTGTCGAAAGATGTTTCGTCAACCTTTGCTTTACTCTTTCTTTTCGTTGCCTTTTGACCTATTGGTCAAGACATTGGTGTTGTTGGGTCATATTCTTCACAATCATTGGCTGCATTTGTGTTAGAATACGTTGAGTATTACCCAAATTTAGAGATCTTTGATCTTTTAGAAGAGCTCTCCATTGATTCAGATTTCCATTTTGGCTCATCTCTTAATAATAGCCATGCATGCTTAAAATTGAATTTATCACCTACATCTTGTGAGTAAATTTTATATGCATTTGCCATGATGTCTTTTTATGAGTTGCCACTTTTTTTTTATCACGAGCTTGTTTATAACATCCGACAAATAATTGAACTACTTTATTGATTCAAAACCAATGACTTTTTGACTGACCTGGATTCCTTTCTCGAAATTGATTGCGATTGTTGTTGTATTTCTCTTTGATTCTTATCCAGAAACTATTTCCAGTTTGATCAACTCCCATAATTGGATCCTTCGAAATGTTGAGCCATAATTGAATAAGTAGATTATCCTCTTCGACAGAAAAGCTAACAAGTGATTTTTTTAGAAGATATTTCTTCTGCTTGTTGTCCTCCTACATCAATTGTTATGTTCTCTAGCCCAACTTGAGACTCAGATATTGAACCAATTGGTGATTCTGTTTTCGGATCTAATGACTCCACAACTTTTTTGGAAAACATTGAAGGCCTATAAAACATAGTGGGATTGGTTGGTAGTGGTGGTGGATACATAAAAAAAATGGGGATTCGGAGAATTATCATTGGTAGAGTATGGTGGTGGTGGGTATATAAAAAAAATGAGGATTTTGAGAATTTTCACCAGAAGGGGGTGGAGGTGGTGGTTGGTTTTGTAAATAATTAAAATAATTTTGAAATTTATATTGATTGGGATCTGTGCTAGAACACAAAAAAAATTGCAGATGAATAACAATAAAAGAGGAGAATTTTTTTTTGAAGTGAACACTGAACGTGAATAGTGAATATGAATAGTAAATCTGAATAATAAGTTAATTTATAGACACTGGTAATGCTATTCAAGTTCAATTTTATCTCAACGTATTTTTTTCTTCTTCCAACGTCTCTCTCTTTTTCTCCCAACATCTCTCAATGTCTTTTTTTTTTCTCCAATGTCGTCTCTCAACGTCTATTTTCCCAACGTTTATGCGAGCCTTATCTCTTTCTCTTTTTCTCATTCTTTCTCGTTCTCTCTTTCTCATCTTTCTCTCAATGTCTCTCTTTCTCTCTCATTCTCGAGCTGTGGGTGGTGGGTGTTGGTCGTGGCTAGTGTGGGTGTGTCGGATTCGGGCCGTAGAGGGTGGTGGCTGGTGTGGGTGACTATCAGTGGTGGGTGTGTCGTATTCAGGTCGTGGAGGGTGGTCGGTGTTGGTTGTAACACCCCGAATTTTCTACTAATACAATGTTGAATATTATTATTTTTATATAGTTATTTTTGTTAATTAAAGGGGTTTTATAGAGGTTTGTATTAATTTAAAATTATTTATGAAAATTTTATATAAAGTTAATTCTGATTTTTTCTAGGCCCAGAACGGGCTGTTCCGAAAAGCGGAACGGGCTGTTCCCAAAAAGCGGAACGGGCTATTCCAAAAAGTGGAACGGGCCGTTCCAAAGGATGAAAGTGAACTATTTTGAAGGACCAGAATGGGCCGTTTCAAATGGTGGAACGGGGCGTTCCAAATGTGCAAAATGGCCTATTTGGGTTTTTCTGGAACGGGACGTTCCCAAAGTGAAACGGGCCGTTCCAGAGTAATAAAAATGCCTAAAATTTAAGATTGGAAACGGGCCGTTCTCATTATGGTCAATATGTGTAAAAATGAACTCCAAAACGGGTCGTTCTGATTTCAGAATGGGCCATTCTGCTTTTTGAAAACGGGCCGTTCCGATTTTGGAACGGGTCGTTCTAGTTGAAAAATTTGCATATATTCGAAGGATCCGGAACGGGCCGTTCTGAAATCAATACGGGCCATTCCGGGTACACCAGGTTGCCTATAAATAGGGGCAAGGGGGGGTAAAAATTTTATACTGAGTGAGAAGGTGAAATCTTAGAGAGAGAAAGAGGAGAGAGAGAGAGAGAGAGAGAAAGAAAGAAAGAAAGAAAGAGAGGGAAGGAAAGAGGGAATCAAGAGGAGGAGGCCCTGCCCAAGTTTCAACTCCGCTTGTCCAGGTAAGGGGGGAGTGAGAAACCTCGCTCGGGGGTGTGAGGATAATTGTTGGATAGTTTGTTTGTCGGATTGGCCCCAATCCCTTGCATGTTGTTCTGTCTTTCTGTTTGCTCTACTTTGTTTCTTGTTACTTTGTTCCTTGTTACTTTGTTCCTTGTTACTTTGTTCCTTGTTACTTTGTTCCTTGTTACTTTGTTCCTTGTTACTTTGTTCCTTGTTACTTTGTTTCCTTGTTACTTTGTTCCTTGTTACTTTGTTCCTTGAAAGTAATAAATGAATATGGAATTAATGCTAAAACTAAATAAGTTTTAATATGAAAAAGAATGTTCTCTATGAATTCCTATGCGGACCTTATGAGGAGTATTTATGACATGACCTTGTGAAATATGGACAAATGACATGAGACCTAAGAATGGACTATTGAGACAAGCTATGACTATGAGAACATGAAAAATGATAACATGATGTATTAAACGAAATTATGTAATAAGTTAAATGTTGAGTTAATGAAATAATGACTGTATGACATGCATCATATGCATATATGACTCCAGGTGTGCCGCTGAAGCCGCATACCCACGACTAACAAGGTGTACCTTATGGTCACCCACGACTAACAAGGTGTACCTTAGGGTCACCCACGACTAACAAGGTGTACCTTAGGGTCACCCACGATGTAACATGCTAACAAGGTGTATCTTAGGGTCACCAGTGATGATATGTGAAACTTTCTTATGGCGCCACATGCATGCATTTATGAGTCGAATCCATGCCATCATAAGCATGATAAATGAGTATATATGTGATATTTGATTATTTATGTGTATTGTTTACATGTGACTTATATATGTTGTGTGTGTGAGCTATCTAGCCTTTATTTCTGCACCTGAAACTGAGTGAGATGTTTCTCACTCCCTTGTTGTTTTTGTATATGTTTAAATTATGTTGCAGGTGATCAGCATCATGAGGATTTGGTGATGAGGCTTAATGCTTCAGTTGGGCATGCTCTGATAGGATGTGACATCGGGGCTTAGCTAGCTTAGTTTAATATGTTATTGTGTTAATAACTTTAGTTTGTTTTCTTTTGTATTTTCTAATGAAGAAATAATGTAAATAAAGTTATAATCTTTCTTTTGTAATTTTGAACACCCTTGATAAAAGACCAAAATATGCATCTATGTCATATTATTTTTATTACATGACTTGAAAGTTATAAATTAATTCCTAACTAAGAAGCACTACCACCTTTGCTGGAATTAATCTATAATTTTCTTTATGTGATTTCTTGAATTTTGATATTTACATGATGACTTTCTATGATTTATGAATTACGAATGTGAATCTTCTACCTTTTGATATTTGAAGCAATTATTTTATCAAACTATGAAAGACTTTATTTACTCAAAAAGAAAGAAAAAAAGAAAAAAAAATTATTATGTATTAATGATGGGGTAGAGGGTGTCACATTGGTGGTGGCTGTCGGTATGGGTGGCGAGGAGGTGGGATTCGAGTCGCGAAGGGGTGGTGGGTGGTATGGGTGTCGGTGGTGGTTGTCCGTGTGGCTGTGGCAGTGGCCATGGGTGGGTGACTGGTGGTTGGGGTTGTTGGTGTGGTTGTGGCTGGCGGTCATGGGTGGGTGGCTGGTGGTTTGGGCTATTGGTCTGGCTGTGGCTGGTGGCTGGGGCTGTTGGTGTGGCTATGGCTGGTGACCGTGGCTGTGGTTGGTGGTCGTGGCATGTAGCTATATTTTCTCTGATTTTTCTTGTTGTTCCAGCATGGAGGGGAGATGTTTCTCCAACCAATCACAACACTCCATGTGAAATATCCATGCATCCAAGGTCTATTGCTTCAGCAAGGAATGAAGCTAAAAATATTTCTCCTTCTTGTGCCACATAAGCCCACTCCAGTGCAGGTTGCTTGTAAGCATTGGTTCTTAATGATAAGATACAATACAAGCATCCCGCGGTGGAGATGCTCTTATTTAGGAATCAGAATGTAGAGACTTTAAAACGCGTAACTATGACCTTGAATGGACTTGTCGGCACACGGGTTAGGCTAGTTGAACTCACAGTTTAGAGGAATAACCCTTGTTGAACCCAATTTTTCCCCGGTTCAATGATGTCATCGTTGGCTCATTTACACAATCCAGTTGGTGGCAATGAGTATATGAATATATACATGTCCAACATATTGAAAACATATACTTAAACCGATCTAACAATTATACAACAGAAGTCAATAGATCATTCATCTATGGCCAACAACTTCGTGAAGCTCTCTACAAGCTATATTTAGTCTACTTCTATGTTAAGGATATGATCTCATCACTCCAAATCTCTAATTATCAAAAAGAACATATGAATTAACTTTTTACTCAAAACATCAATCGCAACACTAGTCTTTCATAAAAAAGGAAACTATAATCCTTCAAGAACTCCATTTTTATTTTTATAATAAAATTCGCAAGAAATAAAATAAAACTCTTACAATATTTTTTTGTAAAATTTTTATCATGGAAATTTTTTTATGATCATTAAAAATGCAACAAAATTTGTAAAAAAACAAAAAATTGTAAATTATTTTTCATAAGAAAATTTGTAAGAAATTTTTGTAAATTATTTTTCGCAAATAAATTTGCAATTTTTTTGTAAAATTATTATTACAAGAAAATTCGCAAAAAAAATCTATGAATATTTTTTTGTAGGAAAATTCACAGGAAAATAATACTTTTCTAGTAATGAGTGACATTGTGCTTGCTTAATGAAACTAGATGAACAACCTGAACATAATGAAGTTTGGTCGATATGAGAGCTTGGGTCATTAGATGTTGGTTGAGGCAAAGTTGCTTGGTGACATAGACTTGCTAAGCGAGCCTTCACCTCTAGTATAAAGGCCTTTTACACTCATTGAGTGAGACAATTTATTGAGTGAGGGATGACCTCTACTATATTTGAGCTTTTAGAGCTATCTACTCCATGTATCATGACTAATTGAGCTTAGGTCTCTACCATGAGGCCACTATGGTAAGTCAGGTAGTAAGAGAATCTCATTAAGCAAGATTACCTCTTTAGAGTTTAGGTCGGTCAACGGGTGTTGCTCATTAAACAAATCACTTGTTCTCCTCTATTTTAAGTTGAAAATAGTATAGGGTCATGTTGAGCCATACTTGTCATAAGAAACCAATGAATAATGCATAAAGTCATGAGTAAAAATTCTTAATCAAGTATTGGAAGGGCGTTTAGTATTTTAAGGACAAGCAGCAGACTAATACCATTAGGATTCGGTTGATACATATCAATAGCATGGTATATTTATATCTAAATTATTTTATTCCTGACGATAATGTTGAACCTTCATAGTTTAAGTAACAAAATCTGAGAAACCAAAAATTGTTTACTTAGCTTGAAATGTCGAATGTTGTGAATATCTACCTTGATGCTAGATGTTGTATAGGTTTAGTAGGTCAAGCCACTTAAAATATTCACACATTGTAAGAGATCTTCACAATAACAAATGCATAAAGATGAACAAGTTGTTAAGTTCTATATGTCAAAAAGTTGCAAAATTGTTAAAAGTTAAATGAGGTTTGAATAAGTATAAAGTTATGAAGTTTTATAAAGTTGATTCGTTAGTTGCTTATTGTTAAAAAAAAATTGTTTAAAGTTGAAGATGTTGTTAAAGTTGTTTTAAAAGTTAAAGTTATAAGCCTTGACATATCCTAACTCTCTCTCACACCTACACAAAGTTATAAGCCTTGACATATCCTAACTCTCTCTCACACCTACACACACGCGTGTGTATGAGTTAGGATTCGTTAGCACCAAGTATAACTTGAAAAACTTACACCAAATCTTATTTATTCCATAACTTGTTTGCTTAATGCAAATTTAATTAATTCAATCATTGAATTATGTGATAATATATATATATATATATATATATATATATATATATATATATATATATATATATAGGATGTATCCTTTTACTCTAGGAGTAAGTCTAGGTAGACTTACTCCGTTCAATAACTCATGTTCTACATCAAATTTCAACGATCCAATCGTTCAATTTAAAGTTCTTAATGCATAGATCAAATCTGCAAATTTTTAGAAAATTTAAAAATCATTTGATACTTCATTTCATTAATTCAATTTAACGGATAATCATAAAATCATTTTATACATTGATTTGAATTAATGAAACGAAGTATCAAATTATTTTTAAATTTTCTAAAAATTTGCAGATTTGATCTATGCATTAAGAACTTTAAATTGAACGGTTGGATTGTTGAAATTTGATGTAGAACATGAGTTATTGAACGGAGTAAGTCTAGGTAGACTTACTCCTAGAATAAAAGGATCCCTCCTAATATATATATATATATATATATATATATATATATATATATATATATCAAATTTCACATGATTCTAAAATTATTTATTGGTTCATCACATTTTGTAACATCCCGAATTTTCTACTAATATAATAGTTAATTATTATTTATTTTTATATTTATGGAGATTGTTTTTTTATAATTATTTTAATTAATTAAATGGGTTTTATAGAATATTTTAGAGATTTTTAATAATTATGAGTATTTTAATTAAATAATAAATATTTATGAAAATTATTTTGTATAATATTTTGAATTTTAGTAGCCTAGAACGGGCCGTTTCCAAACTGGAACGGACCGTTCTAAACTACTAAAAAGGCCTATAACCCTCGTTGGGTACGGGTGGTTCTGGTTTAAGAACAGATCGTTCCAAACATGGCCGTTATGAGTTAAAACTCAACTCTAGAATGGACCGTTCTGGTTTAAGAATGGGCCGTTCTAGACACGAATTTAACACATGACGAATGAATCCAAAACGGGACGTTTTGGATCCGAAACGAGCCGTTCTGGCCACTTTTAATGTTTATAAATAGCACACTCTGACGCTACCAAAAGCATATTTTTCGCTTCTGACTTCTTTTTCTTCTACACTATCTGAAGGCCAAGGAGAACCAAGAGAAGGAGACCATCAAGATCCTACTTTAGTTTCATCTTCTGCTTATCCAGGTAAGGGGGGAGTGAAAAACCTCGCTCTAGGTGTGGGAATATATGTTTGGTAGTGGGATTGGCCCCCAATCCTATGTTTGTTGTATGCTCATGTATGAGGGGTTTTTCTCAATTGTATTTGTTTCATCTATTGTTTTTCTTATATATAATTAATTGTATGATTTGAGATCTCTATGGGTTCCTATGGAAAACCCTGAGGGAATGCATTGGTGGTTGTAAGAGGAGATTGTTTGAAGAAGTAATTATATGAGTAGATTGTATTGTTTTAAATGTTTATCGTATGAATTAGAACGTTTTTACCGATTGTATGAAGAGATATATGATATGCAATGATGTGAATATCTTGTGTTACTCAATGTTACCCTCTAATGAATATAGTTGATGAGTATGTGATGTGAGACAATTTGATACGGCATAACGACATGATAATGTTATATGATAATGAGACATGACAATGTTATATGATAATGAGACATGACAATGTTATATGATAATGAGACATGACAATATTATATGATAATGAGACATGATAATGTGATATGAGAATGCATAGAGTCTTGAATTACATGCATCATTTGCATAAATGTTTTAAGGGTATGATATGGAATACACCGCCAAGGAAGGCCCCCTTGTGTAAAAGCTTGGGGATTAGTCCTTGGGGATAACTCGGTTTGTAAGTCTCAGTCTCGCCCATTGTGTGCATGGGTTGTATCTTGCATGACTTAGCTATCCTGACTAGATCCTAGTAGTATGTCCTTCTAGTGAGAGTGTGCAGAGGGTGTGACCCAGCATGTACTCCTAGACTACTCTACATGTGTTGCTAGCGGAAATACACCATGTGATGTGCTACTAGCGCCACATGCATGATAATATATAGTCCGTGTCCATTACATGTGCATTTTTAACACTAGTAGAAAAAAGACTTTTAAAATCGGTTATTTTTAACTTTTAAAATCGGTTCTGTAATCGATTTTGAAAGAGCCGATTTTAAAAGTTAGCTTTTAAGATCGGTTGTTTAATAACCGATCTTAAAAGTCTGGCTGAGAAAAAAATTAAACTGGAACGGGCCGTTCCAAAACTGGAACGGGCCGTTCCAAAACTGGTTCTAGTCTAATCAAAAGGTCATAAAATTAATTTTCAGTACGGGCCGTTCTCCTGGTAGAACGGCCCGTTCTCAAGGGAGAACGGCCCGTTCTCCTCGTAGAACGCTCCGTTCTGCTTGGAGCACGGCCCGTTCTCCTTGCAGAACGTCCCGTTCTGCTTGGAGCACGGCCCGTTCTCCTTGTAGAACGTCCCGTTCTACTTGGAGAACGACCCGTTATCCTTGCAGAACGCCCCGTTCTCCTTGCAGAACGGGCTGTTCCAGGTTCAAAAATTACCAAAACTTAGCCTACAACGAAAATAGAGACAAGAAAAGCATGAGAAAACGAAAAGAGACACAACAAGAACATGAGAATACGAAAATGAAAACGAAAACGACAATGAAATTTACCTTATTGGAGATTTTAGAAAATGAGAGCGTCACAGATTAAAAAAAGGAATGGAGGGAAAGATTAAAGAGAATGAGAATAGAGGGGAATATAAAAGATTTCTGACAATGCTTTTAAAATCGGTTATTGAAGAACCGATTTTGTATACTGCATACAAAATTGGTTCTAAAATAATCGATTTTAAAAGTTGCACTTTTAAGATCGGTTCTTATGTAACCGATCTTAAAAGTGCCACTTTTAAGATCGGTTCTTTTATAACCGATCTTAAAAGTACTTTTAAGATCGGTTAAATTTTAACCTATCTTAAAAGTGTTCATGTTATTTACAAATTTGCCACCGCGTCACTTTTAAGATCAGTTACCTTGTAACCGATCTTAAAAGTCCGATTTTAAATCCAATTTTTCCACTGGTGTAATGTTATATGTTAACTTGATTTTTATGTCTTTGGGGAGTGGGATGTGATATTGTTGTTAATCTATCTATGCTATGTACATATACATGTCTTGTTTGTGTTTGGCTATCCGATGTGTATTCCTACATTGTGAGCCAGAGTGAGATGTTTCTCACTCCCTTTTCTTTTGTGTTGTTTTCCTTTGATTGTTATGCAGGTGATCATCAACATGAGGCTGAAGATGTTGGTGATGAAGCTTAGGCTTCAATGTTGGGTTTTGCTCTGATAGGACATGTGACATCGGGGCATAGATAGGATTAGATTAGGATGTTGTTCTTATTAAATTATTTAGGAAACCTTGTAGACACCCAATTTCGTCCGGGGGGCATATAAACGAAGAAATGGATGTCTATTATCAAGGAAAGGAGCTCCCAATCATGGAAATAACAGGACATGACATCAGAAGGCTAAAAGTCCAAATAAGCTGGTTTTAGTAGCCCAGAACGGGCTGTTCCAAAACTGGAACGGGCCGTTCCAATTTATAAAAAGGCCTAAACCCTAAATTGGAACGGGCCGTTCCAGGCTCTTTAAAAAAGGCTAAAACCCACATTTGGAACGGGCCGTTCCCAAATTGGAACGGGCCGTTCCAAGTAACAAAAAAGGCTTGAATTCTTAATTTGGAACGGCCCGTTCCAAAATGACAATTATGTGTTAAATGTACCTTCGGAACGGGCCGTTTCAATTTCAGAACGGGCCGTTCCAATACACTAAATTAACACGTAATGGCCAGATCCAGTACGGGCCGTTCCGATTTTGGAACGGGCCGTTCTGGACCCTTTTTGAAGACTCAAGAAAGACTCAGATATGGGTTGACAACACCTTCATGAGAGAAGAAGCCAAATGACCTCCCTCTACTTCATTTCTCTTCTCTCTTTTATCTACTCTAAGCCTCGTCAACAAACCCTAAATGAACAAGTACATTTGAAATAAGGACGTCATTAGAAACTATAGTTTTATACACCATAAAAAAAACACATAAAGATCAATCAAACTTGGCATGACTTGTGGATAAAAGCCCAAACGAAATCAGTGCAAGGAGCATCCCCCTTTAATGAAGGAATGAAAAATGATCACAAATGCTGCAAAGAAAAAGGCCCGGCAGGAAACCCACTAAGGGGGCTGCGCAAAAGTTAGGGCAAGATCTGCTAGGCAATCCACAATTAAAAAGGGTAACCTAGGCAAAAGTAAGGATCAAAAGAAAATGTCCGCTAGGGAACACATCTCAAGTAACCTAGGCAAAAGTTAGGACAAAGCAGCATCCCGAGCTGAAAACCAAAAGGCGACTCGAGAATATCATTTAATCAATATGCAATCCCAAGTCATCGCTTAACTCTGAAGGAAATAATAAGCTAACGCGGAAAATGATTTCCTTACTTTGAATGTGCTTGTTCATCAGCCTAAACCACTAGCCTACCTCGGCCAGCCATTCTTCTATAAACCATTTTTGAAAAAATCCTTCCTACCAAAAGTTTTACAAAAAATATATATATCCTCTTCCTCTCTTTCCTCTTGACCAATATGACATTAAGATAAATTTGAGAGATACACGGAGTATGCATAGTGAACACTCACAAGGAGAAGATGGAGGGTCCTAGAACAAAGTCTAGGTACGCCTAATCTAAGGGCTAACATATCATATCCGGTACAAGCGAGAGGGCTGAACTACACAAACCTTAGGTTTAAGAAGCAACACTGAATTCGACAAGGCTAAAGGCTAACAATCCATGTCATTGATCAATGCGCATAGATTAATTTCTTGAAAGTAAAAATAAATTTGCATTGTAAGCATTAGCATAGAAGCATCATTGCATAACATGCATATGGCACAAGTGTGCACAAAAGGGTATAAGTTCACAAAGAAAATTAAAAAAAAAAATCCAATCCATTTCTGCTTTGCATTTTCTTTTGCATTCTTGCATTTTTTGTGTGTGTCTACCCATCACTTGCTGGAGGAATCAAGAGGTTGAAGCACTCGTAAAAAAGATCAACAACTATACAATGCCTTAAAATCTGAGATCATGTCAAAAAGCATAGCCCCAACAAGGGCATTCCATACAAGTGGTTTCATATAACCACCAAGAAAAAAAAACACATCAACAGCAAGACGGGATAGAACCAGATTCGATCGAATAAGCAAGCCCATAAGCATGAAAAGGCCATTGCGCCCTACTCCTCAATTGAATGAAGGATGATCTAAGAGAATGCCAAGACCAGAAATGGCTCCCTAACCAAAGCTAGGAGTGGCTTCCAAAATAATATTCACCAATAAAGATTCAGCAAATAACATCATGGGAATAGATTCCTCCACCAATGATGACAATAAAAAAAAACAAAAGAAACATGAGAAAAAGGCAAGCTTCGAAAATGTCAAAAAATTCGAAGCATTAAAAAAAATGATAGCAGAAAAAGGCAAGCTTCAAAGATGAAAGAGCCGAAGCTAAATAAAAATGAAATTAAGAAAAAAACCCTACCACAAACAATGCCTGGAGAGGCATTACAATACTCACCTTGACAAAAACAACACCAAACTCTTACCAAACATCCCATATGAAGACGCCTGGAGAGGCATCATAATACTCACATGGCAGGGGAAACACCATAATCCATGTCAACCATCTACTCCTTTGCCCGCCAGCACAAGGGCACCACCTACTAGCAATCCTAGTCAAGGGCCAATCACATCATCATCACCAGCTATGGCCTAGAGAGGCTATGAAAATACTACGGCCTGGAAAGGCTATAAAAATACTATGGCCTAGAGAGGCTATGAAAATACTACGGCCTGGAGAGGCTATGAAAATACTATGGCCTGGAGAGGCTATGAAAGTACTACGGCCTGGAGAGGCTACGAAAATACTACTGCCTGGAGAGGCTACGAAAATACTACGGCCTGGAGAGGCTACGAAAATACTATGGCCTGGAGAGGCTATGAAAATACTACGGCCTGCAGAGGCTATGAAAATACTACGGCCTGCAGAGGCTATGAAAACACTCCCTCTTAAACAAGCTACAAATAAAGGGACACACCATCACAAGAAAAACAATGGAGCATCTACTCAAAGACTAAAGATCAAGTGTATAGTTTGTCACCCTTGTTACCCCATAGAGTATGCAACCTAACACTCAGCTGCTCCAAAAGGTAATGATACAAGCAAATACACCTATCCAAGGGAAGCAACATAGAAGCGTCACACAAAGAGACAAAGAGAAGACCCGGACGAAATGTCTACGTCTTTACTTGCCTTTGGAAAAGTAACACATAGCTATTTCAATGGGAAAGTAAAGAGGGGCAGCTGTAGACACCCAATTTCGTCCGGGGGGCATACAAACGAAGAAATGGACGTCTATTATCAAGGAAAGGAGCTCCCAATCATGGAAATAACAGGACATGACATTAGAAGGCTAAAAGCCTAAATAAGCTGGTTTTAGTAGCCCGGAATGGGCTGTTCCAAAATTGGAATGGGCCGTTCCAATTTACAAAAAAGGCCTAAAACCCTAAATCGGAACGGTCGTTCCAAAATTGGAACATGCTCTTTAAAAAAGGCTAAAACCCACATTTGGAATGGGCCGTTCCCAAATTGGAACAGGCCGTTCCAAGTAACAAAAAAGGCTTGAATTCTTAATTTGGAACGGGCCGTTCCAGAATGGCAATTATGTGTTAAACGCACCTCCGGAACGGGCCGTTCCGATTTCAGAACGGGTCGTTCCAATACACTAAATTAACATGTAACGGCCAGATCTAGAACGGGCCGTTCCGATTTTGGAACGGGCTATTCTGGACCCTTTCTGAAGTCTATAAATAGACAGCTTGGGCACAGTTCTCCAGGACCCCAAAAATTTTGTCCAAGATTCCTTAGAGTACGAAATTTCTCTCCCTTTCTCTCCTATTGTATTTCTTGAGATTTGTGAGGCATATTGTAGTGTGAAAGGTTGCCATAAAGCACCTTCTTCATATTTGAAGATTCAATAGAGCTCGTTCAAGAGGTATTTCAATCAATCTTTTTCTATATCTTTTATTTCTTATCTTTATCTCCATTTTTTATTTACAGCAAACGCAATCATGTAAATATTTTAGGGTTAGTCGTGTAATTTAAATTTTCAATATGTAAATAAATATTAATAAAGGGGATTCAATATTTAATTTATTAATTCTTATCATGTTAACTTCATCATAGGGTACCGATTGAGGGCGTTGTAGGGGTGCTTAAAACCTTCCCTACACGTAATCGACCCCCGAACCCAATTCTGGTTATCAAGGCCATTATTGGATTTTTAAAAACCTTTTCTTTTTCCAATGTTTTGATTAAAATATTGGTGGCGACTCCATGAACCTATTTTCAAAACCATTAATTAAGGATTAGTCTGGTGTCTGGGCATTCCTTAATTAATGAGACTTTTAAAAGGATGTCCAAACCATAGGTTGCAAGATCGGAAATTTTCGGGTTGCGACAAACCTTAGCATTATTTCTTGGTAATTTCCGCTGATTTTGTTATTTGTTTAAGTCATGGATGTGGTACTTTTTATCTGAACATGTTTGATATTTTAATTATGAAAGATTATGTTCTTCAAATTTTATTATCTATGTGTTATGGTATGCGGGAAAGAGGGTGTCACACATTATTTTTATTTTAACATATAATATGATATTTAAAATGTGTAAATATCTATTTTTGAATAACATATCTAGAAAAGTTCAAATCATGTGAAATTTGATATACATAATCTTAAGTATAATATTATATGATTCAATGGTTGGATCGATTAAATTTTCATTATTTAAAAAATTATTAAAGGTATAAAATATGGTGCAAGTATTTAGACTTACATTTGGTACCAATGGATCCTTACTATATATGTGTGTGTTGTTGTTTCATTATATACAAAGCTTATCATCATGTTTTTATGTATTCACTAGTGGAAAATTAGGCTATTACGTCACGTCTTTTACAAACCTTTCATGTTCTTTCCCGCACGTGCCTAAGTATTTTTGTAAAAGAGTAAAATATTTTAGGGAGAATATTCTGACTAGCATCCTTTGTGCGTTTCTCATATCACTAGCATCCTTTTCTGACTTGCATTGGGCCTGCGTGAGGTTAGTTTCAAAAATCCTGACTTGCATTAGCTTATTTGTTCAATTTGCTTTTGGAACGGCCCGTTCTACAACCAGAATGGCCCGTTCTGCTTGCAGTTATTGTTTGTGAATTGCCCATTTGGAACAGGCCATTCTGCAACCAGAACGACCTGTTCTGCTTGAAATTTTTGTTTATTTATTGTCCATCTGGAACGGCCCGTTCTAAACCAGAATAGGCCGTTCTAAATGGACAATGAATAAACAAAAACTGCAAGTGGAACGACCCGATCTGGTTGTAGAACGACCCGTTCCAAATGCATTAAAGAAGGAGAATTTAATTATTAAGAGGGACCAAATTGGGCATTAACCTTTAGTTTAACATCGTATTAGTAGAAGTATTTATTGATTTTATCCGAAATTACTATCGATTTTTTAGGGTTGTAGTTTAGGTTAGAATAATTATGAATAACTGAGTCAATAGTTAATTTGTGTTAATATATAGATAATGAATCGAAGTTGGATGAATGCACGTCGCATTAGCAAGAGTACAGAAATGGAGTTGAAGAGTTCTTGCAATTTGTAAGAGAAAATGGAAAACCCATCAAAAGGGCATATTATTGTCCATGTGTTCGTTGTTTGAATCAGATATGTCAGGAAGTTAGGGAAATACGTGATCACCTATTTATATTTGGTATTGTGAAGAGTTATACAATATGGACATGGCACGGAGAAATATTAGACATTCCAACGGTGTTAACAACTGAAAATTTTGAAGGGATGAACGATAATTTAGAAGAGATGATACATGATGTTGGTGAAGAAAATTTTGAAAGAGCACATGTGTATGATACCTTAAAGTCTAATTTTGAGCAACCATTGTACCTAGGATGCAGTATGTTTACAAGATTATCAGGAACTTTAAGATTGTTTAGTTTAAAAGCAAGAAATGGTTGGATTGATAAAAGTTTCACAGAATTGTTGGAGTTGTTGAAGGAGATGCTTCCAGAAGATAAAACGTTACCTAATCGCAACCATGAGGCGAAAAAGATACTATGTCCAATGGGTTTGGAGTATAAGAAGATACATGCGTGCCCTAATGATTGCGTATTGTATACAAATGATTTTGCTACATTGAAAGTGTGTCCGACATGTGGATTGTCGCGGTTCAAAAAGAAAACTGGTGGAAGTAGTGGTGAGGAAGAAATAGAGGGTCCCTTTGCTAAGGTCTTATGGTATTTGCCAATAATACCTAGGTTTAAAAAGATTGTTTTCCATTAAAGAGGATGCAAAAAACCTCACATGGCATGAAAATGGTAGAAAATGTGACAAATTTCTTCAACATCCAGCTGATTCTCCGTAATGGAAGAGGATTTATGAACATTTCTAAAATTTGGTGCAGAGTCAAGAAACTTGAGAATTGGTCTAGCTATAGATGGCATGAATCCTTATGGGAACTTAAGTAGTAAACATAGTTCATGGCCAGTTTTTTTGGTCATTTACAATTTGCCTCCTAGGCTATGCATGAAGAGAAAATATATTATGTTGTCTATGATGATATCAGGAACCTGACAACCAGGAAATGACATAGATGTGTATCTTAGTCCCTTGATTGATGACTTGAAAATGTTGTGGGAAACAGGAGTGGAGGTCTTTGATGCATATCGTGAAGAAAAATTTACTTTGCGTGCAATGTTATTTTGCACAATAAATGATTTTCCAGCATATGGTAACTTGAGTGGGTATAGTGTGAACAGTCATTATGTCTGTCCTATATGTGAAGAAAACAAAAATTATACCCAATTGAAACATGGGCAAAAGACTGCATACACTAGGCATCGCAAGTTTCTAGTTCGTAGTCATCCATACCGTAGATTGAAGAAAACATTCAATGGATGTCAGGAGGATGAAATTGCCTCGACATCGCTCAATGGTGAAGAAGTATATCAGTGGGTGAAGAACATTAACATTGTGTTCGGAAAGATGCAAAAGAAGTCAACTAAGAGAAATATCTCGAAGAAACGAACAATATTCTTTAATCTTCCTTATTGGTGCAAGCTAAATGTTAGACACTGTATAGATGTGATGCATGTGGAAAAAAATGTTTGCGATAGTGTAATTGGGACATTGCTAAACATAAAAGGAAAGACTAAAGTTGGAGTGAAAGCACAACACGATTTGGTGGACATGGGTATACGTTCTGAGTTACATCCTCAATCTATTGGAAGACGCACTTACTTGCCTCCATCTTGTCATACTCTATCAAAAAAAGAAAAAAAAAGCTTTTGTGAGTGCTTACACAGTGTGAAAGTTCCACAAGGGTACTCCTCAAATGTTAAGAGTTTGGTGTGGTATGCAAGATTTGAAGTTAATTGGTTTAAAGTCTCACGATTGTCATGTCTTAATGCAATAACTTTTTTCTGTGGCTATTCGTAACATTTTACCATCTTCTGTTAGGGTTGCTATTACTCGATTGTGTTTATTCTTCAATGCCATTTGCAACAAAGTAATTGACCCTCTAAAGTTAGATGAGTTAGAAAATGAAGCAATCACAATCTTGTGTCAATTGGAAATGTATTTTCCACCTTCATTTTTTGATATCATGGTGCATTTGATAGTTCATTTGGTTAGGGAGATTCGATTGTGTGGCCCGATTTATCTTAGATGGATGTACCCTGTTGAGAGATACATGAAGATCTTAAAAGGATATGTCAAGAATCAATACCGCCCAGAAGCCTCTATTGTGGAGAGGTACACTGCAGAAAAAAGCCATTGAGTTTTGTTCAGGGTACATGTCAAAATTAGAACCAATAAGAATTCCTAAGACTCAACATGATGGGAAACATTTTGGTAAGGGTACTCGAAGTTTAAAGATTAGAACTGTGAGTCGAACAGAAGTTGACCAAGCACATTTGTACATATTGAACAACACTGATGAAGTAATTCCTTACATATCGCAATAATACATGAAATCAAGATAGCACAGTCCCGAATGAATGAAAATTGGGTATTGAATGAACATAACAAGAGTTTCTTAGCTTGGTTTAAGAAAAAGGTTTACGGTGAGGTTAATGCTTCTCATTACAATAAAAACGTAAATTTCTGACAGAAAATTTATGACGGATATGAATCCGTCGAAAACTAAATTTTCCGATGAAATTTTTTTGACATATTTATATTTTCGTTGGAAATTTCTGATGAAATCCTTCGCTAGAATTTTCTGACAAAAATATAAATCCGACAGAAGATTTCTGACGGAAAATTCTGACAAAAATATAAATCCGTCAGAAATTTCTGATGGAAATTTTTTGATGGAAGATTCTGACAGAAATTTCTGACGGATTTATATTTCCGTCAGAAATTTCTGACGAAAATATAAATTCGACAAAAAATTTTGTTTCCCTAATGTTCCTTGTTTTAACTCTTTGAGAATCTGATGATCGCTTTTTTTAAAATTTATAAATAAATATTTTTAATATTATAAAATGAATAAATTTTATTTTTATTTTTTAAAAAATATTTTTCTTTAATTTTATCTTTTTAAAATGACTTAAATATGTCTTTAATCCTTATAAAATTAATAAGTTTTGATTTTAGTTTCTATAAAAAAAATTGTGTTTCATTTTCCAAAATTGGAATTTTCATTTTCAATTCTTATTTTTTATGTAACAATTTTTAAATACTTTTTATTTAAAAAAAAAAAAGATAAATAATTATCTTAGGTGTCACCTACAACAATTACGTATTATTATCATGTTGATATTTAACACCTCTAATTTTTTTTTGTTTGTTAAAAATAAATATTGTTTATCTACCTTAAAATAATCAAACTAGTGAATTTATATTTTAGAGGGATGAAAATCAAAGAAAAATATTTTACTCATTTTACAAGTACAAAACAATCTTTATAAATGTTACAAGGATGAAAAATATAGAAAAAAAATTTACAAAGACCAAAATCAAAATCACCCATGTTATAGGGACTAAAATATATTTAAACCTTATAAAATTAATATTTTCAATCTTAACAATTATTTTAAATAAATAATATTTATTTTTAAATATTTATAAAATACTTAGCGATGTTAGTATATTGTCTTTAAAATTATAGTAAGCAAGTTCAAGTGTGAATATTTTCATATTTGTGTGTTTCATGAGTTTTCTATTAAATAATTAGTGCATATATTAGTTTATTTAACATAAATAGTAGTTTTATATTTTAGAAGAAAAAACAAATTATTTTTCTAGAAGTAATAAGCTTAAAATTACACACACACACACACACACATATATATATATATAATATATATAGGGGGTTATAATTATACTGGTGTAAGTTTTACTAAGTATTACACCGCTCAATAACTTTATATTAAATGTATATTTTGTAAATCCAACCGTTAAATTGAAAATTCATATCACTTTATACGTGTATATCAAATTTTGTTAAAATTGAACAACAACTGAAAGGTAATCAAAGTGTTCATATTTTAGTGTATTTTGAAATGAATATATTACATCAATTTTATTTTATAAAAATGAAGTATCAAATCATCTTGGATTAATATAAAATTTTGTATATATAATCTAAGAGATATGAACTTTCAATCTAACGGTTGAATTTGCAAAATTCACATTTAATATAAAGTTTTTGAGCGGTGTAATACTTAGTAAAAGTCACATTTAATATATATATATATGAGGGGGTTATAATTACACCGGTGTAATTTTTTAGAAAATAAAACAAGGATAAATACATTTTCTGAATTTTATATGTTTGATTTAAGATAACTTACAAAATAACTCTTGGTAAAGTTATTCCGCTCAATAACTCATGGTGTGTGTGTTGAATTTCATCGATCAAATTAATTGTTAAATTAAAATTTATTAAATTTTACTAATAATTAATATAAAAAATTAATTAGCTTTGGAATAAATTATTTACTAATTAACAATATAATTGAAATATTAATTATTTTAAATTATTTAACTAAATTATTATTGACAATTTACTATATGATCTTCATATTTTTGTATAACTAATATTTGGTTTTAAATTTGATATGAGAATATTATGATATAATTAGATAAGATTTTAAGTTAGTATTTTATTAATGGTTGATAATTAGAAAATAAAATAAGGATAAATACATTTTTTAAGTTTTATATGTTTGATTTAAGGTAAATAAATATATTAAATTAATTAATAATTTATTTAAAATGTTAAAATTTAATATATAAGTATGTAATAAATAAATATTTATAATTTTATAAATTATATTATCATTATAAATTATAAAATTAAATAATTTAAATTATAATTTTAAATTGAAATAAGTAGATGTTAATTATAAAAGTAAGTACATATAAATAAAAAATAATTGAATATATTATTATTATTATTATTCGTAATATAAAATTATTATATTATTATTATAGTACAAGTATGAGATTGTATATTTAAGGATGATTTAAATGAATTAATTTGTATCAGTTATACTGACAACATACATATACATTTCGGTAGCTTACTCATCAAAACTTCACAGTTAAGTGTGCTTGACCTGAAGTAGTATAGGGATGGGTGACCTTCTGGGAAGTTTTCCAGAAATTGTGCAAGTAAGGATAAAACACACTAAAAATTGAAATGTCATGAAATAGAACCTCTAAATTTATTAAAATTAAAAAAATTATAATTTCTGATGGAATTTTTCGTCGAAAATTTCTGAAGGATTAAATTATTTCGACGGATTTTTTTTCCGACACCACTTTTTTCGACGGATTAAAATCCGTCGGAAATTTACCCTTTTTCGTTAGAAATTTTGAAAATTAGCATTTTTCTTGTAGTGTTTGATACACTTTTGAGACTCGCTCGTGGGCCTAACAACGATGTCATTACATTTCATGAGTATAACATTAACAAATATTGTTTCTATACAAAGATAGAAGATGACAAAAGTAGAGTACAAAACAGATGGGTTACAATTCAGGTTGAGGCTATGCACTTTGCTAGTTTTAAAGATAAAAATTCCATTACAGCATCCATGAGTTATTTCGGAGTCATACAAGAGATATGGGAAATTGATTATGTTACGTTTAAAGTGCCTGTGTTCAAGTGTAAATGGGTTGATGACAATATGGGTGTGTGGACAGATGATTTAGGGTTTACTTTGGTTGATTTGAACAAGATCGTTTATAAAGATGAACCTTTTATTATGGCATATCAAGCTAGAAAAAATTTTTATGTCAGGGATCCATGTAATGAGAAATGGTTAGTGGTCCTCGAAGGAAGAACCATGCACGAAACTCACGAAGATGAGTCTCTAGATATGCATCATGAGACATTGTCTTTCTCAAGTAGATCATTTGGTCCTATTGCGGACAATGAAGTGGACGAAATGCATGTTATTTGAAGTGATCATGATGAAGGAATATGGGAAAACATACCAACCTAATAGGTTTGTGTTTGTGTATTATTCCTTTTTTCTATTAGTTATTTTGTTGCTATATTGTTACTATCTTTGTTACTTTATTTGTCTATTCAGTTAATTCGTTGTTTTAATAATGAGAGTTTTATTTTTTCAGGGTTATCACAGATTTGGGGTCTGGCAGTGGAAGGAGGGAAGGTAGATCTGTCACCCGATTGTCTGGGTTGACAGCTGGATGCATTGCCAAGGAGAGGACACATGTTGAGGTGGATCCTCGTTCTGGCAAGGCGTCAGACCCAAATGCTGCAAAGTTTAGGAGATATTTAGGAGTCCTAGCTCGACGTCATGTTTCTATTATCATTCCATCATGGGATGATGTTGAGGAGGCTGACAAGAACCTCATGTGGTAGGATATTCAGGTATATACTTGCACATTCCTTCAATATTATATAACTTAAATATGTTATTTATTATTTGTTGTTATTTTGATAGCAAAATTTTGACATTCCCAACACTGAGATCATGAGGAAGAAGATGTTATCTGCCATTACCACCAGGTGGAGAGACTTCAAGACTTTCTTGACACGGGAGTATGTATTTGGAGAGCGACAAAATGAGACTCCTTGTCTAAAGTACTAGATTACTGACGAGGAGTGGATGCAATTTCGTGCCACTCGATTGGACCCTTCTTGGCAGGTTAGTTATTGATAACCCTAAACATTGACACAAATACTTAAGGTATATTTTAATCTCATTTTCTTATTTGTATTATTGCAGGCCAAAAGAGTAGCTGCCCAAGAACGACAGAGCAAGAATGATGCACCCCATTTATTGTCAAGAGGGGGATATGAATTAAAAAAGAAAAAGAAATTGATGAAGGCTAGGGCAGAGGCATCAGGGGTTGAGTCTGCTGACCTTCTAGATCCACCTCCCCGCTATGAGATGTGGATAACAGCTCGAACAAAATTAGATGGGCAAATGACTTCTAAGTCTACAAGGGTCATTGCTGATAAAATAGTAAGTAAAAATATACAAACTAACACTCTTAATTTCAACTCATTTAATTCATAAGTGTAGTTTAGGGTATACTTATTGTTAATATGTTGCAGGAGGGTTTAGTTGAGTAGACCACCCAGGGCTCATTTGTTCCCCATGGTCGGGATGATATACTCACAACGGCCATAGGAAGGCCATAGCACCCAGGGCGTGTGCGTGGTATTGGTGGTTCTTAGAGTCACCGAGATTACTTTGGTGCACCACCATCGAGGAGTAGTACTGTTGACTCTTGCAGTCAAGAGGCTTTGCAAAGAATGAAGATGCAGTTTGAAGAAAAATTGAATAACATTCGACAAGAGTTTGAACAGAAGTTTGAGCTTTTGGCTCGTTCTCAACAACAAACTGCAGTTGCTAATGATGGTGTTCGAGTCATCACTAAAGGGAATTGTGCTGCTCCAGATCCCTCAGGGGAACAGACTCACACTGATGTACCAAACTAGTGTGAGTTATATGTTGAGGATGACCCCCACGGTTAGTGGCTATTGGTCGAGTATTTGAGGGTGGCTCAACCATCCATGGTGTCCCTCTAGAGCCAGACTAGAGATGGGTTGTGGTTGACCAAGTTCAAGATGTTGTTGTTCCAATGCCTTTGCCCAATACAAAGGTTCAACTAGTGGGGTAGGCAGCCGGCACATTCTTAGCTTGGCCAAAACGTTTGGTGATGCCGCTTTCAGCACGGGAAAAGGTAATTCTATTATTGCTCTTTTATAATCTTATAATTCTATTATTGTTTAACTAATCTTGATTATTTCTTTAGGATTTTATCAATCGTGGTAAGGAGGTCATGAGAGAACCTGTTATTGATGATGCTGATATCACAGAAGCTGAGGATGATCCCAAATCTAGGCTTCTAACCATATTACCACGATTGAAGAAGAAACCAATTCAATTGCACTGGGACATTAGAGTTTTTGGAGTTGATAGCTCTAATGTTCCACTATACATATCCCTGCCCAACGCATATTAGAGATTGTTGGGGGAAACTCCATGTTAAATATATTTATCATACAGCTGTGGGCCATGTAAGTGATATTTTCTTTTATGAGTCTAAAATTACAATAATTACATTTAGCTTATAATAATTAATTGTGTTAGGTACATGGACAAATTGAGTGTTGAGCAAGCACAAGCACAAATATATGGATTTATTGAGCCTCAATCCATCCAAAAATCAGGAAACACTCAGGTCCAGATCTAACAATATATGCAAACATGGATGAGTGAATTAG